>NC_135505.1:151022019-151382019 GCF_052857255.1 Amblyomma americanum
AATGACACTTCATAAGCAGTTTGGCCACGGTGAACTGTGTCACTTGCAAAAAATGGAGGTTTAATGACACTGCATGGGCAGTTTGGCCAAGCTGAACAGTGTCACATGGGTATTGTTAACTACTGCCTTTTAAACGCCTCCGAGGCCGCCACAGAAGACAACACAGTGTTCACGCCGTGTTTCGTTAACACCGTGTTTCGTTAAGTAGCCAATTAATCACCAGAGAGCATCCTCAGCCATGCTATCACAAACAACTGATACAGTGAAGACATTGATATAGTAAAGATTTTTACTAGTGGGAGTGACTATATTACAGAGGGATTCTACCGTAGCTGATCCGCTTTTCTCAGCCTCAGCAAATATTACCAATGGTCCCTTTAAAGCAGACTTTCACAAGGTTTCTGTTTTGCTTATAAGTTGCTCATTGCCTTTCAGCAGCTACGATAGCACTTGCATGTGCAAGCAGACAATTGCAGAGTTTTTGGTCGCAACATACTATGGCCAGTTACTCCGCAAGATATGTCCTTTCACGTCCATACCATGGACGTCCATACTGGGTCAATAAACTTTGTAACAACATAACACAAAGTTACAGGTCCAATCAACCTTTTTCTTCCCCCAGCACTGCAGCAATAAAGCATAAGCACTGCAAAAACTCGCCCTGCACCCAAGTCATGGCATCGTGCAGCTTCAAAATAACAAGATCTGCTCAGAGTAATCCCTCTGTCCCAGTGACTCCATCCAAAGTGCACCAACTGCCAGCAATGAGAAGGGCATCACACTTACCGACGCTGCCGACTTGGAGTAAGTGACAACAGCCGGATCATCTTCCTGGTCGTCCTCCAATCCCAAATGGGAGATACTCCGTTCTACGACATCCTGCAAGCAAAAGGACATCGGAGAGCGCAAGTTAAAACCTTCAAGTTCTATCACCAAAGAAACGCAAATGTGTTTGTCCAAACATTCAACCAGCAATGCATTCCCCCCACCCCGGCCTCGTGCCAAAATTAAATGCATTGGCAGAACATGAACATTACAACAAAGTCAAAGCCGAGCTTATACTGCATCAATTCCCCATAGAGGCTGTTTCGCTTAGTGCCAAGCTTCACAAAACAACACACTGCAAAGATATCACTAGTGCAAGGTTGCAGGCAGCCATCCTGGCCAGGTGAGCATACTTTATAAAGACGCTTCAATTGCTAACAAAAATAAATTAGTTAACATTTTTTGTAGTCAATTTTAGAGCAAAATTTTGAATTGTACAATGAAAACATAAGCTTCCACTTTTCAAGACCATGATGAGAAAAGCCCCTTGATGACATTTCCCTCAAAGTAAATCAGCATAGTGCTCTCTTTCTTTCAGCTTAAAATAAAGCCAGTTAAAATAAAGCCAGTGAGATCTGAAAGTTGTCATGTGAGTGTGCACCCTACGCCCCAAGTGGAGGTACTTGGTTAGTCACGCCACAACTAATAAAAGGGCCACCACTCACTTTGCTTTGTTAAAATCATCATGCTGCAGCATGAATACCGCTTTTCAATTTTACGGCATAGCACAGAATATTTTTTGCAGTCGACTTACTCCAGCCAAGCCTGCACTCGACAACCTTAACCAGTGGCGAAATATTTTACCTCCTCCTCTACCTACTAATCTGGAATAATAGTAATACAGTTGAGCACACTTATAACAAACACTCGCTTATTACGAATGAGGGTAGTGCTACCGTCAAAATATGGATTAGGGCAATGTCACTGCATCTCAAATACAACAAACAAGTGTCGCTGCACAACTCCGCTATAGCAAACAAGGAGGCACTGTAAACTCTGCCTCAAAGTTCTAAAACCTCCACTTCTTGCAAAAGCGGAGTGTGCAGAGTGCTTCCATGCCTTCGTGATACCTCCTGCCCCTCTTTCTAATGATGGTTTATGGGGGTTTAGCGACTTAGGCTATGATGAACGCATAGTGGAGGGCTCCGAAAATTTCGACCACCTGGGGTTCTTTCAAGTGCACTCAAAACACACAGTAGACTGGCTTCTAGTATTGTGCCTCCATCGAAATGCAACTGCCGCGGACGGGATTGAAGAACGCAACCACCCAAAAGGCGAAAAAATACGGGATGTATGGAATGCAGACAAAATTTTTTGCCAGATGCGGCCGTTAAAAATGCGTGCCTTGAAAAGCAGCTCCTAGCACTAAAAGTGCAGTAAGCTTCGCGTTACGATCCTTTTATGCACAGGCATAGACTGCAGTGACCGATGGCTGCCGTGTGTCACCGGGAAGAAGACTCGCAAGGCACAACGCTTTCAAAGATACATTCTGGTGCGCCACAGGCATGACACAAAGGCCTGGACTTTTTTCAATAAGTGTGTCACTAGGCATAAATTTAGAAGGGGCATGAAGATGAGAGGCGACTTGTTCAAAACAGCACAAAAGTCATGTACGTGTGCTTGCGGTGCACTCTGTGCTGCCTTCTTTGGCTGCGATGACCACGGTTTTATGTATTAAATTATTTATTCTCAGTACTCTCAGGGCCCTTATGCATTACAGAGAGGAGGAGCATATAAAATCAGTGGCAATTTTCTTGAACTTGTCAACGCCACTGATGGTAACGATGAAGGCTGTGAGGTGGTTCCAGTCGCTTGCAGTGCGTGGAATATGTTGATACGTTACCAAACGCGACGAGCCAGACCTGCCACTTGATGCTGCACAATTCATATGCTTGAGGTGTCTTATCGGCGCCACATCACCAGTGCATACTGATAGCAACCGACTGACCAGATGACAACGTTTTAATTTGAGTGACTCTTCTCCCTTTGGTGGAAAAAGCTCGCGTGGATGAAACTGACTGAGGAGTGCATCAAGAACTGCTTCCGTATGGCAGTTTATTATCCCAGGAATACTGCAGGACGCCATCAAACACCCACATTATTGGATGCATGTAAATTTGTTGCAAAGTGTTGTCGACGCGCAGCTAGCCGAACATGATGTCACCTGGGATGAACTGTTGGTGTGGATGATGACGCTGACATCGAGAGCCATACACTGGCGAAAATATCAATATGTGAAGTACAAACACTCTCCCATTGCCACAGATCTGATGAAGACGATGACAAGGAGGACAACCTACCAGCAGCTGCCATGGAGGCTTCCACAGAGATTAGTTATGCCATGTCCCAAGAGCAGCTTGTGGGTAGCAACTCTATCGGCGAGGGGCATGTGACTGCTCTGGAGAGCTTGCAAAGCGCTGTAATTGGGTCTAGTGTGAACAAACAGACACGCATAACTAACTTTTTGGCTATAACATGAGAAGTCCATTTACTACAAACCTAAGATACAGCGAACACAACCCGTGAGACTGTCAGGCTCATTATAAGTGGGCTTGACTATGATCCATAACCAAGGAAGGATATCTGGGCTATTGCTTAAGGCATACTATTTATAAGGCATCAGTGAAACCACAATGCATACACGCTTTTGACGACAAAATGTCCCGTTCATACAGTACTGCAGCTGCCATGTGATGAATTCACCGATATCAAGGCCCATCTTAAGCACAAATTCTGTGACGGGCGACAAAATTAAAGTGTACAAATCTACGAAAGCGTCGAATGACAAGCGGGCGAGCCCAAGAATCGTATGTGTGGTTGCGGTCGGCCAGCTGCCCCGTCGCTACATACAGGTACGTGTGTTACAACTGAAGCAACGGTATCAATGCACATCAACTATTGCGCCCAACCTCGACTGCAAGTCGTGTGCACTCGAAACAAGCCACGTTGCAATAATCAAAGTTTCACAATGTTTCCGCTCAGTCTGCCTTTGGCATTTGTGAGCACAAAGTATTTTTTCGACCATTTTGTCGCACAAATCAACCAGCTAAAGACACCTCGCTTTCCTGCTGGAACAGTGCTGGTAAAGTTTGCCAACTGCAGCCACTGAAAACAAGCATTTCTGCTGTGAGTTTTGAAATTTAGTGTTGCGCTACCTTCCCATGATGTGTCTAGCATGAGTACCAGACAATTCTGAACTGATATCAAAGGCTGCAAGTCGTGTTCTTACATGCAATGGAGCCAGCCAATTATACACTACCTTAGTCGACGTGAATAAAAACCATGAATATGACGCGCTAGTCATGACAATGCTCATGCTGTCTGGAAGTGCAACCTCAGTTAAACCATTCGAATGTGCCCCCGCCTTGTCGGCATCTTGATAGGAACAAATTTGAGACTTATTTTTAAGTAAACGTAAGCTTTAATGTATTTAGAATCTGGCACTTTATAGAAGCAATGGGGCTTTCTAAATCCTAATCCTAATATAATATCCTAATATAATCCCAATATAGCCAGCAGCCAGTGCCAAAGTCCATAAAGCTTCATTGTGCAAGGGACTGTCTTCATGAAAGAAAGCATCATCAGCTACAGTATAAACGCCTGTAAGGGCCTCACCCTTTTATGGGCTGCGCCCCGTTTTCACAAAGGCAACATTACCGAAAAATAATATTGGTGTAAGGGCCGCACCCAAACTTTCCACGACTAGTGCGGGAATAGCCTTCGAAATGCACGCGCCATGGCCTCCGCAATCAGCTCCAGCTGCGAGCAACGGCACACTAGATCGCGGAGGCAACGCATGCGCACAGGAGCTTACAGGTGCCGCCCACGGATGGCGCCCGAGGTGGCGGCTTATCATCATCAACTTTTTCCTCTGTTGCAAGCTCCTGCTATCCATATCGGCATCAGTACCACCAGCACCACCCTTTTCAAAGGACTTGGAAGCTACACCAACGGAAGACTACGAAGGTTTGGTGGAACGGGTGCAGACGATGCTTCGCAACAAGCGGCGTAGGAATAACAGACGTGGCAGGCACACTCCCAAGCGTTGGTGGGACAGTGCAGCTCAGAGGGCAATCAGAGAAAGGAAGGAGGCGTGCCGGAGACATCGCCTGGCACTGAGAACAAACCAGCCTGAGCAAGCAATCCTACACCTATGGGAGGATTATAACGAGAAGGGGAAAGCGGCTAGTCTAATACAGCAGAAGATACGCACATCGGACAGGAAGTTTTTGGAGGAGCTAAGGAAAAGCTGGAGGAACGCTCCTCGTACGTTCTGGCGGCATGTGAGAGAATTGTACAGCCGCACAATACCGAAAGCAGTTGCGTGACCCTTAATCACTTCAACTGCTCACACCCGAGGGAAGCATGGAGCTGGTGGCAGTGCAAGTCAGAGCGAAGTTCAGCAGCAGCAGTGGAATACCGGAAGAGGGGTTGGATCCGGATATTGGACCGAGACCAGATGTACGAGATTGGCTGGGACAAGTTGGGGATCAGGAGCTGAAAAAGGTTATCAGGCGACTTTCGACTGATTCCGCACCCGGCACGGATGATATCCCAGCGTCACTCCTCAAGAAGTTAGGCCCAGTGCAGCGACAGGCATTGAAAGAGACCCTCAGTACCATTCTGGAGTCAGGGGAAATTCCTGCAGGCTGGAAGCTTGGAAGAATGCTGTTCTTGTACAAAGGTTCCGGCGACTGCAGCAGCTATGCGGCCTATAGACCCTGTGAATCCGGTTCCATACAGGCTGTTCGCTCAAGTCCTGCACAGACGGATACAAGCATGGGCGGAGCGGGAAAAGGTGCCGGGCGAGTTGCAGCAGGGTTTTCGCCAGGAACGACGGTTGGAGGACAACCTGTTCATCCTGACCCATAGCATAGAGCTCGTGACAGGTCAGGGCAGAGAGTTGTGGGCGGCCTTCCTGGATGTGAAGAAGGCCTCTGACTGCGTAGACCATAGAGTCCTGTGGAATCGGCTACACCTCAAGGGACTGCCCGAAGAGGTAGTCGCCGGCTTCACGCGCTCTACACAGAGACGAAAGTAGTTGTTAAGTGGCAGGGCCTCCGGTCTCGTCTGATCGAGGTGCCGCAGGGTCTTCGTCAAGGATGCCCACTCTCCCCACTGCTGTTCATGCTGCTGCTGAGCGACCTGGAAGGCGAACTGGAGCGGTGCGGCGTAGGGTTCGACCTAACATACATGGACGGCGGGCGGGTGGTGCGACAGGTCCTCCCAGGCCTGTTGTACGCATTGTGCTTGTGGCGGGCTAGGAGCCAGACCTCCAGAAGCTGCTGGATGTTTGCACCACGCACGCAGAGCAGTTGGGTCTGCAATTCAGAGCACGGAAGAGCGAAGTGTTGTGCTGGTCCCTTGCCCCGACAGATGTGGAGCCGAAACTGCTGCTACAGGGACACGAACTACCGCGGACGCATAGTTACAGGTACCTCGGAATAGAGCTCACGACACAGCGGGCATACCTGAAAGTCTATGAAAGTCGTCTCCGTGCGAAGGCGCTACGAAACCAATGCGTCCTGGGATCCAAGGCGCTATGGGCATTCAATAGGTTGGAAGTACTGCGCACCATTTGGAAGGCAGCGATGGTGCCGGGAATGACCTATGCGAACGCTGTGCTGTATGTATCGTCGGGGACCCGTGAATGTCTGGAGCGGCGACAAAGAGAGGTGGGACGGTGGGCTCTGGGTGCTCACCGTACGTCCCCGAACAAGGCTGTGCAGGGAGACGTGGGGTGGTCCTCCTCCGAGGCATGGGAGGCAATGGCGAAGCTGACTTTCGAGATGCGCTCGTGGACTCTTGGGGAGGAAAAGCTGGGCCCATAAAGTACAGCGTTGTCTGCTATACTCTGGTATATGTACGCGCTGGAAGAAGAGAGTGCGAGCGTTGAGGAGCAAATACGGTGTGCCACTGCCTACGATCACGGACACCAAAGGCACCTGCTGATGAAAAGGGAAGGTGCAGCAGCGTGTGGTGGGGACGGAGACAGAGCTTTGGAAGACCAGCGCGAAGGCCAAGTCAGCTCTCCGCGGTCAAGCGAGAGATTGTGCAGGAATGCTTCTATGACAACTACCTTGGCAGTGCACTACTCTTCGAGGCTCGGGAGGGGGTGCTGCGCACAAAGAAGTGGCAAGCCCGGATTGCCGGTCAGGTCAATGTGGACATCATGTGCACAATATGTGGGCAGGAAGAAGATACGATCGAACATGTTGTTGTTATGTCAATCACTCCACCCCTGCCAACCGAGTGGATGTACCCTTCCGCAAGCGCTCGGTTTCGACACAGGTCAGCCGACAGTGGGCAAAGCGACCGACAGCGAGGGGAACGAGCAAGAAGCCATATCCAAGGCCAGGGCGGTCGAAACAACAAAACGCCGCCTTGAAAATTGGAGTAGGCTCAAATGATAGGTGGTGGTGACGACATGGAGGGACAGACTCCACCGTAGCATTTCAAGGCTGGCTAGGACTTTGGTGTAAGGTCCGCCCGTTATAAAGGGATAAACCCCAAAATCCAATCCAATCCAATCCTTTTGCGGCTGTCAAAGGCATGGAAGTTGTAGAAGCGTGGTAGTTTGCCATCGTTGTGGCTTTCGTGTGCTGTCGCCAAGCGTTGCAATTTTAGCATGATAAGGCAAGTGCCTTAATAGCTACACGACTGAGAGTTTGCTGTCGAACAAGGCAAGCGTGCGGCGAGCAGGAAATTCGATATGGCCGAGAAGTGCTTCCGACGGTGGTGCAACCAAAAGGAAGCACTGAGGAACACAAGCTGTAAAAAGCGCGCATTCCGAGGCAAGCCGTGCAAGTTTCCTGAACTGGAGGAAGAGTTGCTCTGCTAAGTGATGGAAGCGCGGAACGGCTACCCGTTGACAGCGGAAACTGTGCCACTTCTTGTGGGATGAGCATGCACCAGAGCACAGCATCAGCTCGGAGTCTGAATACTCCGCGAGTGACGATTGAACATAGAATAAATGCCGCTCATTCCGATTGTTGTGTTTTTACTTTAAAAAAGTTTTTCTTCGCACATTGCGTGTATGGGCCGCACCCCGAAAATTGGCCCTCAAATCTGGAAAAAAGTGCGGCCCTTACACGCGTTTATACAGTATTTTAAATGACTCGACCAGGTGGATTTAAATTACTTAGCAACTGGCATGCGAAAGTCTCCATCAGTTACCTCGAATCTGAGTGATTTCAGTGGCGTTATGATCTGAAAGCAAAATACAAAAAGGTAGAGCACCTGGACACCGCAAAGAACATTATGACGAAACACAGAACTAAAGAAACGGGACAGAAGAGAACAAGCTACACAATAGCGTTGACTAGCAACTGAATGCATTTACTGCGCGAGTGCATTAAGTACATGTGAAAAGGCTTGTGCACAAGCAGGAAAATAACACGAAAAGCAAAGGCACTAGGGCTTGTCATCCAGGAATTAAGATATGCCAACTCATGGCATGAGAGGGAGAATGAAGGTTTGCTGACACATGATGCCCCCCTAGCGCACGACAGCACAGGCTGCAAAGGTTTTCCTTTTCCGTGCATCGGAGTAATGCCAAAGGATGATGCACTGAACAAAAAGTGAAACCAAGGGAAATCATTTGAGGCCTGTGCTATTGCGTGTAAGGGTGCATCTTGTGTCAGCAAACCTTCAGTGCTCGTGAGTATCTGTTCTCTCCGGTTCCATTTCCTCAGCGCTGTGTTCCTTCATTATGCTTGGTCACCAACTTGCCCAAGAACGGACCTGAACACTGCTAGGAACACAGGCACAGGTCTTGGTCCATCACCTTAGTTTTTCAAACACTTGCATAGGACTGCTAGTATACGAGCTCATCAAGAATGCAGCATGCTAAAACAAGCTTCCATGTTCGATAACATTCTACAGCAATTTTTTTTTACTACCCTTGCTCACACACGCGTGGGATTTTGGAGACTTCACAGACCCATGGCCACAAACCACCGAAACATTTAGGCAAGGTGGGGAAGCCCAACGCATCAAGACAAGTCAGAAAGGTCTACAAAGAAAACTAGACACACCTCAGTCACTTTCCAATCGACAAGTAAACCACGACCTAGGGCTGTGCATCTACTCAGTTAATCAGATACAAACATGTACCTGGTTCTTCCATAGCTACAGCGCGAAAGATAGAACAAGACAGGACGACAGACCATAGCGCTGTGTTCTGTCGTCCTCTCTTGTCCTGTCCTTTGCGCTGTAACTATGGAAGATCGTCACCAACTCAGCCAACAGCTTGCTTTGCCATACCTGGTTCAACACCAGAGGGTCCTCATCGGCCAATGGATCTTGCAGGGAGACCAGCGGGTGTTTGGTGCGGTCCTCGAGTTCCGCAAACTTCTCGTGCACCTCCTCCCAGCCATCGTCTGCAGCAGAATCCATATGGAAAGACACATATCAAACAAACATAACAACCCCTAACAGCCCGTACTGAATCTTCCATAGACCATGAAGTGGAACTGCAATGCGGACTGAACTTGGTTCCAGTTTTGTTTGGGGATCAGTGCATTCAAGTGCTACATCTTGATCTGTTCCAATGAATGCATGCTTCATGCTAGCAATGCCAAACTATAGCAGCAAGCCGACTGCTTTTTTCGAGACAAGCTAGCCAGGAAGGTCACAATTTTTTATACCTCAGAGTTTCTCATGGGAAGACTTAGTTTTCATGTGCATTTCAGCCAGTATTATGCGAAATGTGTTTGAGTGTATCTCCAATGTTTTTTAAATGTCTTTCAAGAAGCAAACATGTTTTTTATTCTTCAGGAAGCAAGCATTTTGTTATGTTTCCTGAATTTCCATGTTTGACAAAAAAGCTAAATTACAATCCAGTATTTCTCTTCAAGAGCTGCATTATCCTAAACCACGCTCAGCATTACTAACACGAATAGCATGGGGGCACTGTGCATTAACACCTTAGCAAAGAGCAAATTAATGAAATGATGGCCAGCTATCGAGACACAAAGGTATTTTTCCTGGTCAAAAGCTTTTTTGGGAAGGTGTGGAGCTAAAACGTGAAAATTTCAACTTCTCAGATTCAAACAAAAACTGTGAGGTTATTTAAAGAAGACTGGATATACTATTTAGGCGAAAAAATATTTCTTTTCAACTGACATAATGAGCGGCATGTGGAAGGATTAGTAAACATATCGTGAAATGAAAAAAAAAAAAAAGAAAGTTTCAAGAGCATTCAAAACTTACTTCACAGTGTTCAAAATTTTACAGATTAAATTTGATTCTTCCAATGATGGTATTCACTCCTTGGTTAGTTTCACTCAAGAGCAGTGAGTGCACTTTGAAAATTCTAGTTGTGGGCAGTTTTGCAAGCTGTGGCGAATGTTGACGCTTGTCCGGCAGCAAAAGATTTACTGATAAAAAAAATTATTTAAAAATTTTTCCACCAGTAGGTAACCACTGACGTCCTAATCGAAAGTTGTAATTGAAAGGCGCCAAAACCACACACACATGAGAGAAGAGAACGGGACAGAGCACCACTCACAACTGATTTAATTTGCAGAAACCACATACATACATACATGTACAGTCAGCCAGCATCTGCACAAGGAACATATTCACATATATCAAGTCGTACACAATAAGAATCGCTCAAAAAGCTTTTTTTTCCGCCTTATAGAGAGATATAGAACGCTTCAATCAGTTCTCTGGCTTTCACATTGCTACTCCTGGCAAGAATCCGCACCTTTGAAAAACATGGCTCACAAGAGCGTGAAGGGCAGGATCTAGTTTATGATTTATGGGGCTTTAACGTCCAAAAGTGACTCAGGCTATGAGGGATGCCGTAGTGAAGGGCTCCGGAAATTTCAACCACCTGGGGTTCTTTAAAGTGCACTGACATCGCACAGTACACCGACTTCTAGCATTTCGCCTCCAATGAAATTCAACCGCCGCGGCCGGGATCGAACCCATGTCTTTCAGATCAGCAGCCGAGCGCCATAACCACTGAGCCACCACAGCGGCACTGAAGGGCAGGATCTAATATGTATATAAGTGGTTTCTGCAAATTAAACCAGTTGTGAGTGGCGCTCTGTCCCGTTCTCTTCTCTCGTGTGTGTGTGTGGTTTTGGCACCTTTCAATTACAATGATCAATTACCAACTAGCCCAACAAGAAGTTCCCTTACCGAAAAAGTCGGCTGCCTCCATACGGAAGTGAATGGCAGTGTAACGTCAAAAGTGTAACCCCCCCTTTAATCATCAGCATCCCAGTCTGCATGTAAAACTATCTCGAAGTAAACCTTCGCACCCAGAAGCTGGCGTCGGCGCATGATTATCATTGTGAAACTAGATGGCGATGACACTTGTATTTAGTTTTTTGGCCTTTTCCAGCTTATAACTGCTTCATTTTGGGTGAGAATCGTCTCTCCGATTAGAACGTGCTAGCCTACCGATACAGGCCTACTTCTATTTGTTCTCAGTGGCCTTTTAACGGCCTGTTCTTGAATGCTCATGAAATTGATCCCAAATAAAGTAAAAAAAAAAACGGCTGCGGTTTAGCTCTGGTTAAACCTGGAGTGACGCGATAGCTACAGCTGGCCCCGTGGAACTCGCTCAGTCGAATCGCAAAGTCAGTCTTTCGCTGGTCCATTTTGCTGGGCGTTCCTTCTTCATCTTCGTCCCTGGACATGGATTCACTCCCCGCCCACTCGGTTTCGCGGTGCCACAGGTAGCTGCTCCCCACCACGTGACCAACCACGGCCGCCACAGTGGCCACGCTGAAGGCTCGGAATGCTAGCATAATGTAGCTATCACTACAAAATTGAAGTATGCTTCAGCTTCACCTTTAAAAGTGGAACGCGACAGCGTGTTGTAGCGCTGCCAGAGTATTACTCGCACAAGTATACAAAGACATTTCACGAAGTCAAAAACCACAATGCATTCACTAGGTCCAATTTTATTCAGTTCATACAAATGAGCTTTCGTAGAGTGTCCTGCGCGTGCTCGCCTCGCAGTCTGAAAGACATGGGTTCGATTACCCGTATCTCCACAATATTTTTTTAAATTTTGAGGTTTTCGTGTTACAATGCCCACAACGCCGACACCGGCTTTTCTGCGACACGAGCTCCTCAACACTGTTGCATTAAAAATTATAGGGGCGGGGAGGGTAGGGTAAAAAAAATCGCGACTTTTGCCTACAGCCACAATGGCTTGAACCAGTATACCTCAGCTTTTCAGCTGTTTTATTTTATTTATTTATTTTATTTATTGATACTGTCAGCCGTAGGCCGTTACAGGGTGAAAACAGATACATATGTAAGTTATGTCACACAGCCACAAGTATGAACAGTGCACAATTCAAATAGTCAAATTGAAAACGACAGTCATCGCAACACAGCTGTCCTGCACTGCAGATACAGACCTAAAGCACAACCGCTAGCGGGTAAATATTTTAGCTTACAGCCGTCCAATACCACAAATCTGTAAAGTGCATTGTTTATTCTTGGAGAAAGGACGACAAATTAAATCTTAGCAATGTCTTTTGAAATAAACATTTAAAGGCGTGCAAATGCAGGTTTGCTTTTATGTGCTGTACAACATTCCAATCTGGCTATTTTTGCAGTAGAACAGGGATTATTCCTACACCCGAGAAGAAGAGGTGATCAGAAGCGAGACAGAAAGAGCAAGGTTCAGGACGTTTAAGATGTGAGAAATATCTTAGTGATGTGTGTTGGGCAAAGTGCTTCAAATTACATTGCCTAATAAAGCAAATTTTTGCTGCAATTCATGCATTCCAAGCTGCTGTGTCATCAATCAATAGCAAATGGAAGGAGCAAGAAAATGGACAGCATGGTTTTCTCATCGTAATGACTGCAAGCCGCTAAGCAGACTGTCTCCCACCCAGCCATCATGTGGACACAATTCAGCCCACTGACAGCAAACCTTGCAGTGCCAATTATATCAAGTTTGCTTTCAAGGATTCTGACTTGTTTCCTCTGGGCCTACAAAGTTCAAATTAGGTAGCAGGCATACCTCCTTTTCATGAAACTTCGAAGCACCCTCCGCACTTTCGTTCCCTGCAGCTCGTTCGCTAAGTAGGCAGCTTACGCTATGGGCTTCCTGTTTGTTCTGTTGTGCCGCGAATATTATGCAGCCATATAGTAATTCTGGCTGCGCAGATGCAAGCAAGAATTGCGCATAAGCATCAAAACGTGAGGCTCACCAAGGCCCCCTCCAAAGGTCTCATCGTTGAGGGCATCGTAATCTTCTTCGACCTCATCCGTGAAAAGCTCATCTTCATGGCCTAACGGACGCAGCCCCTGGAAAAGTGCGTACATTTCAGGACACACCACACAACACAGCCGAAAAACGGAAGGTATCAAGTATTCATCTGAATGCAATGCAGTACTTTCATATCGGCACAACTCAACGCCACTCATGAGCTGACAGCTGACGTGCGTTAACAGCCCAGCCTTCCTTCCAAATGTCATACTTGGGCGCGCGCTAATGTTGGCCGTAATGAGCAGTCCTGAGCCAGCCTAAAGAAAATGCAATCAGCACTGACCACAGCTAAGCACAGACGCGCGCATAATTGGCGCGGGACAGCGAAGGCTGTTCAGCGGTCTTGGTGGAAAACTGTTTTCACGTAGTACTAGTACAAAAGGACTCTTTCGAACCGCCACTTCGCGGCAAGTTAGCGTTTAGCGATAGGAGCGGCTCAAAGATAAGCTTGCCTGGGGCTCCTTCCGAAAAGCCAGCAATCCTTTCGACATGTCTGCGGGAGATGTGGGCGAT
Source organism: Amblyomma americanum (assembly GCF_052857255.1). Classification (NCBI taxonomy): domain Eukaryota; kingdom Metazoa; phylum Arthropoda; class Arachnida; order Ixodida; family Ixodidae; genus Amblyomma; species Amblyomma americanum. Next base: position 151,035,605 of record NC_135505.1, read on the forward strand.
ATATCCAGGTCTTGTCTCGACGCGGTACCATATCAGGGAGCTGGTTAGGCTTAGATTCCGTGGCACATCGGGATACGGCGCGGCGCAATGCTCAGGCACGGTACCGCACAAAGGTGACACAGCACTTCAGGAAGCACTTCTCCGCATGGCGCGTCTGCTCCAAACATGAACAAAACAAATGAGTAAAGCTCCTTGCTCACACAGTGGACGCAACACCACAACTAGAACGAAACTACACGACAGACACACCAGGGGTTGCTGTTTGGGCGGCAAGAAAACCCGGAAGGGCAAGATGCAAAGAATGCAAAGTGTGCTGCGTTTATTTCTTATGTTTGATGCCGCGAAAAGTAATATTATCAAGTGCATTTTTTCACAGAATTGCAGAGACTTAGTACGACAGTGCATCCACGACGAACTTTTGCCTTTTGCCCACTCAACCCGTTGCCAGCCCACTTCGTGCTTTGCACCTCTGCCTACCTCTGCCCTGCTGCGCCCACTACATACTCTCTACGCGAGTTGACTATTCGCGCCAGTGACCGCGGTAGTCGCTCAGCGCCGCAAAGTAGCGTGCACTGTGGACACTTTCGCTCATCAAATGCGAACCCGTATGCCCGTATTTTTAAAAGTGATCATAAAGCCCAACGGGTGACTGTGGACGCGATTTCCAGTTGGTGAGCTGTCCGCGCGGCGCTGAGTGCCGTCGATCGGAAAATGGTGATGATGGAAACGGGCGAAACGTCTGAGGCGCCCCTGATCATGGGTTTCTCGGAGGACTCGCCAAGTGCCGACGAAGCCGCTTTCTCCGGCAGTGAGCCGCAGACAGTGAGCGTCAGTGTGACGGACCACATCCCGAACGTGCTTCTGGCCACTTCTCAGGGCATCATCACGTCGGAGCAGCTGCAACAAGCCGGCATCAAAGCCACGCATATTGTTATCCACGATCAGAGTGCGCTGGATGTGTTCAAGACAGCGCAGGTAAGTAATATTTGCTGCTGGATCGGGCAGCCTTGATTAGAAGGAGAACTCAATCGCACGTAATCTTCCGGGAGCGAGGAGCATAGGTCAGCTTTCCAAAAGGAGAAAATTATAATTAATTGCACTTACTTTAATGTATCCTGCAGGCACACAAGTTTTCGAACTAGCAGTAGAATTATTTACGTTATGCTTTGACAAATTGGCCGAAACTGCGTCTGTTCGTGTCGGCAGGTTTTTGTATTACTTTCCGGAAATATTTGTGGATCTGTGCTAGGGTGGCTCCCTATCTGTGCCTTGATCTGCTCATGATAGCCTTAACCAACAACATAAGACTCCCAGGCAAGTTCAAAACCTTTGGGCCTGTCCTGCACAGCGGCTAGCTAGGAACCGCCACTTGGCGGCTATGGGCTTCTCATTGAGAGGACTCGAGAGAAGCATAATGCCGACTTCAGCTTTGTTGAAAAAAAAAAAAAAACGGATGGAGGTGACACATATATCCAAGAAATCTTTATGTGGTTGTAGTCAACTGTGCTCTGTGTGCTTCTGTCAAGTATTTTTTCCTCCAGACTGACAGTCCAGTTGAAAACATACCAACATTCTTGGACGCGATTGGTCATGTTGTGTGGCCACAAGGACCTCATTATCACTCTCTGCTTAATTGCATTCACACGACAAACCAGTTTGCTTTTAATAATTTTATTTCTTTCAATGCCATGAGACAGTACCTGACTTGTGAAGAGGAAAGTGCAGACGGCCATTTATTTGAAGCTGACCGGCTGCATGGTTCCATTGGGACTAGCGCTGTGTGCCATTGGCTCCATCTGAGCATCTGTCTTATGTTTCTATTTTCGTGCTGGTTACCATTTCGCACGTTTGTCTCTCAATGTCTGTTTGTCTGAAGCTGGTTTTGTGGCGGGCTGTTCACCGTGGCAGGCAGCAGCTCATTTAATAGTGAGAGGCTGCTCGGGAAGAGCAACCTGGGTCACAACCCAACCCATGTGCCACCGTTGGCAATACCTGTCTTGCACCACTGCCAAGGTGTTGCCAGTGGGCAGGTGGCACAAGGCTAGTGCTATGTCCGGTGTTGCCACGTCTTCCTCTCATTTTGCATGAAAGAACACGCACACCAACAACCACCTTAAGCTAGCAGAGCAGTGCAGCACCGAAACACATCATGCTAGTGCACATATGCTCATTTGGCCTGATTGCCCAAACTGGCTGACTTTTTTTTTCTTTTTACTCTTTTGCAGTGTTCGCGTTTTAGCCTGAGGCTGGTTTGAGATCTGTGGACTGCCTCTTGTGTGGAGGTTGTGTTCAAGACCAAGTATTTGCACACATTTTTGAGGGTACAAGTTCTGCTCCAGGTGTAACATCCAGTGTTAAACAGGAGTGTTACTGTCTTTACTCAACATTCAGGCCTCTTTCTGCTACCCAATTATACTCCGCGACTTTTTTTGGCAATGGAGCAGGAGCTGCGCAGCTGAAGCAAGTCTTCTCTTCCTATGCAATGGAATATAGTCCCCACTTGCAGTTATTAGTTTTCTTCTAAAACATAATATACTGTCAATATTTATTATTTTAGACATATTCCTAACATAACTGCCAAATCTCAGCATTGAACGTCAAGGACAAAACAATTTCTTGCTTACAACAAATTTGCTAGGCATGTCTAGTTACAAGAAGTTGCAGTAGGTGAGCCAGCTGCTCCACTGACAGAAGGAAGTTACCACGAGGAGAACAGCACACCATCATGCAGCCCAACTATTTGGCAGAATGACGTAGTTACGGCCGCCTCACCCCTGCAGCTTTCCCTTCATTGCGAAGAAACGCTGTCGCCGAGTATAGAGTTTGTGACGTCAGGGAGACTCGACACCACATCACTTATACTGCCTGTGGTGCAGTGAAGCAGGCATGGTTGTATCTGCTGCCCGCTTGGGTATCACGGTTGGGTATCACGTGTAAAGAGACAGTGCACGCAGGAAGAAACACATACCACACATGTCTAGTCTGTTCTTTTGTATGCATCGTCTTGTGCTGAGATGTCTCCTACAATCTTGGTTCCCGTTGTTTTAGTACAAATGCCCTCCTCTCCCTGGCTCAACCTATAGCCACGTCTACTGTGTGGCTCAAAGTGTCGTAGTTTGGGCTAGTTGGTCCAGGATTCCTTCAGGACCCTGCAGTGCAGCAGCCTAAGAGTGAGGGACAAGAAGAAACAAGCCAACAGAATTTGAGAGCACACACATGAGCCCCTCTTATTGCACACCAGCTGTTTGTGCATATGTCAGCTCTGTGTAACATAGAGCTATTGCAAGTGTACGTCTTCAGGATTGGAAGTAATTGGTGTGTGTTAAAAAAGAAGAAGGACCAGTGCCACTGCCTCTAGAACTGATGTTCTGAGCTCCAATAGTTTGGCGCAGGAAATTCGGGAGATAATTGAAAAATGCTCCCTCACAGTACGGGTACGGAGGTTCCGTCGAAATGCACACGCTCATGCAAGCCTTGGTGGATGGAGCAAGTCATGACTCATCTCCTCCGCACGTCCCCTTTAATTGGCCTCAACCTTTCCAGAGACAGGACTCCTCCTAGAAAAGGAAACCTATGGCATGCCACGTGAGCACTTCTCCCATCATGTGGTAGCGACCTCCGTGGTGGCCTTGCGCATTGGGAAGGGGTCTTGCTTCGCAGGTTATGCCGCCGTGTCACCCTCACCTCAGCGGTAACCTGGTCGTGGCCGGCACAGTACCATGCCCCGTCTGCCCCTCTTTGCATGCTATTTGGCAGAAACACCTTCTGCGATGCAGACTACCCCAGGTCGACTGCCTGATATAGACGACTGGATATTTGGGCTGCACCACCTGATTTTGTTGGACTTCCTTCGGGAATCTGGCGTGTATCTGTATGTGTAAACAATAATTTATGCCACAAGGCATGCTATCGCAATAACAGAAAGAAAGAACTGATGTTGAGCGCTTTATTCCCTGCCACATGAATGCTGGATGGTGTTGGGATCTGCATAACTCATTATAGTTATGAACTGGTTGATTCTTTTCTACGTAAAATGGCTCATGTATTTGAAGTCTGCCTTTATTAGATAGCAAGGCAAATTGTATGCATTGACTCCAGAGTTACTCAGTATCAGGCAATATAAATTTGACCCGTACAGATAGGTGGCATAACAATGGCCTGTGCAACTGCATTAAATGATACCTCACCCTGTACTGCCGCAATTGTGGGTGCACATTGTGTATAGAGGACGTCATGGTGGTCTAAAGGCACGTAGATTGGGCCACGAATGTCATTTTAAATCGACTGAGGTGGCATGTTTTGTTGATGGCATGCCACCTGGAAATGCTGGACATATAGGGAAGCCAGTCTGTTGGTCTGTTTGCTTGTTTGTTTTTCGAAGGTGATGTTTTTCCTTTGATGTTTCAAGAGCATACTTTCATCTCTTGAAATGAAAGTTGCCACTTTTGGTGGTTGTCTCCTTTCTTCATCTGTTGTGCAGTAGAAGCCCTTCAAGCAGGATGGAAGGGAAGTGCATTTTTTTTCTGTTGCCCAGCCATGACAGTCGTTTTCACACTTATTGCCTGTGCCCAGTACTGCTGTGCCCAGATTACTGCAGACTATAAAAGTGTCTTCATAACTGTATCTGTGCAGGCTTCACTAGCAGCGCAATCACCTGGTGATGATGGCTCTGGAACAGGGCAGAAGTACAAGTACAACTGGGATGATTCTGTCCACGAGCCTGAACTGTTAGTGCGATGCAGAAATGTGTGCGGTCACCTCCACAAGAACAAGTTTGGCTCAGGTTAGTGACTTTGACTTGCCTGCACTGATCGTTGGTACTTTAGTGTCCCGAGGTGTGTCAAAATCAAAAATCATTACCAGTTGACACATGATTAAAATAGGACACCCGCTGAAAAAGCGTGACCAAGAATTACAGAGGTGCATGTAATCGTGGTCCCAGCCCACACACTGTTCATGTTCTCGTCTGTGCAACAAAGGCATCTTCACCTCTTGCAGCTGTTAGTCGCATTCTTTCCAGCATTTTCTACAGCATTGGAGAACATTCACTGTGGTCGTGTGTCAAGCGGTATTTGCCTGACTGTTTCACACCTGTACAACCTCACTTCCCAGTTCTTTGTTGCTTCTTTTGCTGAATATTTAGTGGTATCTATTGAGAGTACTTGTAAAGGTTTTATGGTAGCACTTCATTGTGTGTACTTCGCCCTCTACTTACTGGATGGTAAGAAAACGGTAAAGATGAAAATGATAGCAATTCAGATGAAGAGTTCGTGTGTCAGCCTACTTACCAAGAATGTCAGCCTACTTACCAAGAACTCACTCGCGATATAGTAGAGGCTGAAATAATATACCAGTCGGGTGGGTCCTGCGTGGCCAAGCCATCTATTGCACTTACTAGCAACGAGCTGTTATATTTGCGCCAACATATGAGTGGGTCACCTACTACACGTGTGATAATTGCCTGGTTGTTCAGCTATAAATGCTGGCCCGAGTTTCGAAATAAACTGTTGCAAGTCAGCGCTCATGTGTTCCTTGTGTCTTCCTTGCTTCCTCGTCTTTATTTGTGCTGTACATTTCCATCATGAATCACCAACATACCCAGTCTGCCACCTTAGTGTCCTTACCGGAGTATAGACACCCAATCTTAAGGGAATGTTTGATTCTTTGCAGTGACACATAAGAAGTTACTACACATGGATCATCATTTAGTATTCGCTTATGACTGCTAAATAATTTAGAATCAAATTTTTCTCTCATGCTGTTTCGTTTTCGGTTTTAAAAGCGCGGTGATGCCAAAGGTGCGTATAGGTCATGTTGGGCGTGAAAAAATGCAATATAATCGCTGCTTCTTCATTCGTTGTCATTTTGCTCTTGAGGCAGGCTGGCTTTAGCGTTGTAGTGAATTAAAATGATTAAGCGGTGATTATATCGGAGTTTTTCTTGTGCCTCACGTGACCCATATTTTAACTTTGACGTCACAGCCATCGTTCGGTTCTTGAAACCGAAACTGCACGAGGGAAAAAATTGGTTATAAATGGCTTAACGATCGTACGTGAATACCGCATGGTAATCCATGTATGCTAGTGCTTTACGCATCATTACAAAAAACAAAATATGCACGCAAAAATTACGTGTCTATACTCCTTTAATATTTTCCCATGAGCGTGAATTTTTAAGCAGTGCAGAAACTGTCAGTGCAGGGTTCTTTAGCACATCTCTTACAGCCTGGTTCTTCTGCTGCCAGAGGAATGCAAACTTCAACGCAAACTTCCAACGCCATACCCGGTCATAACGATGTTGGTGCTTGCATTTCACGGAATCTGCTCACAATGTCTGAAATTTGCAAAATTGTTTGGGACCACAACGTTGGTTAGCATTGGTTAGGGTTTTAACTGTGTTTCCTTACATGAGGACAGTCTTTGGTGCAGGATCACTTGGCAAAGCCAAAGCGGTTTGGTTCTCAGGTGCTTGTTTTGTTCCTGTACGATGGGCATGCACGGCAAGGGCAAACTCTGGCTCCCAGATCTCATAGAATCAGTATTGCTTTCTATGCTAGCAACATAAGAACCTGTAGTATGTTTTGCTGTGCTTGATATGGGAGTTAAAGGACCATAGACACCAAATTCTCAATTATAAATTAAATTCAGGTCAATTATTATAATTATAATAGTACAGTTATAAATTATTTATCAGTCGAAAGCGAATATCTCATGGTGACCCACATATACTAATTTATAACCCATCATTTGAAAGAAGACAGGCAACTAAATTAGGTGTCTAAGTTCGTTTAATATTACGACAGCAAAGGCCTGTTCGCAGTGCAGTGATGCATTGTCCTTGTTACCAGGGGGCCGAGGGCGCTGCATCAAGTCTGGCACCCGTTGGTACACGCCATCCGAGTTTGAAGCCCTGTGTGGGCGGGCCAACAGTAAGGACTGGAAGCGCAGCATCCGCTATGCGGGCCGCACCTTGCTCTGCCTTATTGAGGACGGCATCCTGATGCCGCACGCCACGTCCTGCACCTGTGCCGCCTGCTGTGACGACTTGGTAGTGGTAGGTGCAGCCTGTTCCTTGACACTGGGATGAAAAGGAGCAGGTGCTCAGAGCCATCTCGGTTAGATGTGATGCAGCATGGCAGGTGTCGGCGCAGAATGTTGTGAAAACCGTTATGCTTCCAATCGTTATGCTTCCCCCTGGTCTTGCACTGTCACCAACCATGCCCACCTGCTTGCTAGGCGGGCAAATAATTGCTCGACAAGGCGGGCATTGTGTGGCAGGGAGTTCAGGCTCTCAGTTCTTTTCCTAGCACAAGAAAAATGGCTATATTTTATAGGTTTTCGTTGAAATCCTTTTGGTTCAAGAAACAAGAGGTTTAAAATTTAATGCAGTGCATCAAAATGAGGCCAATTAAACATGCTTTTTAATAATGAGTTTTGTTTTTTTTTTCTTATAATAAAATTTATTTGAGAAATCAAGGTTTCTATTGTAGGATACGATTAAAAAAACAGCAGTTGTTAACACTGGGCCACGATCCGCGGCGTACTGTATTACTCCGCAAGCCAGTTACAAATGTAAACGAAATCAGCTTTTTAATGTTTGACTTTATTAAACAAGCTATCAAAATTCTAAAGCTTATAACTTTTTTTTTCGTGATTAGCTTTTTGTTAGGTGACAAGAGAAGTTTTAACGATGGACTACGTTTTTTTCATCCAGGAATTCTGTGCGCCGGTCCTAAATGTGGGCGGAGCTTTACTGGCGACTTAAGCTGCGTCCGACTATAGATAAAATTTGAACAAAATTTGCAGAGATATGCCTGCAAACTGAAAAGAAAAATTTTAAAAACTTTGTAATATGGTACAAAGTGTCTGCCTATCCAACACTAAATCCTTCTGTAAAACTGCAAGATCTAACTTGTACGGTTTTCTGGCTACACCTCAGTCCCTATAGTTAGGCACTGAGCAAAATAATCAGGTGGACCTTTCACAGCACATGTGGTATCAGATCCTGCCCAAATGATGCGAAAATCCTACAAATGAGACAATTTACCACACCTGTAACTTTAATCCCTTTTCAAAATGGCCGTTGAGCCGGGGCCCAAATACGAAACTAACCAAGGCGCTGCCACCTATGTTCTGGGCTGGTTCTTCAGCTCATCTTCGCCCTGTGAACTAAAGTCGGATGATGAGGCAGCTAACAGAGTCAGTGCTACCTAGATTGTCTACGAAATCAGCGCAGCTGAATCTCGAGATCTGCTGTGTTTCAGGGCACATGCCATGCTGGCATAGGCTACCATTTTCAACTTCTATGTTCGCTGTTTTCACAAGTGGTTCAGAAATTGCTGCCATGCGGAAAGAAGACGAACTGTTGAAATTCGCGTTCACATCTATCGTTAGCCTGCTAACGATGTTCAGTAGGCGTAGTAGGGAAGTAGTAAAAAGGACACGGAGGACAATTCCATCCAATTTTTTCCCTAGTAAAAATAAATTCAGCGGATCTTAGTGGCAATGTTTCTTTGTCTGGCGGCAGAAGACGCATTTTTTGCTGATAAAATTCCATTTGAAAATTTCCTCCTCAGTCAATTCAAACTCGTGACGTCTAGACAAAGAAAGGACTCCGTGATCACCGTTTGGAAGTGAACGACAGTGTAGGCTGGTCTCTGGGATTCATGTCTCAGAAAACTGTGTTGGCCCACTGCAGTTTACTTACAAAAGGTGCTGGTGATGGAAACACCGGCATTTCGTTTTTTGGGCTTTATTTATATACCTTGCAAAAAGCTGCATTTGTAAGTGAAATTGGCGTCTTTACTGTTAGTGCTCTGACCTAAAGGACACTGTGGACAGATTGAAGATGGCATGTAGTAATCAATATCTGCAAATACCTGTGGACTGCAGCAGTTAGAATGTTCAAATCGATATTCGTTCTTAAGTTGCAGCAAAAAAAGGCCGCCACCGTCTGGAAGGTGTTGAAGTAACGAGCGTTAGCTTTATTGGCCGTGTGTAAAACGAGTCTTTCCGCATCTAGCAGGGCCAGTGAAGGAAACCCTGAGCGGTTCGGAAAAGTAAACCAACTTTTCCACCTAGCGGAGCGATCAACGCCTAGCGCCATCTATCAGAGAAATTACGATGCACGTCTACCCGTTGTCGAGTTGCGCCGCCAGATTGCGCCCCCTCAGGATACGTCGCAAATGGAACTTGCTTCGTGTGTGGACCTAGAATGCGACTTACGGTGCAGTATGGTAACACTTCAATTAGTAATTGCATGTATGCAATGTTTACCTAATATTTGGTGGTGGTTTTATTTCTAAACCACAACCTGTAGTGCTTTATTGGCCTACCAAATTCGGTACACAGCTGCCCCCGGACAGGCGCCCCTTGTTGTTGGGGTATATATAGCGGAACGAGTCTATTCATTGTAGACGTGGCTACAAATCTCAAAGCGAGATGTGTCGTTTTCTAGTTGCTGCCACAGATGGCGCTGCGAACTCACGGTGGTAATGAAACCGCATGAAATCTAGAAATGTGATGAGCAGTTGCTGCCACAGATGGTGCTGTGATCTAAGGGTGGTAGCAGACCCCACGAAATCTACAAACGTAATGAGTGAGAGCTAACGCTCTTAAAATCACCACATGTGATTGCTCATGCAGTATACACATAATGGCAAGCCTGCAAACAGGATGCACAACTAATGAAAATGCATTGCGTGCATCCGTAAAAGAGAAATCTATGCAAGTGACAGCTGAGGCAAAAACTGCACGGACAGTTCAGCATAAGGTTTGGTTTGGAAGGAGACCTGTTCACCAATGTAGCTCGGTTAACAAAGCACCGCATGCAGCATGGGGAGGTCATGGGTTCAGCTCCCACCGATGGCAAGTGTATTTCTTAAAATTTTCTCTTACCTGAATGAATCAATTGCTTGCCATCTCCTATTATTTCTCCTGTTTTCTTTCGCATATAGTTTTCATCAAGAAACAACTTTTTGGTGCAGCCTTCTACAGAAGGCTGGCTGGTATATAAACAATATGCTCTATTTTATCATTACTATTGTATACCTGCGTAATTTTGCTGTATAGTTGATACTTGCGAGAAAATAGTTTACGGGATCTGTGTGAGAGAACGGAATGCTTTGCTCTGCATTGCGAAATGCGATGATGCTGCACCTTTGAAAACATTACAAAACCTGTGGCTGCGCAATGCTTTGATAGCAGCTCACTAAGGCGATTTTTTCTGCTGAAAACGGTTTGAAGGACTCTTCCATCTGTATGCTTTGCATGGCTACACGCCTTCCAGCTTCAGTATGTAAAACAAACCAAGACTCTCGCATGCATCCGCACTGGACAGCTTAATTGAATTCTCACCAAACTGTTGCTAAGCACTGTATGCACTTGCTGCTGCCAAGTTGCTTGATTCATGGCCGTGTGACATTTTCACTCTTTTTCAGATTTGTAAGTCATTAAGGTATGTGTTTAAGCAAACATGGGAAACAGATCTCATTTTAAGAGTGCCCCTGCAGCAACTCTTTAAACCTTTCCAATTCTGAGACTGACATTAGTACTAGCTACTTGTTCATATTGTACAAAACATCACATTATTTAGAATGACTTCTTTTCTTTGCACGTTAGTTGTAAGTTAGTTCATTGTATCGATTTTTTGTTCATGTTCACTTATCCAAAACTGCAAAACATGATCACTGAGTTAGACAGGCAGAGCAGAATGGTGGATCTAAAGATTACTATATGCAGAAAACCAAAGTAATGTTGAACAGTCTAGGAAGGGAACAGCAGTTTACGATTAGTAGCTAGGTGCTGCAAGTGGTAAGGGAGTATGCCTACTTAGGGCAGGTAGTGACCACTGATCCGGATCATGAGAGGGAAATAGCTAGAAGAATAAGAACGGGGTGGAGCGCATATGGCAGGTTCTCTCAGATCATGAATAGAGGTTACCAATATTCCTCAAGAGAAAAGTATGCAACAGTTGTATCTTACCGGTACCCACTTAAGAGGCAGAAACATGGAGGCTAACAAAAAGAGTTCAACTTAAGGGCAGCGCAGCGAGCTATGGAAAGAAAAATGGTAGGTGTAACGTAAAGAAGCAGGAAGAGGGCAGAGTGGGTCAGGGATCAGACTCGGGTTAATGACATCCTAGTCGAAATCAATAGGAAGAAATGGGCTTGAGCAGGGTGTGTAATATTAGGGCAAGATAATCGATGGCCCTTAAGGGTAATGGAGTGGATTCCAAGGGATGGCAAGCGTAGCAAAGAGCAGCAGAAAGTTAGATGGGCGGATGAGCTTAAGAAGTTTGCGTGGATAGGGTATGTGAATGTTTATTCTAATCACGATAATAGTTCATTTTTATTCTCTCAAACAGCGCTCAAAGTTATGTACAACTGCCGTATAGCTCGGGGCCTCAGATTTCACATTTCGACCTATCATCGTTGTTAGAATTTGCCCATTTTTCCTTCATAAAAACTTCCAGGAACAATGGAATTACCGGAAATTATATAAGCAGATATAGTCCTTGTATAATTTCTCTAAATTCATCATTGTAGTCATGTAGCTGCAGTTTGTGCAATATAGATGTGCTGCTCTTTATGTGCAACCCGTATATTTTATACAATGTAGTTACTTTTTAACTTCTGCCAAGTTCCAAGGGGCCAGAATTGCCTCATTTTTTTGTTACATCTACAGTCATTCAGTTGACTAGGATAAAGGGGGTGCTCACCACCGCTGGACAAACCATTTCCAGAGTGGTCCAGTCCGCCTCTACACACCTTACAAGAGGAAGAGAAAAGAAGAGGCCCTCACTGCCGGCAGGTCATCTGATGAGCCACCTGAAAAATTGCCCCCGCTGGCTCCCAAGCCTGCACCACCCAAAGCGAACGACTGTAAGGGTTCCCGCATTGTGTTGCTCATTGATGTCCCATTGGCAGGCAGTCTTTTCTGGGCACCATTTCTTAAATTCGATCCCATCAACTACATTGTGATCCTGCAAGAAAAACAAATAATTTTTGTGCATTGTTATAAGGAAACCACCACGCTTGTTGAGAAATTTAAACTTAAAGTTGATGTCAAATGTTTGAAGTTTTATTATGCATAACAGGCAGTGAACTTGCTCATTGTATCTGAGGCTCATATTAAGTGGACTTTTCATTTTACAGCCAGAGATACAAAGTCTGACAAAACTGGCATTTGCTTCTGAGAAAAGTTCGTTTCGTGTGTCAGCTTCTTCAAAGGAGACCATTTCACAGTGCTTTCCAAGATAAGCCGAGCGGTCATACGTAAGTTTCTCACCGAGGCCAGGCAACAATTCAGCTAATTGCAGTTAAAGCATTCATGGCAGCTAGTGGCTGGTCGGCCACCTCGTCATTAGATTCTTATCAGTGGGTGTGCTCGTATCTCGCGTACAATGGCTTCATCAGTGTATCACTTTTCAGTGCCGGCATCATGATCGGCACTGCACCCAGGCGAAATCATGTTCGGCCATCTGGGCATCAACAGTGTCTTCGGTTATTTCTTGGCCCATAAGCCATGCTTTATGGAAGCAATTTCCAATGCACTCTGTCGTCAGTCCCATCAACATGGCGTTAATCATTTCCACAGTGGTGAACAAAGACATTCGAACCGGAACGTCGCCATCAATTGCAATCTGCATGCGCCGTATTGTAGCGCCGATGCTGGGACGTCTTGAGCGTGTGAATGACGCTCGTGTTCAGTGGCTGAATCTTGCACTCTTGATTCGGTGGCGAGAAGGGCACTATCACCACAGTCAGAGAAGGCAACTTATGGTGCATCGCAAAGTTGTCAAGCGCAACAAACAGGAGCTCCTATTTATTTCGTTGTGTCATGTTGAACTCAACAAGGCACTTAACGAGAAAATCGTGCATCGCCATAATTAAACTTATGCATGCACCTCAAATAACAACAAAAAGTAGGGCATTATGCAGGTCTTTGCGTTTGGCCTGTATAAAACGAACGCTTACCTCTTAAAGTATTACAGTTTACTAGACTTGCTGATGACAAAGGACTGCTGCCGGTCACAACCGTTCATCCTTGTGCATAGAAGCACGTTAACACGAACGTTCGTGGTGCCTTTCACCAGCGCAGGTGTCGTCTTTTAAGGTCTGTTTTTGATGGCACCACTTGGTAAAACTGCTGCGTTTTGTCGGAAGTGTCTCACTTTTCGTATTGCCTTTTTAGGCCCCCACATTCTTTTAAGAAAAGGTGTCGTGAAGGCTTGGAGGCACTCCGCACTTACTGGATGCACGGGTTTTTCGACTGCAGGGCTGAGTTTACGGTGCCTTTTTCGTTTTAACCGAGTTACGCCGCCACACTGGTTGGTTGTATCTGAGACGCAGTCCCATTACCCAGATGCATATTTTGACAGTAGCACAGTTCTCGTTCGTAATAAGCTAGCATTCGTTATAGCTGCGACCGTTAAACTAGGCTCAACTGTACTACCCATTGCACCATTTCTTTATCCATAGGCGGTAAGGGGTATTTTCAGTCTTCTGTCCTCTCTGCTGTGTGTATTCAAAACAAGGTCTCTACAGGCATACAAAAAAGCCATAAGTAAAACATTCAGACACAAGCTAGACTTCAATGATGCTAAAAATTCCATGGTTTACCCATGAACAAGATACTACCAATTTAAATTTTTTCTATTCATGTGATGTATATATTTGATGCAATCATTTGACCCGAGATTTTGAAAGCCACAGCACATTGCTGACATGAGCTTAGTGTTTGGCATTTAAAATTACAAAACTCCACTGCTATGAAACAATGTAGAGTAATTTCGCTGACTAGTGTAAGCAGACTGCCTGCCTGCTTTTAGCACTCTGCTAGCCAGCAAAGTGTGGTGACTTGGCCTCTTCATTTGGCTTCTGTTGCTTATTGCAGGGAAGCCTTACGCAAAAACTTTGTGATCCAGTACCTGCTTGTGAGTTCTTTTAACTTTTTTTCTCCCTCGTACCCAGTTGTGGTCACCTTGGCGCCAACGCTGGTGTCCGATACGACCGCAAGGGTGCTTGTTGGCAGTCTAGTGGATGGTGGAGCCGTCACAAGTGCGTTATTTGACTTTTTCATGCCTTGCTATTACTCTTGCCAACTTGTAAACAGTAAATACCATATTTACTCGTGTAATTTGCACACCCCCAACTTTTTACATTTGGAGTAAACTTCTTTTTTTGGTCAGCGACGGTTGTGAGATGAAGCATTCTATGTATAGGCAACAGCATACAGTATATATTGCATGTTTTTTAGGGAGTGTTCAGAGATTTTTCACGGATTTATGCACCGCCTCATTGAAGTCTCAAATTAAAGAAACAGCGTGCAAATTACACTAGTAAATACAGTACGTACCGCAGAACGAATTGTCTGCTGCAAAATAGTTTTGATTAATGTAATTGATTTGGTGTAAATCCAGGTATGTACAGTAGAACTTCAGTTGTGCAATCTGTGCAGAAGCACACGAAATGTATTTACGCAGATGTGTTTACTGCTGATGGGATTGATTTACAGCCACCGCTCACTGCTCATCATGTGTACCTCGTGAGTAGCGATTGCGACCTCATTGATGTGCAGGCCGTGTCCCGTCATGCACTGCCACTCGCGGCTCATGGTGTGTGCCATGTGACTGGCGATTGCGGCGTCAGCGATGTTTGTGCTGCGCTTTATGCTCGAGGACGCAGTTGCGACTCATGCGGTCGTATCTGCAATGGTGCAGGAGAGCGTTCGGATCATCCAAAATTCTGCACATTGTACACAGCGCACTCCAGCCATGGAATTTTGAAATTTCGTTCGCATCAGCCGTGATCATATCATCGATATTCTACTAGTACTAGAGAGGAAAAGGTTGAATGCGTGCATTGCCTCCTTAGGGTGTCCCACATGGGCAGTATGTCATGGCTGGCCCTGTTTGAGAATGCACTTCCAGTGTATGGGGCCCACTTGGCCCTATCCCAATGTTTTCTTGCCCACCCTTTATTCTTTTTTTCACTTTTCTCCCATTCATCTTATGTCTCATGCTTATGCAGCACATGAGTGGAAGGATGTTGCTGCATCATGCTTTTCTGTACACACTTTCGTATCATTGTCACTTATTCTCTGAAGACAGTACTTAATTAGTTATAACTAAGGTTGTGGAATTCTTCTCAGATGGTTTCATTTGCCTGAAATACGCAGATAGCAAGCGCCAAGGAAATTTGAGAAACTTATGTTGGTCGGCATCTGTATTACGTAAATCCCTTTTCTCTACCTTTCTCTGAAAGCATAGTTGCAGAAACACCTTGAGCATGTATGAAAGGCGACCTGCAAGACACCTTATTGGCAGCACAACCATCACTCTGAAACAGCTTCTAGAATGTAAAAAGGCGTACTGTTTGATTAGTGATTGAATGAATGATTTTGTTATGTAATGCTGATTTGCTGTGCTCACCAGAACATTACTGAGGAAGTCTCTTTTGATAAATGTAACAAATGTTGCCATTTGTAGAATTTGCGGAGGAAATAAAGTACACTTTCTTACTGAATAAAAACGTGCCAAAGGAGCACTGAGCAAAAGGAGTGTATTATTTTTTAGTTCTTTATATACAAAAATGTTGCAAGTTCTTGCTCATTGTTTTATTTTTGCAGCTATGTTTGTTTTGAGGTCAAGTTTTTTGTGTTCTTTCTTTCATACATATCCGCATTACTTTTGTGTGTCCCCAATTTTATTTTTTTTTTCTTAGAGTTTGTAAGTGATGTGATAGTTAACACTTTTGGGATACCTATCAGAGGGGTCATTCAGTGCAGTAAGTGGACTGATCAGAATTGCTCAGGTTGTTTTTCAGTTTCTTTACCGTAATGCTTGCAATAGTTTCCTGTGACACCTGTCTCCTGTGTGTGAAACAA
Source organism: Amblyomma americanum (assembly GCF_052857255.1). Lineage (NCBI taxonomy): Eukaryota > Metazoa > Arthropoda > Arachnida > Ixodida > Ixodidae > Amblyomma > Amblyomma americanum. The sequence goes on from NC_135505.1 coordinate 151,051,492, forward strand.
ACACTTCCATTGCAGACAGTGGTGTCGTCGAAACAACAGCAGTTGCAACTCCACGCTTGGCACCCACGGTGTTGGACTTGACAGAGCAAAGGCAGTGGTGGCAGCTGGAAGAGGTGTGAAGAAGTGCTTGCCTTGGCTGCATGTCGTGATAAGTGTTTGCATAAGTGCTAAGGGCGATTTCTCATTTGATAGCTCTCTACGTGTTCCTGCGACTGAGGTCTAGTTTAGAAGAACTTCTATTTGGGCTAGATGGTTCATTGTACTCGAGGAAGTGCTTGCCTTATGTCGTTCTTCTGCTGTGTGTGTGTTTGTTTGGCGCTACTGTTTTCCTTCCTCGAGTGACTGAGGTCGTTTTGAGCGAGGATGTTAAATGTAGTTCGGCTGAGCATGCTGGCAAGGTTTTGTAAACCTGCTGCATTCAAAGACAGCTTTTCTTGGAAATGAGTGGAAAGGTACAGGGTATATTGTTTCTCTGTAACTATATCATTCCGCCAATAGATCAGCCGCAGGATCACCGCACTGCACGCTGCTCACTGTGCAGCCACTTCGCTATGTCACTGGAGCAACTGGCACCATCTGTGAAATTTCTTGGTTCCAGCCAGACTTGCCTAATCAAAGAAACCGTTTTTCTTCCACTCTCTTTCATTGGAAGCATGCATTTGTGTTAGAAATATGCCTTTAGTATACTATGTTTTAAAAGGAAATTAATAGCTTCAAGCGGAGACTATTCACAGCATAGGAAGAAAGGGCATGCTTAGGCTCTGCAGCTTTGGTGGCGTTGCCAAGAAAGGTTGCCATGGAGTATAGTTTCAGGACTGCTTCCATGCAGTAGGCATACATCATGCCATTGAACAGCTTCCCTCGACTTTACAAAAGCCGTAAATTTTTTGTGTGGCTTAAAATAATGCCCCCAAAGTTGCACACTGGCTTCAGGATGTGACTGACACACTGGGGATGAGTGGTGCCTTCTGAAGGCAAGAAAAGAAATTAAAATAGGCACTCTCTGCACCTCACCTTCCCAGGATGTTGGCTTCCAGCATGTTCCCACTATTTGCCTTAGAAACGAGCTCTGTCCTCTACTCGCACAGCTTGCAACTGCCGAAATCATGCACAGAGCATGTTTTTGCAGAGTGGCAGCAAGCGGTGTGCATTGCGGCTGAGTAGTGCAAACCTGCTCGTCCATTCACTGTTTTGTTTGCGACATGATCTGCGAGCTACGCAAATGGTGTCAGTAGTGTGTGGTGTGCCGCGGACACCTGCGGTCTGGACAAGATGGAAGCATGACCTCAACTCAAATACAAGCTATTATCATTACCTGTGGGTGTAACATGGCAGATGGCAAAATTAGTGATTTCATTCAGGCCAAATTTATTCTATAAAAGTGATTTTTTTTTTCATGTTAATGGATTTCTTTGACTGTTCGTTTATTTGGACCATTTTTGAGGTCCCACCAAGTCCAGAAAATCGGCCAGCAGCCATGTACAATAACATTGAATTCTTGGGTGTCTTAACTCAGCAGCGCATGCCGGTTTGCTCGATTGCCCAGTCCACTGCGATCCGAGGAAGAAGTCACTAAATGTGCTAATGAGCCTTCCTCACAGTATCAGGATTGATCAGCTTTGGTGGTTACCACTTGCAATGAGAATGCCTTGCAAAGTAAACATGTGGTGAATATTGTGAGTTAATCTCCAATGCTTTTTGTGCTAATGAAAAGCCGCAGTTGTGTATTATGTATCAGTGGGTCCAAGTGGCCTAAGCAGTCATGATCCACAGTGAAAAAAAACTGGAACCAAAAGTGAGAGCTCAAAAAGTGTTATTTCAAATGGTTTGAGTGGTCCAGGTCGTATACTGTCATGCTTTACGGATGCTGAGGTATGACTTGTCCCATGCGAAGGGAATTCAACCTAAAAAATATCATGTCGCTGCTCCTTCGAGCTAAATTGGCAGAGATCTCCAAATGCAGCTGACAGTGCTTTGTGCACTTTTTAGGGAAAACATTATCCATTCGTTCAGGAGAGAAAGTGACAGCTGATTAACTGCAGCTTCACTCTCCATTTTTTGGCTTGTAAAAGGGATCAACTTGTAATCGTGTGTTAATGCAGTAGCTTTTCAACAGTTTAACCCTGTGCATTGACTCTGTGCACTCTATCATCGATTTCTTTGGCAAGGCTCTGTCATTTTGCATGGTGTTTGCAAGTCCTGCACAAGTAACAAGTTAAGCTGACTGGTAGAGGTTCACTGGTTAAGAGATGCCATAGCAATGTAGCTTTGCTTCATGTTTGCAGCAGGGGTGAGATAAGGTCAGGTAGCTGATAAGTTGTAACAAGAAAATGGCATTATAATGAAATCCATAATTAATATTTGACAATGGGTGGTAGCCAAAGCCCATGCCATGGCAGCAGGGCAGAGCCAAGTTTGTAATAAAGGTTTGGTTTATCGGGGTTTAACGTCCCAAAGCGACTCAGGCTATGAGAGACGCCATAGTGAAGGGCTCCGGCAATTTCGATTACCTGGGGTTCTTTAATGTGCACTGACATCACACAGCATATGGGCCTCAGAATTTCGCCTCCATCGAAATTCGACCACCACAGCCGGGATCGAACCCGCGTCTTTCAGGTCAGCAGCCGAGCACCATAACCACTGAATCACCGCGGTGGCGTTTGTAATAAAGGTGTAATTACTCACAGGTATTCGCCCTAGCACAGCCAGTGAGTAATTACTCCCTTATTACAAAACATGCTCCACCTTGAGGGATTGCCCTTAACTTTGGACCAGGCCTAAGTTCACTTTTTTGAGGGTACAACTTGCACAGTCTTAGAAAGCATGCTATGAGAACTTTTAGGAAAGGCTGGCGTGGCAGGCTGTGCTAAAAAAGAAAATTTTTGCTGAGGAACGTACAGAATGTGTGCACAGAACACAAGAAACACCTCGCACTGTTTACGAATTCTATGGGTGTTTTTTTCAGATGGTGAAAAACCTCGTGAAGCAGGTGCAGGAGCTTCAGAAGCAGGTGGACATGGTGAAAACACAAAGTGTAGCAGCGAGGGAAGCAGCACTGCAGCAGCTTCGGGCGCAGATGGAGAATGAGAAAAAGGAGGTAGGTGCTGCTGCTGCTGTATTTGCTTATTTATTTAGTTATTTATGGACACTGCAATGCAAAAAAGAGGGCTTTAAACAGGCAACAATGAACAATAGTCCGGCAGCTATCATTACGGAGTGCCCAGTAGAAGTAGGCGGTAGAATGGTTCGACAGGATACCGGCAAGCTAGCACAGGAGAGAAAAGATCTGATTAAGAAACACCAAAACATGAAAGTGTCTATTGCTACAGACAGAACAGAACTAGCAGAGCTATTAGAGTTAATAAACAAGCGCAAAGTAGCCGACATAAGGAAGTTTAATATGGAGAGAATCGAGCATGCTCTAAAGAATGGAGGTAGGCTTACATCGGTGGAGAGGAAACTAGGCAGAGGTAAAAACCAGATGTATGCGTTGAGGCAAAGAGGGCAATGTCATAAGCAATATGGATAAAATAGTTAAAGTAGCCAAAGAGTTGTACTTGAATCTGTACTGTAGCCAGTATAATCAGAATGTTAATGAGAGAGACAGTAGCACTCAGCAATAGGACATCCCACCAAAAACAAAGGAGGAAGTAAAGAAAGCCTTAGGAGCAATGCAAAGGGGGAAAGCAGCTGGTGAGGTTCAGGTAAAGCAGACCGGTTGAAGGACGGAGGGGAGATTGTGCTAGAAAAACTAGCCACCTTGTGTACGCAATGCCTTATGACCTCGAGCGTGCCAGAAGCTTGGAAGAATGCTAGCATTATCTTGATTCGTAAGAAAGGAGACGTCAAGGACATGAAAAATTACAGACCGATCAGCTTACCGTTCATTTACTGCTACGTAATTACGAAGGTAATAGCTAATAGAATCAGGACAACCTTAGAGTTCAATCAACCAAATGATCAGGCAGGCTTTCGTAAAGAATACTTGACAGTAGACCATATTCACACTGTCAGTCAGGTGATAGAGACATGCGCAGAATATAACCAACCCCTATATATAGCCTTCATTGATTATGAGAAAGCATTTGACTCCGTGAAAACTTCAGCAGTCATGCAGGCATTGCAGAGTCAGGATGTAGAAGAGTCTTATGTGAAAATACTGGACAATATCTATAACGACTGCACAGCTACCATAGACCTTCTTAATGTCAGCAATAAAATTCCTATAACAAAGGGTGTCAGGCAAGGAGACACGATCTCGCCAATGCTATTCACTACCTGTTTACAGGAGGTCTTCCGAGGCCTGGATTGGGAACAGTTGGGGATAAGAGTTCATGGAGAATACCTCAGTAATTTGCGATTTGCTGATGACATTGCCTTGCTAAGTCACTCAGGATATGAACTGCAAAGCATGATCAATGAATTAGACAGGCAGGGCAGAATGGTGGGCTTAAAAATTGGCATGCAAGAAACCAAAGTAATGTTCAACAGTCTCGCAAGGGAACAGCAGTTCACTATTGATAGCGAGGTGCTTGAAGTAGTAAGGGAATACGTCTCCTAGGTAGGGCAGGTAGTGACTGCTGATCTGGATCATGCGTCATTGAAGCCAAGAAAAGAATTTATTTTTTATTTTTCAAATGGTTGCGTTGATCGGTGGGAAACGAATTTTCTTTAGATGAAAGATAATTGCTCAAACAGTGGAAGAAAAGTGCCATCCGAACCCACAATATCCGCATGTGCCTCATGCGAGACTGGATATTTTTTTTTTTACGCAGGCCTTGAACTGTGCCTGGGTTGAGGCACAGGTGAGCTTGTCAAGAAGCATGATGGAAGCCCGCAGTGAGAAGGAAGCCTCATCTACCCAAGAGAGCACTCAGCAGCCAGCCAGTGCAGCAGACGCACAAGGTGCCAAGGGGGCCATAGACAAGAGTCCCGGATCAAAGGCAGGTGGCACCTTCTTGTGATCACCACTGGGGGCAGCCGCACACCTCACCTGCTCATTGCATATTGGCATCCCAGCAATAGGTTTATTTATAGACCTAGAAAAGTATTTGGTGCTGCGATATGTGCTTTCGTCGTGCAAGTTATAGCAGGTATGTGTGTTCAGAGGAGAATGTTGGAATTTTCTTTCAGTTACTTAAAGAACTGCAAACAGTGTGCTTTGGAAATGGCTTTTCATTGCGTGCCTTACAAATTCAACAAGAATCACTCAATGGTTCAGTTTTATTTTCTTTTACGTTGACAGCCCGCCTTTGAGGTCCTAGTTTCTCAGCTGCCAGGAATGATAAAAAGTACAAATTTTTCCTGCTTAGGCTTTAAATGAACCACGTGATTAATGTTATTTCAAAGCATGAAATGGTTTTTGTAGATATTCTGCCACCTTTTATGTAAGACATCTGATGGGAGCCCGGAATGAAAGCCTTGTTCTGCACATTCAGACAGGCCACTTTGTGGTGGTATGCAACTATGCACCCACGGCTAAGACACTTTGCTTACGCTCGCAGTGCAGATTCCCGTCACGACGTAATCAAGCAGCATCAGCTCTGATAAGTCATTAGGTTAACCAGTTGGTTTAGAAGTGTATCTTTGTAGAACGTTAGGTGCCATGAGTTTTGGAATCTTAATGTGTGCATTGGCACTGCTTCACGTCTCCAGAGCTCATTCATGTGCGCCGAGTTCTGCTCGCATCCTTTAGCTTGCCTTTGCAGGATTGCTGCGCAAGTGTCAATCTCCTTGCATGACGAGATCTGGGTTGACAGTGCAGTGCATTTTTCCCCCTCTGCTGCACCTCCAACTGTAACGGAACAGCAGCATTCTGTTGCATATTTTGAGAAGTATGAATGCTAATGTACGTACAGGCTGATCCAGATGTAAACAGATCACGCTGTAGACAGATGAGTCAGGCACCTTTTTAGGCATGCATGACCAGAAGGTCATGCGCATACACCCCGCAGGCGTGGGTACACGTTCTTCACTGTAAAGCCCACCATGCCTTTGGGCCCCGTCAGGAATCAAGAATGAGGTTTAACTTTTCAACTAAATACGAGCCTCCAGCTGTGGAGACTGTGGTGGTTACTAGAAAATAGCTTTGGACAGCAAAACCCTTGCGACAGAGTGCATCTCTCACGTCTTCCTCTTCCTCTGGCAGAGGTGTGCGAACTGCAACCGGGAGGCGTTGCTAGAGTGCACGGGGTGTCACCGCATCAGCTACTGTAGCACATTCTGCCAGCGCAAGGACTGGAAAGCTCACCAGGAGAGCTGCTGCGGCGAAGAACCACCCAGTGCCGAGGGAGACAAGTGACCTGCCAGCTGAGTGAGGAAAGGACCAGTCCTTCAGTGCAAGGTGGACGGCTTCAGCGAGTGGTGGTTACTGTGCTCGGAACAGAAGTGGCTGTGAAGCAAGCAGTGTTTTTAATCTCACCACCTGAAGTGCATAACCAACGTCAGGTGCTACCAAGTGGCACTGACCATCCAGTTTTTAGGAAGCATTCAGCATCATCCAGCTTCAACTGTGTTGTTTATGGCATGGCTTGTACAAGGGAGTACAAGAGACCCTCAACATTCTGCCAGTGGGCATAACCTGGATCAGCAAACTTATGGAAGACTGCAGTTGGCATCGCATACTGAGTGCTGTTTTTGGAGTGCGCTAGGTTTCGATGAGAATCGACAGCTGCACAGAAAATTGACAGAGTTGACAGAAGGGCGTATACCATCCTGGGAATCTGTCACTTCTCTACATTCATGCTGTGTTTGTCATGTATCTCACAGGATGGACCACTCTGTCCTGTGAACGTGTCAGTTTCTCAGTGTCTGTGTTGTGTTTATTGGCAAGATTTGTCACATGTTGATATAGTAATTAGTACAACTTTCATCACTTCAAAGCGTTTTTAGAATAGGAAAAGAAAGTCACTTGTTCTGTACAACTTTGTGTCAACCAAAATAGGTTCCTTCCTGAACTTAGTGTGGCACTGGGAAAAAAAAAAGGGTGCTTTATGCACAAATTTTCTGATTCTGAAGTGTCATCATGTCATGAACTATATATAGTGCTGAAAGGGGGAAAGGTTCTCAAAATGTAAGAGCATTTATTACATTCATGTGCCATAGCTGCAGCCATGCCTGCTTTAATGTAATGTTTTGATTTGATCCCACTTTTGTTTTTGCCGTTTTTTATCGTTGGCCCAAGCGATACCATGACCTTGGTTCCTTCCCTGTTATTTTGTTTGCCTTGCATTATCACTTCAGCCAGTGATGAAAAGCGAGAAAACCAAAAATGGAATCAAATCAAAACTGAATCATTACATTATACCAGCCGTGGGTGACGACTGATGCCCAAGTTAATGTCGAAGGTATGCTCAGGCAAATTTGGCAATACTCTTGGCAAGAGACGGTAAATACAGCCCTCTTCCATAGCTTTCATGTGTGTGTTTTCATGAAACCATTCTTGCATTTTATACGAGGTCTTTCTTGCATTTCATGAATTTTAGGCTTGTGGATAGTTGCAGTGTTTGTCATATGTACTTTCATTGTCATAGATCAGATTGAGACACTCAAGAAGACAGATTTCTTTTAAAAAAATAACACTGCACCCTAGCTATAGCAGTTCTATGTTTTTGTAGGGGGTGTGGTGGCATCCTTCCAAGTTGTTAAGTGTAGACTTTCAATTCTGTGTCGCTGCTGTGATTTCCAGAGCCAGCAATGCTAGAACTGAACAAAAGTTTACACTGTTGTGATAGTGGAGATGCGATTTTGCTGTATAACTAGCCCATTCATTTTTCCAACCTTCAGCTTGTCTTGACGTTGTATTTGCAGTGTAAAAAGGATTGCTTCTTCACATTGTTTGTGTCTGACTTGGCGAAATAAGCGTGGTGCTCACGTGTCGTGTGTTACCACGTGTGCCAGTTTTCAGGATGCTTTATGCAGGGTGTAACTCTAAATTACATCATCCAACTTTGCACTGTGCCTATGACAGCCCTGCACTCACTGGCTTGTATGTCTGCCATAGGCATGTCACAAAATTTTGTTTGTGATTACTTATGAATTTCAGTTGTGTTAGTTACAAGAAGTCATTGAAGCTACAGGCAGCTCCTACATGAAATGAAACAGTTTTCCTCTAGGCTTATAATAATCTGAACACGTTTTCGACTTTAGTGCAGAAGTAATGAGAGAATTTGTTCTTGTCCCAAGGCACCAGTTTTTTGTGCTTGTAGCTTGCAGAACCAGAATATAGTGTCTAGAATAGTGTCCAGAACTAGAATATAGACTCATCAAATGTCTCGCCTTGCCACGCCACGTTTTTGCTGGAGAAAAAACGTACTCGATCTGCCAGGAGCCGACTAAACAAGCAATAAAAGAACTTTCCAGAAATATTTTAAATATTATTGCTCTAGAATCAGAAGAGCACGAATCTTGTTAGGCAAATCTAAAATCGTCAAGTGCCACACCCCGGACACTTGAGACTGAATTGCCCTACTGCACAAAATAATCATGTACTAATCTTATTTTTTTTTACTGTTACAAGTTTTCATAGCATTTCATCAACAGGTTTCAGTGTTTTTGTGAAGTTCCCTGTGCACGATACTATGCAGGTGCAGTGGGTAAAAAAAAAAAATTTTGTACTCAAATGGCAAGACTGCGCCGGCAAAAAATGAACATTTTAAAAGAAACCACAATTACCTGTGTGAATTTTTGCATGCTATCTCACAGAGGTGATTTCAATGTCGAGTCTCCCTCAGTGGTAACATTCAAAAACCTAGTTGCTTTTTAGGCGTTTTTACTAGCCTGACAGGAAGACTCATATTCTTGAACATAAGCACGTGGTGACTTTCTAAATAGACACATGAGCATTGTCATTGGGAAGGGGTGGCACTTTAAGTTCGTTGGGATTAGTGTTCCTGTAGAGCATACACAGGAACACTAGTTGGGATAATAAAAGCGGGTAAGCGCGTCCCTCGGAGACAAACATATGCAAAAAGGCTACAAAGCGTGGAGACTACTCCACACCCAGCCGACCGCGAACATTTCGCCTGAGTGGGGCACCTTGAGGATGCACTGCCAACCAAAGGCACATAGAGCAAAAAACCATCTGGGGCAGGGAAAGTGCACTGCAGAGCAAGCAGGCAGCCAGCGAACGCGGGCAAAGTTGAACAATTACAAGCGATGAGCAGTGAAGCTCGAGGAGGAGGTGAAAGAAGATTGGCTAAATGAAATGGAGGTGAAACCACTCTGCAATAGCACGAAACGACTATAAAGCAAGAATGAAAGGGTGTGGACGAATAGGAAAAGGAACTAACGGAGGTGTTGGAGAAGATAAAGTGAAACTTTTGGATCGGTTTTATGGGGTTCGATATGGGGTTTAACCTCGTAACCTGAGTCGTTATTGGAACAAGTGACTCGGGTTACGAAGGACGGCGTAGCCACTCTAAATAATTTCGAACCCCTGGGGTACGTTCTTTAATGTGCACTGATATCGCACAGTACACGCGTGCCTTTATCGCACTTCGCCTCCATCTAAATGCGACCGCTGTGGCCGGGATCCAGCCCTAATCTTTCGGGCCAGCAGCCGAGCGCGCACTACAACCATTGATCAGTCATTACGGCGGCGAAAGGAAAGGGAAGCGCGAAAAAAATACAATAAAGAAAGTGCTCATTAAACAGGAAAAGGAAGGCAATAAATAAAACTATGGGAAGAGACAAACAGTTTAGAGACTTACGTCCCCTGACGCGGACAGAAAGGACAGTTCCCTTTCTGTGAGAATGAGAGAGGGCTCGCGGATGCGGCAGAAGTAATTTGAAAGGTTTCAGTTATTCCTTTGTTAAGGCGGCCACTATTCGTGATCACTGAGCAGCTCTCAAAGACTGGCAGGCAGCCGCAGTCCCTGCAGTGACACCATTAAGGCGTCCGCCACGGTACCTTTGAATCACTCTTTCCATCGCCTGCGCACGAGTACAAAGGGGAAACGGGGCAGTTTTCTGCATACATGTATCATGTGAACACAACAGCTGTTATTTTATTAGTGAATATGTCTCATCCGAGAATGTACGTCCAAGCCCGAAATGAATGCTTTATTAAATGTGGAAGTTTGTTGCATTGTAAACTGCATCAAAATTAGCATTTTATAATTCTAAAATTGCATTTATTTGGCTTGTGGTTACATTAACGTTAAACTTAAATTTGGAAAACAGTCATTTCTAAGATTAGGCAGGAGCGACATGGAACTCAATTATAAGGTCTGCATTAATTTGAAAATCAAAGCTTTGAGAAGCGAGTATGGGTTAGCCATTATAATTAATGGCGCAAGCAATTTAGGTGAACTTGAACAAAGAATAAGCATTGACACCATGGGTAGAAAATCGGGCACTATAAGGCGATTTGCATGAATGCTTGAATGGCCTTCATTAAATAGTGGGTGCCGTACTACCATGCAGCTGATGCTACATCCGCCCGTTCCATCAGCCATGAAATTCCCAACTACGGAAGGGTAGCTTTAAAATCTCCTAGTAGCGCTATAAGAACGCCTTGGGCGCATGATATTTTAATAGCATTAAAAAATTTTCACTAATAAAACTACAGTCAGAACGGTGGTGAATTGTTGCACAGGAGAAAAACAAAATCAAGGATCTGGTGTCGTGTGTTCTGAACCTCAACGAGTGAGCGAAACAGTAAAAGGCACTCGCGGACTCATCGCTCAAGCGCTATCCCATTTCGTGTGGAAGATATTCCACCCGACCTTGAAAACAAAATGAAACAAAACTCCGGAAACACTAACATTGACAGTTGCATTTTTTCAAGTAGGACAAACTTGCATCCAAAAGTTGTAGGTTATGGTTTTGCCATTCCAAGGGCTGCCCAGGATATCATAGGGGGTGGCCTACGTAGAAGGGGGAGTTAATTTTTGGGCATTGTTCCTCTTCAAGACAAAATAAAACGAACAAATTGCGGCATTGAGACAGCGATATATTGGTTTCACATAACGCAACGATTAAGTCGCTTAGGTGCTTGTGAGCGAACAAAATCAATTCCTCCAGTGACACTAAGGAGCGCCGGACAAATTTTCGAGGTAGCGGCTGCCATCCCTTGCCTCCCGTTGGCGCCGCCACTGAAACACAGCCACTGATTTCCCTCTGAAAGGTTAAAAATAATTATCCATTCGCTGTTTTCATCTTCATTGGCAGCCAAGCGGTGATGCATCAAAAAAATGAGATACTGATGTGATAACGCCATAAAAAAACAGCGCGACTTTCCTGTCGGCCGCGTACCGACGACGCGCTGTTTCTGCTCCAGGAGTCTACGCCAGCGCCGCGCCGCGCCGCGGCAACCGTTTCTCAAGCCTCGCGGGGAGAGCGCCGCTTTTGCCACTACAAAAACCTTCTATAAAAGACAGCAACCTGAATTGACATCTAGTGGCTTGTTTACTGTGCTACGAATATAATTTTTTGTTCGGTTTCGCTTGCATTACTATATATTTTCTACCATAAACGACCAAGGCATGCTGGGAAGACAGCAAACTGGATTGACATCTAGTGGCTTGTTTACTGTGCTACGGATATTTTTTGTTCGGTTTCGCTTGCATTACTATATATTTTCTACCATAAACGACCAAGGCATGCTGGGAAGACAGCAAACTGGATTGACATCTAGTGGCTTGTTCACTGTGCTACGGATATATTTTTTTGTTCAGTTTCGCTTGCATTACTATATATTTTCTACCATAAACTCCCGAGATAAAGTGGCTAGAATGAAAAGGTGTGAAAAGCGGCCGGGGAAGCATGGCCCCGCAGCGCGCCGATGCCGTGTGGCGGCGCTGAAGGCAGGGGCGCGGTAAGGCGCGCTGCCGAAATGAGCGCATCGCGTAGGCTAAATTTTTGTCACTGAGGCGAGAATGAGCCCGTTTCGTTTATCGCGAGTTTTCTGCGAGTGTCAAAGAATGAATGTTTGGCATAATGTTTCGTCAACTAGCATCATTATTCCCGTGATATGTGCTGCTTCACAAGCCCAGTTTGCAATGCATAGCTGGACTGAAGCGCGTTTTGTGCGTGCACATTTCGACACGCTGCTCAGGATGTGGGACGCCGCAGTGGACGATTTCGGAATAATTTCAGCCCCCTGGGTTTCTTAAACGTGCACTGAATCTCTGCATTGCGCCGCCATCGAAACGCAGCCACTACGGCGAGAAGAGCAGGTTGTAATGAGTGCGACGTACGTACTACAGGACCTCAAAACTGCAGTAGTAAATTGGCCGAAGGCGCCCCAACGCACAAACCAGTTTTTGTCGCCGCCTGCGGACCTGTAGCATGTATGCCATTTTGACGGAACAAAGGGGGCAAGTGGGGCGCTCCCAATTGATTGACTAGAATCTCTGCCGCAGCTTTCACCATGCAAGCGCTTTCAGCTGAACGCATGTGTAAGTTCGTTTTCAAGGACGTTGACAAGATTGTAAAATGATACTGACGGATATAAAAGGCCCCCAATTTGTCCCACTCATTAGTTGCCTCAGCTGGAAGTTCTTTGGGAATGTTGCCTTTATCAGAGACATGCTGCTCTACAGGCTTCACAATGAGTTGTCAAAACACGCTTCCTAGCCACATAGCCTGCAATGTAATAAATCAGCCGCGCATCGCTGTGTCGTTCAGCATAGCTGTGATGGTTTACAGCCACTTCGTTTTTCCGCAGCCACTTTTGCTGTTGAAGGCCCTTGCATGAGAAAACGCTGCTACAAACACTCCAATACAAACGACGGAACGAACTGAACTGACTGACTGCTACGGCGTGTGCAAGGCCGACGCGGCTAAGCTTACCCAGTGCCTAGGAGGCACTGGCTTACCGCGCCGCTAGTAGCAGCGCCACATTCCCCCTAGCGGCATCGATGCGCAGAGGGCTCAGGCGCGGCCGAGAGAAAGCGCTGCGGTCTTCACACCTTTTCATTCTGGCCACCATACCCGAGACATGCTGGGAAGACAGCAAACTGGATTGACATTTAGTGGCTTTTAACTGTGCTACGGATTAGATTTTTATTCGGTTTCGCTTTCATTACTATACGTTTTCGCTGCTATATGGTTACACTTGCTCTGTGCTTTTTGTAGGCATGTGTTTCTATTGAGCTAAGCCTGGCTACACCATGCCACACGCACCAATACGGCAGTGAACACCGGCAAATTTCTTCGACCATTTTCAAATTTTCAACATTTCGCTGGGATTATGGGCTCCACAGCAGAAAGCGTATTCGAATATGGGTCGAGTAAAGGTTTTCCGCAATAAAAGAGTTGAGGGTGCCTTTAGAACGACACTAAAGGGAATGTCGGCTGCGGCTGCACATCGGTCGCAGGTTTGGATCGGGGACTTAATTTATAAAATGCACGAACAGCAACTAAATTATAAGCGCCACCCCTGCTGCGAAACCGTATAACCAATTAGGCATTTCACTGAGAAGCCTTTGCGGATGCTAACCCGGCACTCTGCTTTGACGAAGGCGTCGGCCGGCGCCGACGTCATGCGGCGGCTGCTGCCGAGTGATCCGTCTGCGTAGTGTGCGGGTCGGATGACGTTCTTCCTGACGCGAGGAAAAGAATAAAATCGCTCACAACAGAGCGACGCCGTGCATCGGCGCATTGTGTCGTTCCCTCGGGGAATTCTCCGCTGCCCGTGTTCTGCCTCGGGCGACGCGAGGATGTGCAATGTTTGGCGCACGGAGGCTTCTGCGGTGACTTAGGATCGCGGACAAGCGGCGCAACATGAAAGCTATCTGCCTGCTTAGCAAGTGTTGTGGCCAAAACTCGGAGCAGTGGGATCGTGTGTCGGTAAGCCAGCTTTTCAATTACCCAGCGTAACTATACCCAATAAGCACTGAAACTCCCTTGGACGTCCTGCGGGCGTCAGCAGGGGAGTTTTAATGTCTGCGGCAGATATCCCCTCAGGATCGGACGTAGTTTTAGTTCGTTGCGTAGGTAAATTATTATACTGGTTGCATCCAGTGTGCTGCGAATGTAACGCACACGCGTCACAGACGCGGACAAAAACAAGTAAAAACTGATAAAAGAATGTTGTAATATAGCGCTCGCAGTCGATCACTACAGCTATAACGCACAACGCTAACGAAAGCTTGAACCGAAATGTGAATGCTATATATACTTGTAGCCCTTCGTTTTCGGGCGAAACCCGATTTCAACCCCGACAATTAATGCCCCTTCAAGAGTACACACAATTAAGAGCAAGGGTTTGAGGGGCTCCTTGAGGCGTAGGCATTGTATACGAAAGAGTATAGAGAACGTACGTTTTCCTGCACAAAGCTAGGGACACTGCAGGAAAATTACTGAGTCTTTTGTGCTTAGTAGAAGAGTGTTTGTTCAACTGCTGATCTTAAACGTCTCTTAACGCTTGGTATTCATGACATCACTGAAGTTACGAAAAGTAACTTTCAGAAGCGGGACGCCAAAACGCGGGCATACACCGACCAGACATTTATTCGGCATCATGTATTAAGCGCTATCCACGCTAACGACGTCATGCTCCAGGGCACTTGAGCGTTTAAAATAGCCTGTTTTTTTTGTTTTGTTTTTTACAGCGTGCAAGGCAGGAAGGTAATTCCGGCATGCATGTCAAATAGATGAGAGAAAAAAAATAGTTTGGTGAACAGCTTTTTTTCCTCGAAACCTCTCATTTCCATGTTGTTTGTGAAATATACGTATTGAGCAAACAATACGGCACATTTTGTCTGTCAGAAACGAGCGCTTTTAGGAAGTTGTTTTTTTTTTTTGCAGCAAAAAAAAAACAGATTATGGAAATTTTTGCTGAATAAACCGATTTGTGACCGAATTTGGACTAAAAGAATATCGTCCGATTTTATAGCAGGCTGCGTGAAAATAATAGAAAACCCACATAAGCATGACAACTCGACACACGATCAACTATGCAGCATAATGGGCGCTGGGGCATGAGCGAGATGTGAAGCAACGTCAGTGTGAGCCAAATGTAGGAAAAAGAAAACTAGCTCACAGCTGAGGTATTTACCAAGGGCGCGAATGCAGAGGATGTTATTTCCAGACCAATGAAATAGCGCCAACTTTGCAGCCAGTGAATTATAGTTAAAGAACATTTTCCCTACGTGTGCGGCTGCCCGCATTTGCAGCATTTGCAGCTCTGGATGGAGAATTCTGCATTAGCAAATGCTCTCCGTAAATTGTAAGCTTTTGTTGAGTGATCAATCCCAGCGTATAGGGACATGAGAATGCGATTCGCCCTTGCCAAGCGTGCCGTGCTGCGAACTGAAAGCTCACACCAAAAGTGCCTAAGGGCACAAGCGACAGTTTTATTTCCAGAAAGACACAGAGCCTCGATCGGCTTATACGAGGAAGGAACATGCGCGTTTGTCGGCGAAATGCACCGTTTCTGCGCAGGCAATGCCATGGGCGGGAAAAAGGTGCGAAAGTAAGTGAAGGCGAGTTTTCGACGTCGACAGAAAGCGATAAGCAACGGCGTACATAGCCAGAAAAATCTTTTGGAGGGAATGGGGGCACATTTTGCGAGGAGCTGCCCAAACTACGGCCAAGTAATGCAAGGTCGGCGAACTAGGGCTTGGGGAAAAATTCCTCGCGGACTCCACACCAAGGTAGAAGCGGATGAGTCACCAAGAGGCAACGAGGCGGCAAGGGCTGCCGGCGCCACCAAGTGGCAGTCTGCTATGACACCACGTGGTAGGGTGTGTCGATCCTGCAGCAAAGACATCCTTTCTTGCGAGGAGTTGTGTTGTGATCAGTGTGTTTGTGGTGTTTACGGAGTGTGCTGGCTTCGTGTTTGGGGAGAATGGGGGTATTATTGAGAACTTTTCAGCTACTACAGCGAGCACCAACGCAGTAGCACTTGTTCCTTGCACGAAGCGAAACACTTCATGCCATTGCTGCACGCGAGAAGTGCTCTCACTCGCAGCTAAATCACGTGGCCTTGCTCGTTCATCCGCCCCCACCGTATACCCTTTACCCTGGGCGCTCTCCCTTGCCTCTTGGTGACGTCATTCGGTCAGATGATGAAAGCAATTCACTTTAACATTTCCTACACGACATCAAGCGTTCCCATGGCAACAAGGTAAGGACCTGTTTCGTGTAACATGTCATGTGCTGCCAGCAAGCACTCGCTGCCACCATATTAAACATAGTAGTAGTTTTGTGAATGTGGCTACTAATGGAGAATATGCCCAGAAACTGCGATGACTCAGTGGTTAGCGCGCTCGGCTGCTGAGCCGGAGTTCAGTCCCGTACGGCCGCGCTTCGACGGAGGCGAAACGCAAAAGGCGCGCGTGGGCCACAGGCACGAGATTATTCCGGAGCTCTCGGCTTCCTCCTCCTTTCATTCCCTCGTTCATCATTTCCGCTACGGCGCTGTTGAGGTGTCCACCGAGAATTGAGACAGTTGCCGCGCCTTTCGTTTCCTCATAATCAATTTAACAAAAACGCGTCCGCTGGGTTTTCTCGCCTCTATCAACGGGGAAAAAAAATATTTTGGTTTATGTATCCTTACAGAGAGGGGAGCGGCACTTGCTTTCTCCTGCTTTTAGTCCTGGGCGTCGAGTTTGCAGTATAGCACAGCGGCCCGTCCACACCTGAAAACGACACGACACGCGTTACAACGCCACGCGCGTTGCCAAGCGCCGGTACCGTAAACCTGAGGCGTGAACCTGGACTGTGATTCCGGCTGCGTTGCATCGAAGGCAGCTTTCACAGACGCCGTTTCCTTTCGGGCAGCGCCCCGGAGCCGCGCATTGTTGCCCCGCTCGGCGGCGCTGCAGGAAGCCCTCCACAGTTGACTAAACCGCCTCGCATCCTGTCGCCGGCCCACATCGGGGGCACGCGCGCCTGAGCACGTGGCGACATCAGCCGCGCTGCTTCCCCCGCGAACAGCGGCGCAGTTATTCTGTTCAGCGGCGCTGAATTAAGGCGAGTGCGCGGCCCCCGTAGGGCTGTGGATTAATAATGCCTTTTAAAGTGAACGGAATATACGTTTTAAATGGTGTTGCAGGGCAATCGGGATTGGCCTCACATATGTATACGCACGATGGATCCGCCTGCGTCTCGTAATTAATAAGAGGAAACGTATGCCGCCTGACGCTATATTGCGCTTGAATAGTACGGAGAAAGGGGGTTCTGAGAGACTCAGAACTTGGCTCACTCTCACTTCTCGGTGTACAATTAAACCGCGACGCGATGAAGGAGGGAGTGAAAGAAATACACCGTAGTGGAGGCCTTATTTCAACCACCTTGGGTTCTTTGCCGTGCGTTGGCATCGTTTCGCTTCCGGCAAAAGCCAGGAAAGGCTCGGCCGAACGATATTTCCGCGTGATTTCCCTGCGTCCATTGCGGAGCCGAGAGAGAGATAACGGGCACTGCACAGAACGGGCCAAGTCGACGGACGGAGGCCCGCTTCCGGTGTGCGAGGCGACCCATCTCGGCGGCGGAAGTGGGATAGCGGAAGCAGAACCGCGAGCTGCTTTGCGTCGGTGCGGGTGACCTGTCTCGCCCCCGGCTGCTGCGCTCGCCAGCAACAGCTTGCGGGTTTCATCTCGACAGCCGCTTTTCCGATATAGAGGCGAAATGAAGACAAAAAATTACGGAACCCGTAGTACAATTAGGGAGGAGGAAGACACTTCATTTAAGGCCAGCACTAAGGTCCTGTGAAAAAGAGCGCTTAATCCACAAAGACGCGTTGATCATCTGCCGAGCTCGAGTGAAGGAGACGTGACGACAGCTGTGGAAACTTCAAGGCCCGCTCTTCGGATGGCATAACCTTACACCGTTTGGTCCACTCGTGCTCCTGAGGCGCGCTTTGCCGCTGCGGCCAGGAAAATTTGCATAAATTTATCCTTGGTATATGCGCAACTCTATCTGTTGCGAGCGTTTTCCACGTTTGTACTGCATTGTGCGAGCCACTGCGGGAATATGAAGGATTTATTTCCGGCAATTCACAACGTTCCAAACCTCCATGAAGATGGCTCTGTCATTTGTGCTGTTTGCGTGCGGCTTCGGAACGTTCGAAATTCCAACCAAACTTAAAGAATAAAATGTATTTACTTTTAAAAATGCAGCACGAACAAGAAGCCTGAATAATAGCAATAATAAATAGCACACAAATGAAAATAAAAATTCGACCCAGATGGAGAGGAGAATTCTGAAGAATCTGCCGCGAAATTTGAATGTCTGGATTTAACTAGTTCGGAGGGAACGCCAAATCTAAACGGGTACTCCACGCGAAGGTCGTACCGTTCCGCCGTGATCAGCAAAAACACGGAGAAAAAAAAACGGGACAGACACTACAAGTGCTGACTTTAGTAGCGTGCTTATTTAACAGTGTGGTGAACTGCGGGGGGCTCAGCGGTTATGGCACTCGGTTGCTGACACGAAAGACGCGGGTTCGATCCCGGCCGCGCTGGTTGAATTTCGATGGAGGCGAAATTCCAGAGGCCCGTGTACTGTGCGACGTCAGTGCACGTTAAAGAACCCCAGGTGGTCGAAATTTCCGGAGCCCTTCACTACGGCGTCCCTCATAGCCCGAGTCGCTTTGGGACGCGTAACCACCATAAACCATAAACTAAAAATATACACCATTTCGCTTGTCAAACAGTAACAAAACGAGGTCTATAATAGTTGCATGGTCGCGTCTATCAGCCGGGGTGCGTAGCGTCTGATTTAAGCCCGTATTAAAACTGCAGGATCTCTTCCTGGCTGAGAGCGATTTACGGAACGCTTTATCCGTACTTTCGTGTATGTCGTTCATCATGGAAGGCCAAGTCCGCCAGACGCACATGTAAACTCTGTTAGCCCGTTTTCGCTCAACGCCTGAACACGCTGCGGAGCCCGAGGACGTGGGTTGAACCACTGATCTCCCCTGAATGGCGCATCGGGCGCCCGAGCTCGTGAAGCGAGCCGTTCGCAGTGCATTGAACGGGACATCAGGTGTGTTCTATAGAGCCAAAGCTCTACTTCACAACCAAAGCTGCAAAAGCCGTTTCATTGCTGAAGCCTCACCTAAATAAATAATTAAAATAATGCCGCGACCGGGTTTCGAGCTCGCGACGACGCAAGCGATCAGCTTCGCTGGCCAATGCGCGACAGCACTGTTCTGTCACTGCATTTCTCTTCTTTATTGCCACCTTCGGCAAGTACGGGAACACCCGAACCTTGTTGGTTGGTATGAGATCAAAATTTACGTGCATTCACTTTATCGAGAACATCCATCACTTCATCACAGAATCCCTGGTTCCTATAGGGATGTCACGCAGCAAAACATCTGCCCACAGGGCGGACACCGGGATCACATTTCTGACTGCCATTCGAGACTGTCAGCTAGCTAAATCCCATGCGAGCCAAAAAGAAACACCACATCATACATGGAATAAGCTCCTTGTTAACAGCGAGAAACCAAATTCCTGTGGGAGTGAGTGGGAGGTCAGCCGATCACGCCTCGTGTTGTTGCTGCCTCTGAAGCGATGGCACACACGCACTGCTGGGCAGGGTCTGGTGCAGATCCAAACAGGAGAAAAATTCATCCATGCTTATCTCAAGCGGCTCATAAAAAAAAAATTGAGGAATCTGGGGAAACACATTCTGAGGGGCCGAGGAAACAAAGAGGTGAGGGTTAACATAAAGTAATTGAAAAGTAATAATCATAAATAAATAAATTTTGAGAGAAAAGCAAAGGGAAAGAAGATTTAACACAAAAATCTCCCGGTCTCGATAACGTATACCTGTGAGGAAGCCAGCACACGTCCTTTGACGGTTGCACCGAAGGAGAGGAGGACGGGGAGATCTGTGAACGGCAGCGAGGGAAATAAACAAGTGCTTAATTATCTGCCGTGAAAACCGCCGGCAGGAGAGGATGAAAGGTTGTGAGAATGAAACTGCAACACACTGTCGCGCTGTCCATTGCGCATAGTCGTCTTCATCAACTTGCACCTGCGGCGCGAACAGATCAGATCAGCTTAACCTCGATCGAAGCTTTCCGTGAGTCTTATATCGTCGCCAGACATGCCGACGACCCAGCAAAGGAAAACAATGGGCCAAACAGGCTAAACACAAGCACGCCTTCGCACTTCTACTCGGTTTGCATTCGTTAAAACCCCGCCTAGTTTTTCACTTTGCCTGTCGTCTTTTTGTTATTGCACGACAATGCTTACCGGTCGTCCACTGCTCGAGAAGGCTAGCAAGAGGTTGGGAAAGGCGTTTCTGGGAAAAGGCTCCTGCGCAGACGAAAGGACAACACGTGCGGAGCCCTGTTTCCTCTGCTCTGTGCCATCATCGTTGGGCCACGAAAGAACACGCATGAAGGTTTGCTAAGTATTTGAAGCTGTGCGTGGTTTTACGTGATACCGCGCTCTTGCGAAGTTCAGTCACCGGTCTATATCCCGCGCTCTGAACCAAGGTTACTTAGCAGCATCAACGGGTGATAAGTTTAAGAAATGGATAAGCGGGCACCTTCTCCGGGCAGCCGACTTCTCAGCGACCACTTTACCGAGCTGTGTTTCAATCGAGCCGGAGCGAGGACGCGGCTGGGTGCCGACGGTGTTCTGGCTCACACGAGCTCCTAAGGATAGGGCACAGCATTTCCAACGCAAGTCTGTCCCGTATTGTACCAAGTAATGCCCGAGCGAGGTATTACTCGTGGCGCTTGGTGCCGTGAACTTAGAACAACGCTTGTTCTCAGCTCCTCCTCCGTTTCTCGTCGGTTATTTCTCTCGCGCTGCTCACGATATCGTAATGATAGCTAGCTATAAGATGGAAAATTATTTTGCGAGTTCCATACAGGTGCCGCTGTATAAACGCTACTGCGTAATATATGGAGTTAGATTTAAAAAAAAAACACCTCTGGTGGGTAAATGATCTCATAAAGCAATGAATATGTATTCACACAGCATCGACGTGTCGAGACATCGGCTGCCAGCAGCTCAAGACTATACTGCTGTATAATCGAGCGAACGGCCGACAAGTGCCTTACAGAAGAAGCCGCTTTTCAGAGCAAAATTGGCACGCACTGGACTTGACTATAAAGCGCACGTGCAGTTATCGTGCAGTATGGCTAGTTCTTAATCACGACTGTTGGCGTAATTTCACAGTCGGCCAAGATAGTCTAGGCCTCGTGTATCCGCTGTGATGCATTTAAATAATTCACTGGGACACCTTATGTGTTGGCAATTAAAAGCTGTTGATGACTTTGCCGGAAGTGACGCCACTTCCAGTCAGGGGGCGTAGCTTCTTTCCAGCCAATGGGAATTACCCGTCACAGTAAATGTGCGAATTTTACGACGCACACTCGAGGCCTTTATCGCGTGGAATGACGTTGACTGCGAACAAACAGCGGGGTCAACGAATGACAAACAGGAGGAACCATACCTGCAGCTGCGGACAAAAAAGCGGACGTGCCGCTCGCGACCGCAGTCAAGCGTCCACTGTGTGGGCGTGGGTGACTGGCGCCGGAGCTCCGCCCTCCCGGTATGCCGCTCGGGCCCGCCTCGACGCTTGGCTGCAGCCGTGAGCGGCGACCTTGACGAGGGGCCACACATTTCGTGTCAGACCCGCGAGCTTTTCAGGGAAGCCAACGGGGTGACCAGAGATCAGCCCGCTTCCTCCGTTTTTTTTCACGGAGCCTGGTTACGTACATTGCCACTGCTTTTAACATATGAGCTGTACGAAGAGCACATACTCCAAGACCAAATTAAGCATTGGCATTCAGCAAAAATGTTATATCGGGCAATACACGAATTAAACTGGCTTGTTTTTGTTTGTTTTATTTTGTACACGAGGGGTACACTGCACAAGAAGGACGACGTAAACATCGACTTTACAAACAAAATATACATAAATGCAGAAAAAGACGCACGATTCGAGTTGAGTGCACAGGTCAAAACAAACGTCCAACAATGATCAGCAGAAGAAAAAAATTGCTGGTGGTTTAGCTCTCGTTAACCCTGGTCGAAAGCGATAAGCTGCATCTCCCTGGCTACGTTCGTGGTCGAGCGACTGGCGGTTTCCATTGGTTTTTTAGGGAAAGGAAATGGCGCTATTTCCTTTCCTTAGAACCAACTTTATTTCACTTTCATTCCCTTAAGGCGCGATTCGGGTGTCCACCGAGATATGTGAGAGGCTTAATTTCCTTTCCTTAAAACCAATTTTCATTTTATTTTCCTTTCCTTACGGGCGTCGTTCGGATGTCCCCCGAGATACGTGAGACAGTAGTCATTTCCTTGATTGACCTCCAGCTACATTCAAGGTGAAACTTGCGGCCCAGCTGACGGCTCGAAAAGCTGGCGCAGTGAGGCTCTTCGCTTGGAAAGAAAATACATTCCCAGTCCAAACGGTAATTTCAATATAACCAGAAATAAGTACAGGCGCGGACATGCGGATCTTGTAAAGCAAGTCCGCGCTGTTCTTTCAGGAGGCGCGAGGTAAAGGGACGAAGTGAGAGGACGGGACGAGCGCTTGTTCCTTAAAATTCTCAAACAACAGGACTGTGCTGGATAATCTCTTGCGATTCACGGAAAGAAAGAATTTGCGCGCACGTTAACGCGTGGATTCAAGGCATGGTAGTAATATAATCACTGCTTGCTTTTGGTTAACGTGAAAAGCAGGGCCTAGTTCGGCTACATTGAGGATCCCACATACTCGCAAAATACTCGTGGCAGAGTGAGAGAGGGAACTTAGCAGCTCTTCTTTGCATCCGTTTAACTATTTTTACTTTAAGAACAATGCACTTCCAAACGGGTCCCATGTATACCGCTGGGGTATTTTTATGCTTACAAAGTATAGGCTGGCAGGTTGAAAGGCAAACTTTTACGTTCGGCGGAAAAACAGTAGTTGTTTTTCATCAGCTGGACATATTTGCTAGGCATGCCTTTCCCGCTCTAATGCAGAGCTAGCTGAGATATTTATATTTACCGTAAATTGAGAAGTGGCGCCGACACCAATTACTTTATCGATTCGAGGTTATTGCTTTGTGACACGTATATAGAACCACAGTTTATTCCTCTTTTACCTTCATTTTTCGATTCTGCCCTATTTCTCAACTCTTCTCTCTGCGGTGTCGACAAGTGCGGGCACTCCTCTAGAAACTCTCCATTATGACACCTAGTGCGATGATTTGCTTAAGGCTGAAAATCAGCATGCCGAAACAGAGCTGTCCGGTCTAATCCCTCTTTCATAACAGATGCCTTGCACAGCCGACACATAATATAGCCTATTATATTATAGCCTAGACACATAATACTTACTTCCACCGTCCAGACATATTTCCAAGCTCCTTGTCCTTTTGTACTGGAACGATATAAATACCATGCCGTTCGCGTGTGATGACGACGATGTCCTCAGGCTTAATTGGCACATACCCACGGCGGGAGATTGGCCAGGGTGTAATGATCGCTACTTCTTTTTTGTCCACCCCCCCCCCCCCCCCCTCTTTCTGTTCCTCGCGCCTTGAGCGATGCCCCAGTCGGCACTGCAGTGCTTTTTAGTCGTGCTTTGTGCTTGTTTCTCACGATTTTGTCTTGATATCTGGGCTTCGCTGAGAGATGATGTTCTTTATCGTCTTGCCAGTTCATCGCTTTCAGTGTAACAGCATAAGGAGCTTCATCGGGGAGAAAATGGGCCGTCGGTCACTCAGTTCCCATGCAGGACCGATAGTGACGACGCCAGGTCGGAAGTGACAGCTACACTTTTCGATTTATGTTCGCCGCTTCCGTGTCTCCACCTCTGGACGCCATCGGGGAAGCCACCAGCCAGAAGGACCCGAAGAGATGCGTCCGTGTGCAGCCAGTCGTGTAGGGGTCCGCAAACACAACCATGAAAGAATGACACAAAACCCGACGTGAAGGCAACAGATTCCAACGCATTGCCAACGGGAAACGTAATTATAGGTATCCTCGGGAATTTTTCTTTCCTTGACGCTTCTACATTGTTTACTGTAAGGCCTTAGGGTCGTTAATCCCCGAGTACCAGAAATAAAGATTGATTGATAAAGATAGTGCAACATCTTTTCATTTCATTTTATTACCTTAAAGGCCCCAAAAGAGGGGTGTTACATAAGGGGTGGCAACAATTAAAAGCACAGATTCACAATAACAGGAAACTTTTAACATTATCAGCGAAAAGACTTGGGCAAGTGATGATGGCGACGTTGTTTGGAAGGCCGTTCCAGTCTGCGGCTGCACGAGGAAAGAAGGAATTAGAAAAAGTGGCGGTGCGTGAGCGTGGACGGGCAACTTGTAGGTGGTGGCTGGTGCGATGAGATATGCGTGCTGGGGGAAGAATATAAGGTGCGATGTGCACAGGGCTGTGGAAGAGCTTGTGAAATAAAGACAAGCTGGTAATGCGATGGCGGAGCGATAAGGGTGATAATCCGGATGCTGTTTCTGAGGAGGAAACGCTGATATCATAAGAGTACGATGAATGAATGAAGCGAGCAGCGCGATTTTGAACAGATTCGAGGGCATTGATGAGGTAAGCTTGATGAGGATTCCAAATGGGCGATGCAAACAGATACTGAAAGCAGTATCACCAATATAAAAAAAACTAAATCAGGCCCAGTATAGACTCCTGCAGTACTCTGCTGCTTATGCTTAATCATCCCAATTTGTAACCACTTAGTCCAATGCGTTCCGGGGGAGTCCCCAAAGGTGCGTCGAAGGGAGCGATTACTCATCATCGCCTACCCAAGCGCAGCCATGCGGCTGCAGAGGAAAGCTGTACACCTTCAACAGAAGCCTCGCATGATAAAAAATTCCTCCCGGTTCAGGGTCGCGCTGTGCAGCTGTCGAAAGCTGCACAGCTTTCGTTTGTAGCTGTATGGCTTAGGTGGTGATGAGTAATAGCTCTTTATTATCGCAACAATCTATTTCGGCATCTGCTCTCTGCCGATTAGGTATTTGGTATCCATGTGGACGAACTGACGATTCCCATTAGTACTAATCCGTAAATAAATCGCTCTGATGCACTCTGTCCAAATCATGAGGTTAGGCAGGGGATATTTCATGAATTTTCGCGTGGTTCTTCCGCTGCAATGTCGTTAACTGCCTCTGTACTATAGTTGCGTTACAGTTGAAAGGCCTTGGCGGAAATCACGTTAACTGAGAAAAAAAATTCAGTTACTGCAAGATGGGTGTAGATTGACATCGATATTATAAACTCGAGCATTTTCTCATTCGAGCGAGTTGGGGAAACTCTGTGCGATTTTTTATTTTCCCGCTGGTCTCCAGATTTGTTGCAAACAAACAAATCGTATGATGGGGTTGGGAAAAATAATTGAAAATAAAACGCCCCGGCCCATGTCACGAGGTATAACGGGCTCAAACGAATCGAAAGAAAAATATTTAGGAATTACGGGGAATATAAATCCTGCAAGAAAAAAAAAAGACCTCTACTGTCCAGCCCGACAACCGCCAAAAAAACGCTATGGCCGCTCACACTGAGATTATTGGATTTTGGGAATGGATGCGCACTGCCTGAAAGGGTGAGATAATTTAAGGTTGATTGGGGTTTGGGGGCGCTCTGTTCGTGAGGGATTGTTTTAGCTAAAGCCATTGAAAACAACAAGTCTTCACAACGAAACTGACTGGAGACTACGCCTATCTGTATCATGAATCGGGAGGCCACAAAATACGCGCGAAGAATGGTCCGGTCAAGTTCGCGGTTTCCACTTGCAGAAAGAAGAGCCGGAGCGAGCAACCACAGATGAACTCTTTGGGCGCGCAAGATCATTAGTGGCTGGCATTGTTCGCGTTCAAGGCCGTTCCGCAAGGTACACCGGATGGCCGTAACGAGGGCGCTTCCATTGTCCACGGGCCGGACGCCCGAGCAAATTAGCGCCACGGCGCGATTCAAAGACACTGGCGCTTTATGGCCCAAAGCGAGGCCCGCAGTCAGGACGATCCCATCCCCCAGCGAAGCCAGTCGGAACCTGCTGGTTGACAATTACCGCGCCTGTCCCGCTATCCGAAATGCAAACCGGGAAAGAGGCGAAGAGCTGCAAGAATGTCTCTTCGAAGAAGCAACCCCTGTCGAATGCTCAGGCGGCCCGAGATGGCCTCCAACCTCACGACGTTGGCGAAGCAGCTCTCCCTTCCGGCGCTGACGCCATTTATTCCAAATAAAAGACACTTATACCCCACGTTTCAAGGAAGCGCGGCACTAATTTTTGCAAATAGATTTTTCGAGGCAGGGACATCTTTTGATGCATCGTAATATCGACGTTGGCGGACACCACAGACGAGGCGAATTAACCACTAAAGTTATTTAACTGAATTCTAGTAGTTAACCTCTTCACTATCACATATAGGCGCCTGTTTGCAATTAGAGATTTGTAGCCGGAATTATTAATAGCCATATCAGTTTTCACAACTTCGAAAACGCGATTACCCTCGCTGGTGTGGCTCAACAAATTTTGTCCATTTATTCCGCAATTCGAAAACTGCGCGCGTGGCATGTGGGCGTCAAAGCGGCACTGAGCGTTGTACCTTATTGCATTTACTGCCTGCCGGGAAAATGAGCGCGTGTGTGCCGTCGCGCATTGCAAAAATAAAGAAGGAGGATTCGGCAGATTAAGTTTTAGATAGCGTATAAAACATGCAGCATCGTCAAATGAACCACTAACCGGACAAACTTGCACGCAGTGGTGTGTGGGCCGCATTTTCTATAGCTCTTATTATGGCGAGCTCCTCGAGGTCCGAAGCAGTGCTAGCGTGAAATTCGGCAGTGACAAATCCCGGACAGGGTTGTCGTAGTGGTTCCTGTCCCGTATCATAGCATTGCGTCTGTGCATAGCGCAGACTGTATACGTACTATACGTCCCACCTTCTAGCTGTCTTCTGGCTTGATGTCTGTCTGGGCGCATACTGCCCGGTGTAGGTGGAACGAAAATCCGGCCACGCTCATCAAAGGTGTGGTTAACGGTATAGTCTTCTTGGCCACCCTCGAGTCGCGCGGGGACCAGTAACAAGTTAGCTACAATCCTCACAGACTGACAGGAGACGCTTGAAGCAAGACATGTCCATTCACACGGCGGCAGCACCAGTCGTGCACTGGCCGCTTCCGCCTGCTGCTACCGCATCGTCTGGGTGCATCCGCAGGAAGCGCTCGCCAGCGAACTACGGAGCCGAGTTGCCTCGGGGACAGTTATAGGGTTCGGCCCAGATTTCGGGGCAGGCTTTGAGTGTGCACTTCTCATACGCTGTGAGGAACGCCGCATGCACTTGCCGCGCACAGCTCTCAGCGGAAGAAGCTGTCCTATAACGGCAGCTACAGACGAACACGTTCCCCTCGCCTAAAAACCAACATGCCCGTCACCCCACCGACGCCCGCCCTTTTGCACAGGTCCCCCAACACTATTACACGTCCTGAGAATGCGCCACCATCTGCCACTCCTCAAGATCCTTGCGGTCCCTCCGGCCACCAGGCACCTTCTGCTCGTCTACTGCAGTGGGCGGGAAATTTCCGGCGGATCCATCCTCGACGGCAAAAATTCATTTTTTTTAATTGTTAATAAAACCTAATCTCTCTCGCGCGCGCGCCATCTAAGTGAAATCTGTTGTTATTCTGCGTCCCACAATCAAGAACTCCTTCTGGTGTTTCTGTTTCAGCCGCCTTGTTCGCCTTGAAATTGACGCTGCATTGCATTTAAGGGAGTTTCTGCGACGAAATAATGGGATTTTCCTTTGATTTTTTTTTGCACAAGGTTTTTTTCTGAGGAAAAGAGGGAAGGGGGAGCAAAAATGTGTTACTGTTGGTGCACTAGTACTAAGTAACTGCTACGGACACGTGCATAGGCAGCTCCTGCAGTTTTGCAATGACCGGCGTAAGCATATATATATATATATATCTACGTTGGCATCACAGAACATGTCGCAAACAAAACCCCGCTGTGCCGAAGGGCAACGACCAGCTGAGCCAGTACAGATACATGCCATCATGGGTGAGATGTAGCAGGTTTCCTCTGGGGCGGTCTCGTACACGTTACAGAAAACAAGTAACCGAATACAATTACTTCATCTGAAATGTAACAGATTACAGCCTCCAAAAAGTAGCTGAGCAATTCCAGAGAAGTAATCGATTACAGGACAATTATGCAAGTGCAGCTTTCTTGGAGATCCCTTTTACTTTGAGGCGTGTGGAATATTGTAGGATACTGTTGTATACATACTGACGGCAACGGTCTAACCTTCTGATGTGTAGCAAAATCTTACTTTTGAAGTTTGTCCTGCGCTTCTTAATACTGCCACAGAAAATCAACGGGGTGCGTTTTCGACACTGGATAGCAGGCATATACAAGCGTCCCGAGGAGGGATCTGCAGATATATTGATCGTTTTAGTGCATCTTACAATGTGCCAAAAAATTGCGTTCATAAACAACTTCCCGTTGAAAAAAAAACGCGTTTCTCGAGAATTCCTGGGTACGGGAAGGAGCTCCAGGCAGATAGCATATCGGAATGTGATCAACAGCGTCTAATTAGGCAGAATGTAGATTACCAACTAAGTATAGAGAAGGCTGGCCGGTAGAACAAGGGCGAGGCTTTTCTACTGCATTCGAGAATCTCCGGCATTGACGACGGTGTTCCTTACAAAAGCAAAATCAGCAGACGACGACGATGATCATGAAAGAGAAAATGACGGCTCGGTTTCGTGCCGGAGGGAGTGGCGCAGTCGAGCCGCACGCGCGGCAGATGTTCGGGCTCGCAATGTGCGGGGGACCACAGAGGCGCAATGCGGCGGCAGATGGAGGAGGCGCTGGCCACGTGGCAGACGACAGCGGTCGCGTGGCAGACTGCCCTCCCTCCTCCTCCGGTGGTAGGGGCAGCTGGCAGGCAGTTTTCGAAGAGCCAAGTCGACAGCTTGTGCCCCCCTCCCGGATTTTGCAGCAGAGCGAGGAAGGAGGGGGGAGGTGCCTTGGGCCTCACACAGTGAGCTATTTGCAAAAGAAATAAAAACACAGGGAGTCAATCAAGCGCGTCAGTGGTAAGAATACAGAATCCGAACGTGGACAGAGGATGAGTGACTTGGGTGGATTCAGGGCGTAGTTCTTACAGTGAATACGAACGGACAATGCGACAGAGTGCTACGATAAATGTTGAGGAAAGCTGACTGGTATTTATTAGTTTATTAGCAGCCCGACGTTTCGGGACTCACCCGGTCTCCCGAAGAAAGGACAGATGGGTCCACAAACGTGGGGTGCTAATATTGGTTAGTGTCAGTATTCCTCAACTTTTGTATTTCAAACCCAACCCGTCGAAGATGATCTCACTCGAAACGCTTCTGTCAACTGGTTTGCTTGGTTTACTTATCTTTGCACGCTCTCGAGAAGGCGTTGATTGCATCTGCGACTGCGCGAAAACTTTTTTTTTGTATGCAGCAAACATTCTTCAAAACTCTTAGCTCTGGTTTTATGAAGACGACTGAAGGGGTGCTTATGTATTTGTTTTTTCCCTGGCGAGTGTGCACTGCCTCCGATGTCTGTTCTGTCATGTGGACGTAAAATCACATTGGTCAGATTCAAACTTCGGTCGACATGACTTGTGCGGCTTACGACGCTCCGTTATATCAAGGTTGTTAGAAGTGGCGAGCATTGGTCCCGTAACGCAGAAAACGAAATAAAACCACACTGGCAAAAAAAAAACGTCGCTGGCTTACTCACAGAAATGAAACGCTTCCATGGACGCAATACAGTCGTCTTTTTTATTAAGATTTATAATTAAAAGCAGCAGAAAGATCTTAGGACGTTAGCAAAATTTCCATATACGCTACAGTCCCCTCGATAGCCAGAAAAACAAAGCATGCTGATGACGATATACGTGCGCATGTGGGCGGGTTCATGGGCCACTTTTGGAGAGGGTGTTTGGGGGGGGGGGGGGGGGGTGCCCATCTTGGCATCGTCGCAAAATGCAGTCAAGCAATTGTCTCGCAGGTCTGAGCTGGACAGAGCAGTTGCCGCCAGCACATCCGCAGTCATCGCGCTTGCCGGTGAGGTGTATCGAGTTGCCTGAAAATTCTTGACGAGTAAAAGTCACTGATGGATACGCCATTGGAGTCGGGCGCGGTTACTGATGCGGCGGCGAGAGTCGCGAGCCAAAACCTAGCTGGCCAGCGCGGGAAGTTCCCTAATTCCAACACTCTCCCCACGCACAGTCGGTGTTGACATTCTTATGCCACGGTACGAACTCCATGCCATGCATGCATGCCCGTTTATCTGAAAACTTAAATAAACTTATTTCCCATATCATAACAAAAACAAAGCCGAAGTTTTCTTGCGCAAATTTCTAACATGACAGGCATGTCACTTCGATGGATCCAGAAAGGAAAACAGTAGCGCCGAAAAACACACAGACACAGTAGAAGAACGACGTAGGACAAGCGCTCGTCCTACGTCGTTCTTCTACTGTGTCTGTGTGTTTTTCGGAGCTACTGTTTTCCTTTCTGGATCGAAATGAACCATCTAGCCAAAACAGAAGTTCTTCAAAACACTTCGATGGAGTGCAGGAAAATTCAAAAACAACATGGCTATGGAACAACGTGGCTATGCGTGGCTATGGAGAAATGCATGGTAGCGATAAGGAGAATTTTTTTTTTACTGAATCTCCTCATTTCCATTAGAAAACTGCCCCTCTTCCTCGTCCCACAAATTCTCTCCCTTATACAGCTTCGGGCTTGCATTAAAGTTTTCCACCACCGCCACATCCTTGAAACCGGCTCGACAGTTTAGCGTCTGTCTTCTGATGAGGTATACGAGCTCTTCATGTCTGATCTGCCGAAAGGCGAAGTTTGCAAACATGGATTAAGCTGGCGGCTGTGTCGATTGAAGGAGACTGGGCGTCTTGCATTCCTTATCCGCGTCACAAGCGAACCGAAGGAGAGTTCGCATGGCATCACGTGTGCTGGATGCTCTTCGGTCTATCCGCGTGTAACGTACGGGTCTCGACTCGCGGTTGTGGTTAGGCGAGCAAATGATGGACCTTTTCACAGACAGGTCCACGGGCGCCGCCATGGCTCGTAGGACAGCAAAGAGTTGAGGATTTAGCTTTCCCACATTCTCTCCACAGCCCAGAAAACCGGTTTTCCCGAGGGTCGTGAAAAGGTCTCTGCACGTCATCATCCTTCGTTATCCTATCTCTTCTCTTCCTCACGTTCCCTCAGGCCGACCTCTCCCTCAAGTAAACCTCGCTCTCGGTCCGTCTCCACAAACGTTGAGCGTAAAACGCAGAATGCACATTCTTTGCTGATTTGCACCACAGCATGCGTCAGGTAAAATACCGTCAAACGCCGTCATACGTCAATAAATTACCGCGAAGTAAAGCCGTGCCTATATAGTACACCTGTTCACAGACTAGTGTTCTCACAGAGATGTGCCTGCAGCCTTGTATCTAATGTATACGATTCATCTTGAGAAAACCAAGCAGCACGAAAAAACGGGGACGAAAAAGACACACATACGACAGCATTCGTCCAGTCGTATGTGTGTCTTTTTCGTCCCAGTTTTTTCGTGCTGCTTCGTTTTCTCAGGATGAATCAATACCAACTGGCCCAAACTTCGGTGCTTTTGCAATGTATGCGAAAGACACACGCAAGGTATAGTCGTGCAAGGCAAAAATGACACCCAGAACGGCTTTCCTGATATAGCATCCGTGAGCGAAGACGCGTCATAAGCCGCGATTACCAAGCGACATACCTGCTCGTATAAAATAACGACAACCTCTGAAGCAATAAATGTACCCCCCCCCCCCCACCCAACTTCCCCAAAAAAAGACATTTCATGGTACGACGAGCAGCTTTCCTCTTTTTTTACATCTAAGGCCTATACTGCAACCTGCGGCACATATCAGCTTGGATATATGGCCAGGTGATAGATGGCACTACATTGCCAAGCTAGATAAAGCTAGCTGCACTGCAAAACGATCTATATCAAAGCAAGGTCTAGCGCGTGCCTATCAAACAACAATGATCGCAGCTCTCATGCCAGAATACCATTTTTGTATAATACCGAGTATGTACTGAATAGTATGTGTGCAGTGCAAACTGGATGAAAATGTACCCCTACATGTCATTAGCTGTCACTAGTAATTTTGGCGATGCTGTCATAGTTATGGTTTGCTTGTACCACATAAATTCCTAATGAAGCACAGAACTCATGCGCTAAGTTTCTGTTTTTCCAAGTCGAGAGACCGCCCTCAACCAGTATGTATCATGAGGCTGAGATGAGGCGGAGCGGGGACCGCGGCAGGTCCCTGAGATATTAGTAAGGCTACACAGGGTGCCTGAGGGACTGGGCAAATGAGGTGGAGGTTGAGTGGCGTCCCCAAAGTCTTTAAAACAAGGCCTCGTGAGTAACGGCTGATCGCCAGAGACGCTCTCACTTTCGGCAGCATTGTTCGCCCGCTGATGGACCGTTGCACGCGAAGACAGATCCATTGACCTTTCCGCGAGCTCTGCGCGCGCAGCTGGCCGTGACTTCTGGTGTCAACCGCCAAGCGCCACTTTGACACGACGCAGGCGCCGTCGCCCCCTCTCCCGAACCGTGCTTGCGACGTTCGTTTCCAGCACACGTGTAACTGGAAGCGCTGTGGAACACCAACTTCCACCCTTGAAATAGCGGCACGGACGCCTATTGTGGGTGTGCTGCAAACTGGCGCACGATTCAACATTTTGGTGGAAACCGCACAAAACTCCACCTGGCGGAAGGAATTAAGAAGGACACATCAGGGGTGTCGGATGGCCCTCTTCTGTCCGTCCGCCTGTTTTCCGGCACAAGAGTGTTCCTCCAACTTTCTATTGCAATTTGATGCAGTATTTGCGCCCGAGCAAGTGTGCTTCGCTCAAATGCACGTACACCTTTTCATAATGCGAATGCACCCCAGCGATCACGTTCAGAATTTCATAGTCAATCGTCATACCCAACTTTCAAGTAATCAAACGACAGTTAAGACAGTTTTGGAGCCCATATATGACTTCTCAGTCATAGATTCATTCTGTGATCCTCGCGGTATCGCTTTTCAACACGAGCACAAATTCGAATAATCTTTCCAGAAGCCACAAACAAAAAAAATCGGCGGGGGAGCCAGTGTTAGGGGGAGAGTGAGCACGTTTTGTGACGTTGAAACTATCGCTTCTAAACTATTAACTGGCGCCTACCTCGCGAGCAGCTCTCGCCCCTCCTGTCCAACAGTTTGGCAGAAAGAGGCCTTTGGCGAAGTGCTTGCCTTCCGAATCTCGGGCTGGTGTCGCGGGATTGTTTTGATGTAGGTTCGGATGCGATGAAGAGTCTGAAAGAGGGAAACTAGCAAGGGAAATCAAAATTACTCGGAAAATTTAGCCACCGACGAGCACCTCAGCAGACTTCCAGTGTCTCGACAATCTGGTGTTTTCTTCAACGCCACTGCGACGGGCAGCCACTGCAACAAATCTTTCTTCCTAGACACCAAACTTCTTCAATGTGTTTACGCTTCGTTAATACGAAAACTCGCTGTCTGGACGACGGCAAGGTGAACGTGCACATAGTCTATTGGAGCCCGCGTATTTTTGTCGCGTTATTATGGACAACATTAAGAACAAAATTACGACTGCCTCAACCAGGGTTTTCCTTTTTTGCATTATGAGTACCGGATACGAGTGGAATACAGTGGGAAAGTGCAAATGCCTGAGTGACGGATTTTTTCAAGGTGCCCGCTCATGCGCCTTGCCATTTGCCGTGTTGCATGAATAGTTGTGAAAAAGCTCTCTCTGCAGCTCGTGCTACGTGAAAGCCGCATTCAGCAGCTGTCTGAGTACGTATATGTAATGCCGGGTCAGGGGACGTGAGCAGTCAGAGTAGGAGATACATCATCACGCCATTCATCTTAAAGCGTCTCATAAAATACTAGGCACTCAGAACTGCACCAAATTGTTTTTTTATGCGTTGCATATTGCAATCACTCAGTTCAGCCCTTGGGCGCGGCCGGGCAGCCACCAAACCAAGTGACGTGACGTCACGACAGCCGGAGGAAAAGCTGGGCTCCAACTCGCGCGGTCGCGCGCGGCCGCAGCCACCACCTGACTCCCGCTCCTCCCGCTAGGGGCGCTGCGCCGGCGCGTGACGTCACGGAGGAAAAGCTGGGCCCCAACTGGCGCGGTCGCGCGCGGCCGCAGCCACCACCTGACTCCCGCTCCTCCCGCTAGGGGCGCTGCGCTATGATTGACGTCACGGCATATGTATAAAAGAGCTGCGCTCCTTCGCCGGGACAGTCTTATACCACTGTCACACGGGCATTTCGAGGGCCCTCGAACCGATAGTCTATCGACTCAAAGGCGATCGAGCGCTGCTACACGGGCAGTTTCAATGGCGATCGAGTCAATAGCCTATCGAGTCAACAGAGCAGCACGGAACTCCATCGAGATATGCAACGCATTCTTGGCTTAACCAAGCTAAGCCTGGCCATTTTTTTGAAGATAATGGCGACTTGGATAATTCACTTGAAGCTCGCAAAGTTTTGCCTAATTTCCATTACAGTACTACATTCATCATCATCATCAGCCTTACTACACCCACTGCAGGGCAAAGACCTCTCCCATGTCTCTCCAATTAACCCTGTCCTTTGCCAGCTGCATCCACCCTTTGCCTGCAAACTTAAACTCATCCGCCCACCTAACCTTCTGCCGCCCCCTGCTACGCTTACTTTCTCTTGGAATCCACTCCGTTACCCTAAAGGATAAGCGGTTATCTTGCCTTCGCATTACATGCCCTGCCCAAGCCCCTATCTTCCTCTTGGATTTCTACTAAGATGTCATTAACACGCGTTTGTTCCCTCACCCACTCTGCCCTCTTACTGTCCCTTGGCGTTACAGCTACCACTTTCCTGTCCACAGCTCGCTGCGTTGTCCTTAACTTAAGCTGGACCCTTTTCGTTAGACTCCACGTTTCTGCCCTGTAGGTAAATACCGGTAAGATACAGCTGTTGTACACTTTCCTCTTGAGGGAAATTGGTAAACTGCCACTCATGATCTGCGAGAATTTGCCATATGCGCTCCACCCCATTCTTATCCTTCTAGTTATCTCTCTCTCATGATCCGGATCAGCTGTCACTATACCTGCCCTAAGTAGACGTATTCCGTTTCAACTTCTAGGCTCTCGCTGCCAATTGTGAACTGTTGTTCCCTTGCTAGGCTGTTGGTTTTCTGCATGTTAATTTTTAGACCCATCGTTCTGCTCTGCCTGTCTAACTCATTGATCATGATTTGCAGTTCACCTCCTGAGTGACTCAGCAAGGCAATGTCATCAGCGAATCGCAGATTATTTAGGTACTCTCCATTTATTCTTATTCCCAACTGTTCCCAATTCAGGCCTCAAATACCTCCTGTAAACATGCGGTGAACAGCATTGGCGAGATCGTGTCTCCTTGCCTGACGCCCTTCCTTATTGGAATTTTATTGATGACTTTATGGAGGACTATAGTAGCTGTGCAGTTGCTATATATATCTTCCAGTATTTTGACATAAGGCTCTTCTACCCCCTGATTACGCAATGCCTGCATGACTGCTGATGAGTACTACATTACTTGCTTATAATTCCGATGGGGTTAAATACCTCGAAATTATGAACATGATACCGGTCTTCATTGTCCCCCCCCCCCCCCCCCCCGACGAAGCAACTGCACGCCCCTGCACCGATTACTCCAATCATGCGCGGCGCAGCATCCCGCAGTGTATATTACCACCTATACCCCTATCCTTTCTCGCTATCTCTCCCCCCTTTCTTTCCCTCTCCCTGTCCTTTTATTCCCGCTAGTCGCAGCTCGGGTGCTTCAGGTTCCGATGGCAGATGCCGCGGCTAGCAACATCTTTTCCTTCCATTGTTATTTTATTAATAAAGAGCCACTAACAACAACAACAACAACAACAACAACAACATACGTTAAGATTTTACAAGGTAATCACCAGTTCTGTAACAGCAGAGCACAGTACATGTGTACTTTCG
This sequence comes from Amblyomma americanum, assembly GCF_052857255.1. Taxonomy (NCBI): domain Eukaryota; kingdom Metazoa; phylum Arthropoda; class Arachnida; order Ixodida; family Ixodidae; genus Amblyomma; species Amblyomma americanum. Next base: position 151,087,448 of record NC_135505.1, read on the forward strand.
TACGGCGCAGTTAGAACAGGTATTCTTATAATGATTTTTAAAGTAACTAGCACAAGCATGAAGAAGAAAAGGAGGAGGTGTGGACACTTAGTTCGCCGATCAACGTTCTACAAGAGGATTTGTCTTTGTTTGGGCAGAAAGACAGATTTCGTCCTGGTCCATTGCGGACCAGGACGAAACAGGGACCAGGTTCTTCAACTACGAAACTTATCAGAAGAAAAGTGCATAGCTTTCCTTCGTAGCTGTCTGGTTACGCTTATGCGGATGGGAAATAATAATTACTGGCTAACTTAAGCATACTTCACCCTAGGGGTTTCGCTGGATTCGAGAGTGAAACGCCGTAGTCCACGCAGTGGTGTTTGCGCTCCAGCACATCCTGAGCGTGCACGAAATATCCCTGCCGGTCGCTATAGCTGAGCGCTCAGAGGCAGGCGCTTCCGTTCCTATTTTAAACTCGCGCACGTGCAGGAGGCAGATGTCAACCGTGATGCACGGTGGGGACACGACCGGAAGGAGGCGCGAGACAAAAAAATAGAGGCGCACCATGGAGGGCCTCAGTCAGAACAGCTGCTGTCTGCGCGCACGGACCTGCGCACGAAGACACTGCGAACTGCGGCTCGAGAAGTGGAGCGCACAGAGTTCAGACACCACGAGGACAGGAAAAGAAAATTGGGAAAAGCTCGCAGTTGAATCCGACGGCGGAAACGAGGGGAGTGGGATGAGGCGCCACTGCATTGCGGCCCTTCAAGCACGTGCTGTGGGAAGCTATTTCGGAATGGTTCTTCCGGCTCGGAGACTCGTGATTCCAGGCAGTTTCTGCCCAGCGTGTGCAGGACCGAAAATGGATCATTCTCACGGCACAACAGTGCCGTCTGTGTCAGCTTCGAGCTAGCACAGAGCCTTATTCTTAAGAGAGAAATGAGGAGAAAGTGTGTCCTTGAACACGTTATGCTCCGACGACCCGAGAAAGCAAATGAAGCACTGAGCGCTCGAGGCGTTGTCACAGGGCATCTTGTTTCGTAGTGCTTAACGAATTGATTGAAATCTATGCACTGTTCGAAAGAGTTAGTGGCTGCAGCCACGGCTGTTTCTGCAGGATACAATGCGGGGAGTGGCAGACGGAAGGATGTAGTCCCCGCACTGCATTGTCACGCTGCTCACGCTAGCAGGCTGTTGAGAATCGGCCGACGCCATTGGCTGAAAGGCGGTCCTTTGACGGGGAAAAGCCGCTTCGTTCTAGAGTTGCATCACACTCGCCTTTGTGCGTTGGACGGCTGTCGGAGCACCACCCTTCTTTTCCAAAGCGCCATTTGCTCACATGTGATGCCCAGCGCTACGCGTCTCTCTTGTCGCAGTGCAGAGTTGAGAAGACCGTTGCGGTCGGACCATCGCTGCAGCCTTTCGCGATCACGCCTTTCCCCGCTGTCTCTTGAGCTGCAAGCTTAGACAAACGAATTATATCACGCAAGGGCCACTGCCGTTTCTGGAAACTTCAGCAGGCCTGTTCAGCGGCATGCAGTAGGAACCCCGGCCGGTGTGTGGCGCCATATCGCCTTCTCTTCCTCTCCGCTCAGCCATGCATGCATAAGCACGCGGATTTGAACCGAGGTATACGCCCTGCCATCATATGCTATAGAAAAAAAAAGCGGCGTGGAAAAGGCCTGCGGAATGGGATGGGTTTGTTGGGAACGTCACATGCGCGAACGGTACCTTTGCAATGGCAAGTGACTTTCAGCCTACAGATTCTCGTAGGCAATCAAACTGTGCCCGACTACTGCACGAGACTCATTCAGAAGCACAGACGTGTGGAACCCCAATTCTGGGCCACAGTCTGTGTAACCACATAGCGTGCGAAAACGAATATTTCAGGTCACGCCGCCGCCGCTGCCGCCGCCCGCTGCCCGCCGCCGCCGCCTCCTTGGCTGCCCATGCATTACGCACCCCCAAGTACACAATTCATGGCCGCACTGCAGTCAGACATTCACTTTTTCGCACACACACGACACCAGCGCCCGCTATGGACTAACATTCCACTGGAGCCCAGCGCACCACGCGCCGCACCATCTTGGTTCCTTGCATCGCCATGGAGCTAGGTTAACGAGAATTCATTCATGGCCCGAAGTAGTTACAAAAAGCACACTAACGCAAGTCGCCAATTTGATTCATCAGTTCGATTACTATCGATGCAAGAATGCACTTAACACCAAAATTTGTTGGCCCACAGCGCCGAGGGTAACCGCGTTTTCGAAATTCTACAAACTGATATGGATATTACTTATGGTGGCTACACGCCTCTCAGTTATTAAGGATCGAGCCTAAAGGCAATAGGCAAAAAGTTAACTATTCAAATAGTTTACAAGCCTGCTAGTTACCACGTGTTAGGTGTATTCTGTTGTACTACACCGCTGACAATGCTATGCCAGAAAAAGCGCTCTTCTAACTCAAAGCAATAGGGGCAAACACTGTATATGCACTTGCCTTGCTTAGGCAAGTAGGACCATGAGGTCATCAATTCTGCCTTGCCGCTTTCATGTCTGGTAGCTCTACCTAACTGTGGGATAAATGCACACTGCTCAACCATTCAGTCATAGAACGAACGATGAAAGAGGAATAACAAAGTTGTAAAGAAAGAAAAAAGTGATCGCGGTCGAAATCTCCCAAAGGACCTCAGCCCCAAACGCGTCGATGCAGCTGCAGAGTTGTGCAGAACGACGACGGTGGGTCACGCTCCAAAACTCCGCAATATGGTCTCCGTCAGTTGGGCCTTCGTTGTGTGCACTCCGTGTAAGAGTCGAGGTCAGGCTGTTTACGACGGCAGCCTACAGAAAGCTGCAGCATATGGAATCCGAACCCTCAAGGTGATGTGGGATCCGAACCTTGGCGTACGATGTTCTAGCGTTGACCTTGCAGTTTTATTTAGACTAGGTGCTTGCCGCACCTTATTGACAAACGGATGAACAGACAAACGCTGTCCATACTGGAAACCAGGGACAAATAAACAGCGGGGAGCTAAGGAAGACATTCCTTCTGCCTACAGAAGAGATGTAGCGCACCGATGTCAGCGAAATACGACGGGAAGGCGCATCCAGCGCGCAAGAACGCACATTCAATTAAGGAGGCCCAGACATTATGCACAGCGAGGAAGGAACGGTTCTTCAGCTGCAGGTGGCGCCGCGGACGGGGCATGCGTACGGCCAGAGATCGACGCGGCGGCGGTGACAGCAACCAACGAACGTCTGGCTAAACCATCTGCCCCTCGGCGGGAGCTTCGGGCCCGTCTGCTTCGGAACTGGAAAGGCGCTCTCGCTTGGCAAAATGAACCTCACGTGGACCCCGCATCGCATTGATCTTCGTTCGACCATACATGATTCTGCAGAAGCAATAAAAGAACTAAAGAAAAATGACGTGGCAATATTTATATAGACTTTCATAGAGCCTTTGACAATGTTCCACTGAATAATAAACTTCTCAAAAAATTAGGTTCTGTAATAAAAAAAACGATAAACTATATACCCACATGAACTGCGGCTTGCATTAAACACTGTCGCCATTCAGTGGCTTTATATAGTTCTTCCTTCTCATTTCGTGTTGATTCCGGCGTTATCCAGGGACCCATACTTAATCCGCTTAATCATAGCAATTTCAGCAGCGGGAAAAAATGAGGGCAACTAAAAATACCGAAACGGCCGCTTCTGTTCTGAATTTTTATTAATGACATTATCGCCAGTATCTCGGTTTCAATCAGACAGTATATCTGACGATTGAAAATACTAGTACTCCTCGGTACCAAGTTAGGTTAAATAATGGTATTACAGAGAATATTTTGGTGACAATTCGGAAATGTGTGTTAATTATGAAGAAAACAGTGGTATGCGTATAAGCCAGTAAAAGAAACCTATACTTTTTTAAACCATTCAGTAAAACGAGCTCTTGGGCGAGTTGGTTATTGTCTTAGGCATAGTAACAGCGCAAAAAAAAAAAACACACAGGAAAGAAGTAGAGCGTAAACCACCCGCCCGGGTGGCTCGATCATCAGTGGTTACTGATCCGGAGTACTCCGGTTCGAACCCGACCGCAGCGGCCGCGTTTCGATGAAGGCGAAACGATAAGGCGCCCGTGTGCTGTGCGATGTCAGTGCACGTTAAAGATCCCCAGGTGGTCGAAATCATCCCGGAGCCCTCCACTGCGGCACCTCTTTCTTCATTTCTTCTTTCACTCCCTTTTTATCCCTTCCCTTGCGGCGCGGCTCAGGTGTCTGCCGATATGTGACTCAGATACTGCGCCATTTCCTTTCCCCAACATCCAGTTTTCATTCTTAAATTTTTTTGTTAAACCAGAGCTAAAAATAATTTTTCTCTCTGAAGTAACCAGCAATAATTTCCTATATGCCTTTAGGCCTGTAACCCATCTGGACAGAGCACATGAATACTCTTGCAGTTAACTCTATGCAAACCACCATTCATTCCTTCAGGGCGCCATGAAGTCATTTGCGCCGTGTTAGAATACGCCGCCGCAACCCGAGATCCCTTCACCGAAACTAATACTGTCAAATCAGAGTCTAAAACAATGTGGTGCGCCTTATTTGCAACATGGCTGTAGATCAGTCACTCATATCAATAATTGCAGTCACTGATAATGACAATCTTCGTTCAACAATTCAAAAGCCGATACAGTATTAATACGCGCATCATTACGGCGTTCTCTCATGGATATAACACAAGACAAAGGCACGAATTGACAGTTTTACCAATCGACACATGACATAACTCCTTAATTTCCTAGAACAATTGCAGAATTGGACGATCTTATTAGTGATATTCTGACACAAAGTTCGCTGCAAATGTATGAATACAATATCCCTGCATCTTGGTATTGCGCTTGTATTTTTGCATCATGTCTTCATTAGAGAGTTTTTGTATAGCGGGCTTTGCCTGATTGCGTGCTTAGCGAAATAACAGGTCGACAGTGCGCATGCGCAGAACGCTGACTGGGAAATAGCGTTAGTGTACGCATGTAATCTTCCGAAGTTAGCGTTGCGGATTCTGCACACTGCATCACAATACGGCGGCGTCCTTCCAAGCGACAGCCGTCCGCCTCAGCCGAATAAGCAGTCGTTGCTGTTCAGGTCGGCAAGTTTGCTTGCAATTACTGGCGTTGTTGCCTTTCCCTATAAGCGAGCTTGCTTTGAGGACAAAGTGCAAGGCGTAATCCACTCCACTATTTGAAATACACTATAGATACTGGCTCGCCCAGGGCTGATGGGCCTTCGATCCCTGCAACCGTCCGCAACTGCTCAGAACCTGCAGCATACAACTCGACTCAACTGCAACTCAACTCTAACAGAAATAGAATTCAAGCTTTGTCGCGGTGTTTCGTGTATTTCAATAATTTAACACGGCAGTTTATAGTAAATTTACAAAAGCATTTCGAGCACTGCATGTCCTCTGATGGAAAGTATTTTTGTTCGAGCGGTCTGTACTGAGCATTTTGAAAACTATAGACGGCACCACTATGTTTGCGCTTGTTATTTCACACAGCTTTAATCGCCGAGGCATTGCTTGGGCATTTTGCTGGTGGAAATAAGCGTTAACTGTATTAACTGGCTGTAAAAGGCTCTGATATATAATATTTTGGCATATTAGCAGTTGTGGCGACGATCTTACAGGGGTTTTTCGCCTCAGTGTAAAGTCGATCGCGTTTAACGTTCTCGGAACGCAATACTATAAAGCTCTATGTAGGGATATGTTGCAGTGCGGTTTTGCTACCGCAGTTTACCTCAGGTCCGCTGTCACGCTAACTAAAACTCTATTTTTAAGATTTTACTAATGATTTGGGGAAATGTCTGAATGATGTGCGTTATTTCAACATCAATTGTTCTTATGATGTGTGTATTGATCCCTCTAAAGGGATTTTTTTAATAATGATCTTAGTGTTTGTAAATAAATAAGTGAACGTAAAACTGTAAACTTTGAAAATTGGCGTTATAAAAGCGGCTTCAGACAAACTAACGATCATGTTCGTCTTTTGGCTCGATACACTTTGAAATTTATTGGTGCAATGAAAGTTAATAAAGCTTCACTATCGCTCTTACGGGTCACTCAGAATCAGAGGTATTCGTGCATCCGGAAAACGAGCCCACACCACTGCGCATAACTTCTCGAAAGCACTGATTTTCGGACATGTCATTGTGTTTTCCATAAATTTGGTTACAGCTAATAACAGACGTTTGTAAAGCATCTGATATATCGTTAAAAGAACGGAGATTGGCCTCTAGATGTCTTGCTTTTTTTGAGCCGCCTTTGTGTGAGGCTTGGCAACAGCTACTTTGGATTTATTTTGTGCAAAAAGTGTTCTATCAAGTTAATAAGCTTATAAAGCAACGCGAGAGAGTAAAACCGACAACTCCCCTTAGCTCATCGATGTAATCATTCTAATGCACTATCACTTACTAGGTTTAAAGCTGAATATAACGCTTCACCAGACCGCGAACGGGCGTATACAAACGAGGACGCTCACATCACAAGCGCAAACGTCAAACTGCTCCTTTATCGACGCTATGGCATGTATATGTGCGCCTTTCTTCATGACGTCACTCTCCAAAATGTCAGCAGACTCATTTCTATTCACACGCTGTACTGTTAGCGGCCTAGTTAGTACTGACAGGCCCGCGCACTATCCCCTTCGTACAGCAGCTCCTACCACTACCACAGGCAGCCACAGCTCTTCGAAGTGTCTCTGCTAACTTGTCGGCTGAGGCGCACCACTTTCTAAAGCGGCGGTTCTTTCTGCGGTGTTGTGTTCCGCGCAAGCCCGGTCGCGAAACCGGCTCCAAGAGGACCGGAGGGCACCGAAGTAGAGGCGAGGGGTTTCCCCGCAGTTTTTATAAGACCGGGGCGACGCACGCCTGGCGGCAGGCAGCCCGAGTTGCGACACAGTTTGAAAGAAAGGTGCGAGCACAATGCTGCCCCTTTATAGGCGGCCGAAGTATTATGGAATACCCGCGGCTCAAAGGACGCGAGGGTCCCGGGGAGGGAGGGCGTTCGGGGTGGGTCCACAAAGGGCGCGCCGGCTGCTCCAACGGCCGCGCCGAACATCTGCCGCCGCGTTCGTTACTCAGGCCGCCGCTTGCAGAGGTGGGGGCAGCGGGAGAGAGGCAGATGCTGGTGGCGCGACGGCGTCAACTCAACTTGTGTTCTTTTGTATCGAGCAACTAATAGATCCTCGCCGAAAGGAGACCTCATCGGGCAGTTGGCTACTGCGTGCACTTTCTTGCTCGTGCAACTGGTTAGGAGACCATCATTCGACACAAACAGCTTCCTAGAAAAGCTGTGATTACGGGCATAAGCGTATATTTGTCGTTGTGCACGTATGCTTAGAATGCCATTAACTTCCACAACAGCGCAGTGCAAAAAGAGCAGATTCAGTGGGCCAGTTTCACGACGCTGTCAAACGAGGCCTGCGGTGACTCAGCGTGTGCTGTGGAAACATCTCCGACTGTTCTGAAGTCAACCTGGATTTTGTTCGTCCTGATTCATGCAGATTTCCACGGCAGTGATGAGGAGCGCCAATTAAAGGGCAGAGGTGAGGCCTGCCTGCCCCAACCTGACAATTAACATCGAAAGGGCGAAGCACAAGATGCGAATAATCAGTCGCTCCTCGATTAGCCGTACACGATTCTTGGCTGCAGAGGAAACTACTCAAATACGGTGTCTTCGAAGCCCCGGGTGCAGTCGAGAACCCCGACCCGCCATGCTCCCGAGATCAGATCTTCGGTGCAGATTATCGAGAGGTCAGACGAGCCTCAATGTGCCTCTTTCGGAGCCTTGCCGAGTGCGCTGAAATCAAGTTTGAACGTCCATGCGAGGTTCCATCCCACTGACCTCCCTGTGACTACTAATGAGCCCAGAGGCGTGGTCTGTAGGGTTTGGAATTTTGGTTTAAGCCCAAAAAATTATGGCGAGTTTCATTTTAGGCGGTTTTAGCCAAAAAGGGTCCTCGACATCCACTGCTCAGCTGACTGGCTATCGAGTAGGAGTTGCAAGTACAGAAGCGTGATGAGGCGTTGTACCCGTTTTGAGGGGCTGCTCGGCTACCTTGACGCCTCTGCAGAATGAGAGGCTCCACGTCGTCGCCAAGCGTTCGTCTGCTGTTGACTGTCACCACCCGCTTTGGTCATTTCTCCACCTCGTCATATTCCGGCTACCACGACGGTCAGCGGCAGTACCATCGCTGCCAACACGGAGACCACATGATCCTCTTGCTCAAACTAGCGCAACTCAGCGATAACATTCGGTAACCCACCTTTTAGAAATCCACTTACACTTGCGTTTTTGTCAAACTGTTTCATATCGTATGACTTCCGTCGCTAGATGTATTGGTGACGGCATTTCTTTCTGCACGCACGCTATACGTGCTTTGTCAGTAATTAACGGCCGTTTGTGCGCAATAAATTGTTAAATTAATGCTCTAGCTGACTAAAAAAGCACAGAAACTGACTTTTTAGCGCTCAGGAATGCCGCATTACAGTACCGGGAGAAAAAAAAAATAATTGACTCCTTAGGAAGTAATAATCCCCCCTTCCCTCAAAGAAAAGCAAAAAAACCTCCAGAGGCACTTCATGCAGGCTGCTTAGTGTGGAAATACGACATCATTGCAAGCGCTGTCGCGATTCCTTGGCGTTTCAGTATTTGCGCGGACGACCACGTTTCACTTCGGGTGGTGCCAATGTCGAAGCTGTACACGTTGGTAGTTAACGGTTCATTGGACGAGCCACACACAACACAATGAAATCCAGCGATGATGTGTGACACCCCCCCGCGTGCGCGTATGACACCACCCGGAACGCTGCGGCGAGCAGTTGCATCAAATTTTGATACGAAAGTCTGGTAAGGCATACAATGAAGGTGCATATGTCGTCCGTTCGAACGCCTTTCGCAAGCTAGCTAACGAGAAATCGTATTACACCACCCGGAATGCTGTACGACAAACGGTTGTGTCACAGTTTAGGTATGAGAATATTGGGGAAACTGGCGCCACCTGGAGGTCGGCCAGTGGCGGGTACATATAAACGAAAGACATTTATAGGACTGTCTGAAGTGACGGTGCTCGGCTTGGTGTGTGTTATACGGCCGATTGATGACGTCACCCTGTTTTTTTTAGTTGGGATTTTCTATACCATCTGTGAGTACACACACACGCGCCGCCGGCTTTTCTCGTAATGGGATTAGTAATGCTCTTTCGCATTAAAAAAAGTCTATAGTTGTGTGCCGAAATAAGCGCCGAAAAAAGCGCGCCGAATTTCATTTATGGGAGTTTAACGGCCCAAAGCGACTCAGGCTATGAGGGACGCCGTAGTGAAGGGCTCCGGAAATTTCGACCACCTGGGGTTCTTTTACGTGCACTGACATCGCACAGCACAGGGGCCTCCAGAATTTCGCCTCCATCGAAATTCGACCGTCGCGGCCGGGATCGAACCCGCGTCTTTCGGGCCGGCAGCCGAGCGCCGTAACCACTCAGCCACCGCGGCGGCTCCGCCGAATTTTCAGAAAAGAAAAACCGAAATGTCTGCGTGCTTGTAACCATCTGCAAAGGAAATTTAAGTCCGGATGCTAAGCGAATTTTACGATTCTGGCCCATCCCAGTGATGATATAGCGTTGTGGCTGCTAGAAGGTGTTCAAAAGGCAGTGGGTGCCGCATTAGCGGGAATTAGGGTCAAACGCTTCTAGTTCCCTTGGCTGCCACCACGTGGCACATGGGTGCGAGCATAACAAAAACGAAAAAAAAAAGCCCGTCGACGACATCCGTGACAAAAGTGGCTGCCATGGAAGCGCCTCTAGGCTTATTGCCACTGCAGCTGTGCGCTGTCCCGAATTCCAAGTAATGTATGGGGACGATTAATCCATACCCTGGGCTCCTAGAGGAGCTGAGAAGCAGTTAATGCGCTCGTTCTCGTCTTTTGACTTTTTTTTCTTCAGGACATCTGCTTTCGCTGACTTCAACCACAATGGGCTGAAGAAAACGGCTAAAAAGTAAAGTGTAGTTCGCAAAACAATACCTTTATACGTGCGGTTTGAGGCTTGTCCGGAAAGTAAGAACAACCCGCGCGCGCCACTCGGTGAGTTACCAAGCTATAGTCGTAAGGATGGGAGCACTGCCATGTATACGTTGAACCTTCATCTTCCCTCCCAGCCCGGTTTACAGTGCTCCGCCAGCACATACATGGCTGAGCTCTATATACATGCAAGCAAGAAGCGGACCGCCAGCAGCCATTCACCTCAACCTGGGTGCTGAAGTCATCCTTATGGGATCACGATCTCAAAATTCACACACTTATGCCGATGCGGTATCGATACTACATGGAGGCGAAGAACCGGATGACTTTCTAATAAATACAGATGTCAAATGGAAGAAATCGGTAGTGAGACAACCTTGAAACAGAAAGAGCGATGCTCAGAAAATGTTCACTGGCAAAAGAAAATGCTGGATAAGCCGACGTTGGAGCTAGAACGGCTAAATCGAAGACAAAAAGGGAAAACTTTTTGAGAATTCCAAAGGGAAAGAAAGCACGAAGTGTTACCGGCAAATATTTGACACCGCTGATGACGTTTGCTGTTGCTTCAAGCAATACAGGGAAACGATAGAACGTATTCTTACCCTCCAACCCTGAGTGCACGATACCGCCGCAGGAATCCGCGAAGCACCAGGGTTCTAAAATAGCCAGGATATGCTCAATTTTCAATAAGTAGAAGCACGTCTAGAGAATTGGTGGAGAAGGTCAAGAGAGTGGTTTAGTGATCGGAAGAAAATTAGCAGTTAATTCGAAGATACTGAGCACGCTAGGAATTAACGGTTAGGTGACACTTGTCACCACCCCGATACAAAGGGGAGGGTAATAGTCATCTATCTATGCTACTTGCTCCAGCAGCGACAGCGCTCGGGATAGTTGATCATGCATTACGTGGTCGTAAAAGCGCTCAAATACACCTGCGTCAGTGCGCCATCCGTAGTTTTATCAGAAAAAGAAGTGGCGTACCTCTCAAGAAAAGAAAAAAAGAAAACGGATGAATGTGTGAGCTATGTGCCTGGTTATCCGTTTCAAGCGCATGTCAGTTGTTAAATTTGTTCACACAGCATAAATCCTTGTCACCTTCACATGCCTTCCACCTGTTGATTGTATTCGGTTTTTTGTTATTCATGGCATTGTATGTGTTATTCACGTGTCTTAGCGTTTTTATGGTTCTTTACACCATGGCTTGTCATCTGTTGAGTTTTATCTTGTTTTATCTTCACCCCTTACGGTTTTATCGATTTTATCGGCCATTTACTCCTCTTTGACGTTGACTGCCTCTGATTGTATCTGCTACTTCCTTCCTATATATATTGTTCACTTTCCGCTCAATAAAATCAGTTGTAAGTCAGCGCTCGTGTCGTCGGTTCTTCCCTTGGTCCCTGTCCTGTGTGCGCTGTTTTTTCTAGAATGACTACCTACCAACTCGCCCAGTCTTCCACATTGTCAAAAGACGAATACACATAAAGGCAGACACACAGTACGGGCTACGGACAAGCATGCGTCTTGGTCTTCTGAGCGCTTTTACGACTCTATAGGACTTGTTTCCATTTCTTCTTCCACACGGTGCAGCGGCTGCAGCAGCGCGTTGCTCGGCCGACTGTTGGTTCGGGCTCCATCGAGCTGTTCACCAGCGGCTGAGGCAAGGGCGAGCGGGGTTCCTTTGAGCTGCTTCACACCGGAGGACAACTGCACACACATTCTCCTCCTCCTCAATCTTACGACGGCGCGGTGCAGTGGACGCGAAAGAAAGCAGACCGTATAAACGGCCGCACTGACAGGCGCCACGTGCCACGGAGGCGCGTGGCACACACGCGACCTCGAAGCCCCCCGAATGTTGCTCGACTAAACAGGGGGGGCTGTTTAGTGCAAACGGAAGCCTTTTGAGTTGGACCCGCCTGCGCGAGCCCGGTTTCCAGCTTTGTGCGTGGCCGGAAAGAGGAGCCCGCAAGATCGGATCTCGGGAGGAGGCCCGGTGTGCGCAACAGCTGCGTCAAGAGCTCGATCGCCCCCGCAGAAGGTCCCCCCGTCTTTTCAGGCGTTCTTCCGGCACGCGCCGCCAAGGGGGCAGCTGTCGCCCGGCCACGGTGCACACGAGGCGTGGGGGGAGGCTGGGGGTCGGAGGAGACACGTGCCGGCTGGCATCTCGGCAACCTCCTCGCGAAGGAAGCGGGCGCGGAAACGTGCCACGCGCCGTCGCGTGCCAGCTGCGCGTCCCGTGGTGGTGGACCATCTGGCAGTGGGGCCGGAGAGGACCTCCTCCCCCCCTCTCTCAATTTCTCTCTCGCCCTACCGTACAAAAAGCGACGCGGCATCGAGCCGCGGTTCACATCGCTCCCGCCAGTTGCTCACCGCAGGCGTTGCGATGCGCGTCCACGGTTGAAAGCCGGTGCCCCTCTGGATTGCACTTCGGCCGGATTTTCATCTCCAGTCCACCGATCGACTCGTCAGCTGCGGGCCGCCACAATGGGACGCGGAGGCATTGACATTTCGGTGAGTTCTGTGCTCCTGAAGCACGTAGCACATCAAGCCGAGTCTGCGCGTTTGTCTGCCGCTTACCATCGCTTTGACTTTTCGACGCATCGTGAGTTCTCCTGCGAAATTAGTACATCTGTCCATTTCAATCGGAAGTGCCACTTTCGTGTTCACGCTTACGTTCCGCATGACAGTGTTTGTTACGCGGTTTCCGAGGGCGCCGATGCATGGCAAACGACGATGCCAGTACTTTGAAGGACGGGAAGAACACAGCGTTATGTTACTGGGAACAAAACTGCTGAACTGCCGGCGGATTCTTTAGCAACGACAAGTCCAGAGGGAACACGAAGCTGAGGACAAGACTTTGAGAGTGTTTCTTCCAGATCAACATCAGTCACCATATCTCTCGGCACAAAGCTCAACCTGTGGCAGGAAAGGGATGCTGTGTCTACCTGTTATAGTATATGAGTGTGTTGAGCCGGACGAACAAATTACGAAAGGGAGAGCGAGCGCGTGTGCGATTTTTTTTTTGTTCAAAAGCGCACGTCACGACAGCATTTGAAAGCGCACCCCGCTCTGCGCCTGTTCTGCGTGTCTAGCTGTTGGCGCCGACTGAAAGCCGTTAGGCGGAAAGGGGACCTCGGGTTCTACGAACAGCGGAGACGGCACGAAAGGCGGTTACGGGGAATGGAGTGCAAGAAAAATTGTGACAGGGAACATGCGCAATGAAAGGTGCTCTTTGATTTTGGCGGTACTGTTTTCGCAATAAGACCGAAATAATGTCAGCTCTATGAACACCATCGAGGCACACGAGAGCGCTTGCAGTTTTCTTTCTAATGTAAATTGTAAAACAATAAATTATTTATACTAATGCCCGCACTCTCAAGTGGCAGCAGCGCACATTTACGAAGGCTCTTGCTAGACGAGTGCGGAAAATAGCCGGTAAATTATTTATTTACTTTCATTTGGCATGCATTGTTACACATAACATTTCACGCTGTATACTGAAATTTTCATGTGTTTGTGTAGGCATTACCAAGTGCTGCTTAGCTATGTTGACTATGTTTATACGTACTGCAGTCCTTTCGCGAATCAATATTTGTTTACATCCGCGTACACCAGCGTCCATCGAGGGACTTGTACGAATGTAAATGAACAGACACCACAGCCTCATGTAGCAAAACAACTCACGCGGGCGTCACCTAATGCGAAGTGTTCTGTGTTCGCAGGCGAGCGGGAGAAGTGACAGCGTCGTCCGCAAGCTCAACCTCGACACGTCGCTGGACAACTTCGATCTCTTCCACAAGAGCGTGCTTCCCTACCAGGTCTCAAAAGTGTCGCCGCAACCCTCACCTCGGATCGGCGGCGCGCCCTCACCGACATCCGCCAAGGACGACTGGCTGACCCATTCAATCGAGCAGGTCTGCCGCAAGACCCTGTACAAGAATGTGCAGTACAGGACGGTCAACATGTCATCAGATGCGGATCGCGAGAAGGACGTCTGTCATTTGCCGAAGGACAAACTTCCAGAAAAGCCCAAGATAGATGTGCCTCTCCCAGTGGAAGCCGCCAGGAAGGCCTCGCCGCTGCCCGGAGTAGTGACTCCAAACAACAAGGTGGACAACCTGAAGACTCCGGAAAATGCCAAGGTGCCACATCGGACACCCAAGACCAGCACGCCCAAAGGGGCGTCCTCGTTCATCAAGCGGTGCCGCAGAGGCAGCTCGTTCCGCCTGCTGCGTTCTTCGGAGAAAAAGAACGTCCGCTTCGCTTCCTCGGAGGACCTGACCCCTGAAGAGCGTCGCTCGCCCCCCGACGGTGGAGCTGCTCCGCAAGTGGAATGTTCGAGAGCCAAGGCGGAAGAAGCTCTCGAAAGCATGTACGCCACTGTGAGTCCCATTGTTCCGACCGAGATTCGGGATGTCTGCCGGAGGCTTCCCTTTGCCGACGAGGAAGAGCCGACAGAAAAGAACGGTCAAGCTGCGGGGACCCCGGAATGCTCCTTCGTCAACCCCGCTGCCCTCCCCGAGGGCAGCCCTCTGGGACACTACCTGCAGTGGATAGTTGAACAGTAAGTGCCCCCTATCGCCCACAATTCCTGTACTGTGTCCTCATGACGTGTTCAGATACATTGTGCCCTCATGTGGCTTTTTACCCAAACTCTAACTAGTCTTTTCCGCCGTTTCAGGTCGGGGCTCAGTTCTGTTCCCAGCGTTCAGCAGTGGCTCAAGGCAGTGCGCCTCTCCGTGGAGAACGAGTGTCTCAGCGCTCTACAGAGCAAGTCCCTGACCAAAGACCCCGCTCTCGCCTCTGTCCTTGCGGTTGGCGACGCGCACGGTAAGTTGAACCCACATTCGGTGTTGTGACAACGGCGTATACGTTCGAAAAAAGATGAGTAGCCATGCAGCCTAAGGAAGCATAGAACTGTATCAGTGCGGATCACCTGTTCAGCAACTTCGCGCGCCTGAAAACAACCTGTTTCCGCCTACGACGATGTAGCAAGTTGTGTTCGATAATCCGGGTTTGGTGTTCAGAAGCACGTTATATACGCCATGCCATATGAGAGGAAACGCCTATTCTGAAGGGCTGGTCGATTTCCTTACAGACGCCATCACATCCCTGCAAGACCGCGTTGACTCAATCATGGCGACCGTGACGCACGTTACCAGGAGGCTGGAGCAGGGCCACTGGCTCAAGTTCTGCAGCAGCACTTCCGGCCTGAGCTCGGAGGTGAATGACCTGCTGCGAGACTACAAGCCGGTCATCCACGGATCGTCGCCTTACTCGCGGAAGGTGGAAAGCCACCTCTATAGGGTGCTCCAGAGCCTTCGCGAGATCGGAGCGAGGCCCAACCGCAAGCCAGGCGGCACGGTCGAGCTGGAGTCAATCAGATCGCTGATGGCGGACATACGGAACACCGTGCAAACGCTCAGCAACTCCCTCATCTTGAAAGACCTTGAGGTGAGTCCATTTCAATGTTCGGAAACGTTGACGTAAATAGCTTTACAGCATTATAGTGAAATTGAAGTTTACCGACGGAACGAAGCACCGGCCTATAGACGCAATGGCTCGATTAGGGAACAGTCAAGACCTTTCCGAATGGTGAGATTGCGAGAGAGAGAGAGAGAGAGGTCTGGGCATGCTTGTACGCATTAGGAAACCTGTGGGTCGATGGGAGCACTGATTTGAACCCAGTACCTCCAGTTTGCGGGGCCATCACTGCGGCTAATCGAGCAGCAGTTACGAGTCCCCAAGTGAATCGCATTGAGTAGTCAGACGGTGAAGGCATGCATCAGCTTGTTCATTTGTGCCGAATGACGCCACACGCACGCACGGACCTTCGTGCCATGCCGTCCCAAGACAGGGAACAAAAAAATTGTAGCAGCTCTTAACTGGAGACGCTGTGTCGCAGTACGAGGAAAGATGCATTGTAGCTGTCTGTTTTTTCCCTTGCAATGGACGTGTTCGCTTACCGGGACCCATATTGTGTCGCAGAAAATCGTCAAGATCAGCCAACAGAACCCGACGCTGGGCTGCGCCCGGCGAGCGGTGGCCGCTCTGAGCAGCCTTGGCGAGACCAGTCCCGATACCTGCGACCTCATTGCTCGCGTCGGAGGCGTGAGTGCCATCCTGGCAGTCGCCCAGGACCCCAACCTTCGGCAAGTCAAGTGCGCCGCCGTGAGGGCCCTGACCGTCGTCTGCTGCCACTCGGTCGCCATCCGGCAGCTGGAGCAGGCGGGCGGCATCGAGTGCATCGAGAAGACCCTTTGCGACGCGAGCGCCACCCAGCAGGAGAGGTGCGAGGCCGTCGGCCTGCTGGCCCAAATCACGGCGCCCTGGGTGGACTGCACCGGGGGCACGCTGAGGCGCATGACGGCGAACATGGACTCCCTCGTCTCGTCCCTGACCGAGATGATGGAGCGAGCCCAGAGCGGAGACGTGTTCCTGCTGTCGGCGGCTGCGCTCGCCAACCTGTCCTTCCTGGACCGGGTGGCTCTCGAGTGCATCCACAAGCACAAGTCGGTGCGGGCTCTCATGCTGGCGGCCAGGCAGAAGGACCTGGCGGGCTCCATCTTCGCCAAGGATCAGGTGCGTGTTTCATGCCTGATCAGCTTCTGTGCACACCCGCGGTGAATCACGCGAACAAACGGCGCTCATCGCTTTGCGACCAAGTGGAGCGGCGAAATGCAAGCACTTTCCGCGCATGTTCTCGTCGCCCCACATTGTCCTATGCAGCTGCATTGCAGCCCTTTATTCGATGCTGCGATGAGTATTATTATACACTAGCGAACATATCTCCGTCTGCTGTGTGACTCACCAATCTAAAGAAAAACACAAAATTTTCGCTGAATCATCTCTCATCACAAACCGTGCGTGACACAAGTTCTGCAGCAGGACAAGAAAATGTGTAGGCTACGTAATTATTAGTCTGCAGCAAACACTTTAATCAAGCCTGCGCGTCGTGTAGCTGACAGCGATGAACGCATGTAGCCGACGGTTAGTACTCATCATACACAGTCACAAACACACATGGACGAAAGAATCTAACCCGGTGCGTCGTTTTCCTCTACCTGACACAACAGGTGGCGACGATCCTGGCGAACGCGTCTGCCAGCAAGTACTGCCACGCCGACATAATCGAGTCGGGCGCGCTGACTCAGCTCATCTGCTACCTGCAAGTGCGCCCTTCCAGCCTGCACAGCAGCGGGGAAGTGGACGCCTGCGAACGCGTCCTCCAAAAGTCAGCCATCGCCCTCGCCCGCCTGTGTTCCTGCCCGAGCACAGCAGGCGCAGTCCTGGAGATGCAAGGTGCGTTTCCACCTTCTCCGGCGCCACTGCTGAATGATTAGGGAAAATATATTTCACGCTCGGCTTCAAGAGCGCCCAACGGCATCGACATCGTTAGATTAGGATACCCTTTAAGGTCAATTCTGTCGACTCTTTTTTTTTTCCTTTTGTAGGAACGCGTTGCATGTTAACACTTGCTAAAGAACGCTTGGAACTAACACTCCCCGACAGAGGCAGTTATTGGTGAAAATGTATCGGACCACGAGTCGCAGAAAGGCAGCATGCCCGAAAAGTCTGTCTATCAGACAATTAGCGGTAACAAACGATGTCGCCAGTTTCCGCGCGTTATTTCAGCGAGCGAAGGTTCGTGCCGTCAATATGAACGCGTCCATTCCTTCACAGGGGTACAGAGGCTCGTCCGACTGTGCAAGGAGCCCAAGGAACGGAACAGCAGCAACTCCGTCCTCGTGGCCTGCTTGGCTGCGCTGCGCAAGATCGCCTCCTCGTCTGGCAGCACGGACCTCGGCCACCTCGGCGCCACAGAACTTGTGAAGAACGAGCTCTGGGACTCCTTTCAGCAGTACTCCATCACCCACGAGAGTTACGTTTGAGACATATATGAGAGAGTCGGTGTATTTACTTGTACATATAGATTGTTACTGTTATGTGGGGACACATCGAGAAGCCGTTTGTAGAGAGTTATGTATACGTAAAACTGACACCAAAGTGTGAAAAATGAAAGACCTACGTGTTCTAAGTCACCGCAAGCCTGTCTCTTCGACATAGGGTCTGTCGAAAACATGGCAAGTCAGAACGTGATAGTCAGCATGTCTTGAATTTTATTGCAGAATTATCTATTGCGGATAATCGGTGCATATGCAGTCTGCCCGTTCGCACCTGCTTTATGGATGAGTAGGCTAGTTCTGAGTTGGTCTGTATAGTAAGCAGTGCTGTCCCCCTGTGGTGCAACAAATCTAGTCAAACTCCTAGTCTTTCACATGGTGTAGATTACAGCAAACTCGTTACTATATATTCTTACGACTGTGTAAATATTCTGCTGTCGAATAATGTAGTACTTTGAGTAGTACTGTTGTTCATGCATATCATGGTTTTGCCATTGTCCTCTGTGTTTGTTCTCGCTTATGTACTGTAATTGTGCGCTGCATTCTCAAGTACAGCTTGTGACCAAAGACTTGCGTCCATTGCAGTTATACTTTCCCTGTGAGTTTTCCTGTAGCCAATTTTCTTCGTGCGTTCCAAAATAAACTGCCTGGATATTAAACGCTGTATTTGTGCGAATAAACTGTTTATTCCAAACTCAGTGAAGCTTGGGTTGGATGACGTACGCGTCACTGTATTGAAAGATGGCAAGTCGCTGAAAGTGCCCGACACCTCACCAAGGCTTAAAGACAGCGAAGATTCACACCCACCAAGAAGTTACATCTTCAACAAAGAGGAATGTAAAACCTAACAACTGCAGTAAAACCTCGTTAATTCTAGGACATTAGGACGGCGAGATATTCGAATTAGCCGGGTTTTTGAATTAGCACAGGAAACAAATGGGAGCATGGCGAAAAATTTCATTGCGGGAACGAACTACTTTTGTTGACCTAACCTTTCGACTACAGTACACTTCCTCGTAAAGTCGACCCAAGCCAAACTCGACCCGCGAAATTTTCCCGCGAAATGGCATCTCAGCGCACTCAAAGCAATAAACGCATAACGATGGAATCGCAAGGACAGAGATCAGAAGCAAATGTAGAACAACACCAAAAAACGGCGTCCCAGCCCGCCTTCCCCACTCGCGAGCAGACCCGACTGACTAGCCGAAAACCGAACTGCAAATGGCCCAGTATAGTTTCGGACTTCGATACGCCCCTGGTAGGGTGCCTCGGTGGGTCAGGGTGGGGAAAAAGGGGTTAGCCGGCGCTCCCGACGGTCCCACTGTTCCATCAGGGAATCAATTGTAAGATAAATTTGCTGTTACTGCGCGGAGTATACCCATTTGGGACTAAACAAGTTGCAGCCAGGGGCAAAGGGTGGCGCGGGGTGGTACAAACGGTGCCCCACCCTGAAAGCGGAGACGCGGGCATCCAGGCACCTAGCCCTGGAGATTATCCGCGCCACCCTGCCGCTCATCCAAGGAAACGACCGCCGGCGCGAACGAGCAGGGTAAAGGCGCGCCATTCAAATTTTCTTTAGCTGAACCGATTTGCACACGAATTAGCACTTTTTGTTTACGCATGCAGCTCCAAGAGGGGAACCGGCACGGGACGCGTATACTGCGAAGTACTCGTCCAAAGATATGCCATAGGGCGCATTGCAATCTGCGATCCGGAGCAAAGTTTCTTGCTCCTCAAAGCGTGTTTTAAGGGGCGATTTAGATTCATATACCAAGTTCTGATTGGACCGCGACGAATATCTTGCTCCTTCGCAGATTTGGGCAGCTGCTCCAGATCGCCGTTTTGGAGTACGCTATTTAACCCGGCAAACAGATCAACTCCGCGTATGGGTGGCCCTCCACATTTCGGATGGTCGAATTTCTAAAGACAAGTCGACCTGTATGCGGCAATACAAGGTACTTAGAATTATCGATGCCGCGGTAACCTAACCCTCGTCACCCCTGCACACTACACAATGAAACAGCGCAGGCTGCCGTTGCATGCAGTCGACCTGTCGCGGGCAAGCAGCAAGAACGCCAGGTTTGCGGACATGCACTGACGCTATTCGCCGAAGATCGACCTACAGGTGGGGGCCCCGTCGCTCCGCTAGTGCGGATCGGCAGCCGCCGGGGCCCGCAGAAATATACGCGGCCGCGGTTCGCTTCCAAGTTCACGGAGAGTTTCCTGCCGAGCAAAAAGCGTCCTCTGCAATGAATGAGTGACGCACTGCTTAAAGGGCAACTGCGGCGATCTTCCTCACGCACTTGGCTGATTCATATAGCTGAAGGCTTTCTCATCACAGTACGCGACTTGATTTTTTACAGTATGCAAGAAATAATTTAAATTAGCAAAAATCTTGAACCGAGATCTAAACTCCCGCGCGGGGCCCGGAGAGCAATAACAAGGGCGGCTGGTTGGTGGTTCATCGTGTGGAAACCGCGGTGAACTATAAAACAAACAAGACGCACTATAAGGAGGACAGACGAAGCAGTCTGGAGAGCTGCTTTGCATGACGTAGGGGATGACGGCACAAGTCATGCCGCGATGCGCAAAAAGCGAATCGCTGTGACAGCACCACGTCAGATAGGCCATCGAACACCAGCTATTCTTACTCAATGACATCAGGCAGTGACGATTTGATAAGTTTTAGCGCAAGCGATGTGCCGACGACCCGCCGCGACGAACGTGGCGTGTCGTGCTACCCTCAGCTTAATTGACGGTTGCGGTCCTCAGCTTCCCTGATAGCTACACCGACGAGACAGTTTAAAAACGAAATGCATAGTGAGTGCTGTGCGAAAGAATGAAGCTACGCACCCATAGCAGAACAGAAAAGTGACCCAGAAATGCTGGGGAAATACAGGTAAAATCTCCCGGTGTTGCCGCAACGTGCACAACAGTACCCTGCCATGCATGGCCGACGAGGGCAGAACGAGTGAGCAAGTGCAGATAAAATACTACCGCAGGAAGCATATTAGCGCTCTGACACCTTGATGCAAGTAGCAGATTTCGTCAAACAACGATGCTGCGATTAAAACGGCGACCGAGCGTCACAGTTAGCCCACCATTCCTTTTCTTGAGTCGATATCGACTCAACGACGCCATTAATTACCATAAATTATTTGGTGGCTGCTCGTACCATGGGGTAATTTTAGGAAGTAAGGTTTTAATGAACTAAAGAAAGAGACATTCTATAGTCTGCTTACCCCAGGTCGCTTCCTGTTCTTTGCTGCCCCCTGGAATATCGGCGGTTCAGTAGGCGTCGAGTACGGGCACAACGTCGGCACAGCATCCGATTTCAACCACAGCCTGCTATTCGCGGCACCAAGCTCCTCCATCAGAAGCACCTTGTCTTGATAGCAGTCCCGCGTTAAGTGTCCCGAGCACACTCGCGCTTGCGAATTCGGGGACCATTTGAGGCGCCGGATAGCATGACTGCATGCACTTGTCGCGTACCTCTCGGTGGTCGCCAAATTTGCGGTTAATCACTGTCTTGCTTTTCGTTGAGTGCTACGTGCATCCCACAACACAGCACCATGCCACCACTAAGCGCAATGCCCCGTACAGTCGTCAGCACGTCTGTCTAGAGCGCTCGAAAGGGCCGCTTTCTCTGCGCGACGCAGGTAAGACTCTGTTCGAGATACCTGCACCTGAGCGTGCGCCGTTTCACTGATTACACTGCCTGCTGCTTTAGCGCCGTTTCGGTTCACATCCGCGATCGCCAACGATCACCGGTGAAGGCGCTGCAAGCCGCAATGGCGAGGTCGAGATAACACGCCTAGGAAAATTTTTTATCTCGAACTTTGACGCATATCATTTTCTTTGTCAATACATGTGCGCTTTACGATGCGCAGACGCATTACTGCGCACTTGCAGTAGCTAGCAATGCATTTAAAAGCCATGTGCGGTTTCAAAAATGCTGCACATGGGTTTCAACGATGGCTCCGCGCTTGACGCTGCAGGAAAGGAAAGCCATCTGCCCAATGGGACGAACGACGTCTCAAAGAGCCACATGTGCAGCAACAGGGCGTCCGATGGTGACAGTGAACAGAGTCCTGCAGGCCTATAACAGAGAAGGTCGTCTTGCTGATGTCGTCCGAAATCGACATCCAAGGAGGACCACGGATGAAGAAGACCGATGGATAGTGGCAGCCGCAGTTGCGGACCCCTTTCTCAGTGCCCGCGAAATTCGGGGTGCACTTCAGCGGGGGCATGTTTCCACGGACACCATTCGACGCAGGCTTCACGAAGCAGGTATACAGAACAGAATCGCTGCACAGAAGGCATACCTTAAAGGATCGCATTAACATCAGCGCCTCGAGTTTGCTTCGGTTGTGGAAGAATGGATGCCCGAAAATTGGAGGGCTGTAGTTCTTAGTGACGAAGCTACTTTCTGCACCCGCTGGGACCAGCAACAACGGGTGTGGCGCCCTGTGAAATGCCGGTAAGAAAGATATTCGTAAGACATTTTTTGTTGTAGCTAGGCTTAGTCCGTATTGACCACAGTGATTAAGAATGGTAAACGCGCAGAAATATGAGTCTGCAGGATTTGCATAGGCTCTAAAAAACCAGTGCACTTTTACACTCTAACACTGCTTCTTAACGTTAAGAGTTCTTTAATTACCGCTTTAATCCACTACGTTCCAGGTACGGCGAGGACTATGTGTTGAATGTGCGGTCCAGCGGCCGCACGTCAGTCCACGTCTGGGGAGCAATAAGCTACAAAGGACTTGGGCCCCTGCATAGAATCGAAGGAAGAATGACAGCTGCTTCCTGTGTGGACATCATACAGACGGTCCTTGTCCCCTATGTGCTGGATGGGCCGTTCCCGGATGGATTCTTCCATTTCCAGCAGGATGGAGCTTCTGTCCACACTGCAAATGTTGTTAAAATTGTTTGCATAGCCTCGGCATTTATCCCTTGGAGTGGCCAGCAAATAGTTCAGATTTAAACATTTATAGAAATTATGGCGGTTAATGAAAAAAAAAAGGCTTTCGCGACAGTCCGGCCTCACTAAAGCGAACTCTGATCAGCTATGGGAGTCTATTAAAGGAGAGTGGGAACGTCTTCAGAGAGATCCGACGGTAGTAGAACAACTTTATGACTCACTCCCAAAAAGGATTTTAAGTGTGAAGCAGTCTGGAGGAGCCGCTATTGGCTACTAGGAGCCACGGACTTTTTCTTCCAGGGTAACAAGAGCTACTTTCATAGGAAAGCGCCTTACGGGATGTTGTATTCGTTTTTTGTTTTTCGAGCATGTTCACGCATGTGTATAGCTTTAATAAAGCGATCTGAATATCCGCACGTTCTGTGCGATCGTATCTATGAGTGTGAAAGTCAATTGGAGTGATCAGTGTCTAATTCCTGTAGCTGTTCGGCTTATTTAATGATCATGCTCAACAGCACAGTCTGCGACATCCACAATATCCACCCACTTGCGACAACTACAAATTGCCAACCTCTGTTTGAAAGTGGACTCGCGAACAACAATGATAAATATGGAACGAAACTGCTGCGCGTCAAAGTTCCAGGAGGAAAAAAATTTTCCCTGACGTGTTATCTCGACCTTGGTATTGCGGGCCGCAGCGCCTTCACCGGTGATCGTTGGCGATCGCGGCTGTGAACCGGCATGGCGATAAAGCAGCAGGCAGTGTAATCAGTGTGGCGGCGCATGCACAGATGCAGGCTATCTCGAACCGGGTGTTATCGGTAGGCGTCGCGCGTGCAGAAAAAGCGGCCCTTTCGAGCGCTCTAGACAGACGTGCTGACGACTGTACCAGGCTGTGCCAAACATAAGCACAAAGGGCAGGCGGACCCCCGTCTATTTCTCGGAACTGTGCCGACTTCACTGCAGTGGCCGCCGTCTGGTCCACGCTACTGGCCAACCTGTGACGCAATCGAGAACACGGTGTTGGCCGTTAAAAAAACAACAAAAAAAACTGTCGGGGCAGTGCGAGGAGCTTCCTTCAAAATTTGTGAGAGAACTAAAGCGGTGCTGTGCTGTTTGGCACACAATCTTGACACCGAGAAGAACTTGTGAGAAATTTCACTGACTTCTGTGAGCATCGAAAAATCGCCGGAGTTGACATTTAAAATGTTCCGACGTCGCACAAAAAAAGCTTAGAATCGGCAAACGCTACGTGAAAGAAGCGCGGATTGTATAGGAAAGTGAGAGTAGCGCAAAACGGGACAAAGGGACAGAGAAAGACAGACACAACACAGGCGCTAACTTCCGACTGAAAGAAACCAGGGCGGCCAAGACGAACGTAAACCGTGAGGGGAAACAGGCGCATGCGCCCAGAAAGATAATGAAAAACAGGTGAATGAGGATCTACGGATGTGCACGATTCAGCGTTTCTTTAAGAAGGCCAGCTCTCTTTTGGACAGGGAGATAGACGGCTTGCTTACACATTTATCGTCCAAGGCAGCGATACGAGCTGCTTCAATAATCTCCCGCGTTAACTGATCCCGGTGTCTGGCAACGATCGAGCACTTGTCCAGAAATGGCACACAACCACACTCCTTGCAGTGTAAAGCCAGATTACTACCAGTAAAAGTTCTCAAGTTATTTTTGTGTTCGCGAAGTCTCTCATTCAAGCACCGACCTGACTGACCAACATACCGCTTACCGCAAGAGAGAGGGATGTCATAAACAATGCCTTCAGTACAATCACGAATTTCTTTCTGTGGTTAATGGTGCACTGCAGCTTTTGGGGACGTTTATCAGCGGGCAAAGTTTTTTTGGAAAGCGCACTTAGTTTTTCAGGGGCAGAAAAAACGACACGAACATTAGCTTTTGTCCCAATTTTCTTGAGATTGTGGGACAGGCAATGAATGTAAGGAATAACGGCAATTTTGTCTTTTTTTCTTTCTGAAGGCACGGACGGCAGTTGACCTTCCTGGCGCTTCTTCTTTAGTATGCCTTCGGCGACAGAAACACAAATATCAGCTGGGTAGCCTGCTTGATGGAACCTTGCGAGTTGAGCGTGAAAGCTCTCGCTGATGAGGTGGGGGCATGACTTTTCCAGAGCATTCTTCAAGCATAAATTAATAATGCCCCTTTTAACGAGTTTAGAATGGGCAGATATATAGGGGAGTAGAGGTTTGTTTGCCCGAGGTGCATAGCTCCAACACAGGTGGTTGTCCAGGAATTTAAAACGGATATCAAGAAAGCGAATCTCGTTGTCGGTTGGCATTTCGTTAGTCAATAGCAGCGGTGAAAAACACTCTTGTGCCTTAGCTAAAATACCGGATGCAACTTGCTCTAAGCACGATGGCGTACACTCAACAAGGAAAAAGAAATCGTCAACAAAACGAAAGATCTTGACGACATGAGGGCTGGTAAGCCTCTCTTGGAGGCTCCTGTCAAGATGTGCCAGATACAGGTCACTAAGTACAGGGGCTAGACAAGACCCAATGCATATTCCCTGTTTCTGAATGTGAGCAGCGCCTTGCCAGTTTATGAAAGTGGAGCGGAGATAAAAGTGTAGCAATTCTAAAAAACCACTGACGGATAAACCGGATTCATTCTGAAATGACACAGCGCCGAAATGATGGATCGAATCTTCGACAATTGTAAGCAGGTTATGATAAGGCAAGGAGTAATAAAGATCTTTCACATCAATTGAGAAACCAAGAAGGCTCTTGTCAGAAAGCGATTTCACAGCACTTAACACTTCCTCTGAACTACGTACTAGAAATGGGTCATCTATCGTCAACATGTTTAGCTTTCTTTTAGAAACACAGCGATTGACTTTTGCCAAGTGTCCTGTTCGGAAACGATTACCCTTAAGGGAACGCCACCGGGATCAGTTAACGCGGGAGATTATTGAAGCAGCTCGTATCGCTGCCTTGGACGATAAATGTGTAAGCAAGCCGTCTATCTCCCTGTCCAAAAGAGAGCTGGCCTTCTTAAAGAAACGCTGAATCGTGCACATCCGTAGATCCTCATTCACCTGTTTTTCATTATCTTTCTGGGCGCATGCGCCTGTTTCCCCTCACGGTTTACGTTCGTCTTGGCCGCCCTGGTTTCTTTCAGTCGGAAGTTAGCGCCTGTGTTGTGTCTGTCTTTCTCTGTCCCTTTGTCCCGTTTTGCGCTACTCTCACTTTCCATGGATCACCGTTACCGACTCGCCCAAGTTTCTACCCTTGTGTATAGGAAAACAAGGGACTTGCACGCAACCACATGACCCGTGTTTTTGTGATTTACTCACCTTCTTTTGCATGCGTGTTCCTTGTACCGCGCTCGCAGGCCTGTTACAGACAGCCGTTTTTCCTTCGTTATCCAGGTTTTCCACGGAATTCTGCAAACTGGGCATGACTGTTCCCGGGCGGCGACACACGTGCACTGCGTTCCTGGGATCGACACGGCACCATCTACACCGGTGCTGATGAAGCCTGCGTCATGATGCCCGTTCTGATACCGACGGCGATCGAGCCATTCGACAATACCAGTTGTTGGGTGTTCACGGCGAGCAACAGACTAGACAGAGACGAAGGGACACAGCGCAGAGCGCTGATTCACAACTGAAATGTTTATTGGCCGCCAGCCAGTACAAATACTGCCCTGGTGGCTGGAAAGGATACACGCACGCTTGACTTTCTGACATTAAAAATCGCCACTACATCAGGCACGTGACAACAGGCAAGTGCCATACGTGAAAAGTAATGTCACCGCTACAGCAGGCACACGTTAGCATTCACAATCAAGGTAACGATTTTCCTTATCTGACAGCGCTACAGAGGGAGTACTGATACATTCTTCTGAGGTCCGGGCTATCAGGTGGGCTTCTATTTTTTCCCTTGCTATCGAGTCGCGGTTCTTCGCTATCGCAGAGCATTCCTTATACTGTGGAAAACAGACTTCAGTGTCGTCGTCGTATTCATCGCCGTCTTTACAGTGTCTGCAGTGTTTCGCTACGTGGCCTGCGTTGGCTGTGCTGTGTCCCGTCTGTCGCGATGGGTTAAGTCCTGCCACGTGGTCCATTCTGCGGATATGAGAGACCCATGGGGTCAGCTCTGCATCAGTGGGCTCGGCTGCAGCACTGACGGCAACATGCTTAGAAACCCGCTTTGCTTCGTTATACAGGTCAGCGGCCACTTTCCTGCAAGTTGTTACAGAAGTGACAACAGTTTCCTAGTGTTATTGCCTTGCGGCACTGGGTGTTAAAAGGTTTTTTGAATTGTCTTTTACCGGCCCCCGATGATCTCCTGTGTTCTGGCGATATCGAGGCCAATTCTAGGCCCTCTGGGAAGAAAATGTTATTCGAATTGTTGCAAGGTAAAAAAAAACGATCAGTTCGACAGTTGAGGGCATACAGTGTGCGCAGAAGGAAACAGAAAACAACCTTACCAGAATGATTGAGCACTGATGGCATCGATGAGCAGCTACACAAACTGAATGCTCCAGCCATGAATGTTGAGAATGTGGAATATCAACAGCCTCGAAGCTTGAATCTCGGATGTTGGACCAGATATGCGACTAAGAGAAAGGAGGGTGCAGAAACAATATATGGTCTAGGCTCGCCAACTGTGAATCAAACGATGAACTAGTAAATAAAGTCAGGCAAGACATTTTCATCAAACATTTCTGCAGGGGACTGGCACTCAAAGATGCCATCAGATAGGGAAAAAAAGAAAAGCTTAAGTCACGTCTAGTTATTTCAAAATTTTCTCGACTATCGCAATGTGACAATGTGACCGGGTCGCTATCTCCGGCGACATCTTCCCATTTTTCCAATTTCTTCTAGCATGGAAAAGAAATCACTGATGGGGAAACCCCGTCTTGTCACCCGCAAATGTCGGAATAACGCTTCCTAATGCCAGCATGCTTGCTCCGAGCGATGGCTGCGAAGTGGGAGCTCCCTCAGATACGGAAATTTTGTCCGCTCAAGCCCTGCAGTGTCTCAAGCCTCTCAAATGGGGGTCAGAGTCCCGCAATCAGTCCCGTGATTTTCCTTGGATTAAAAAGTTTGAAGTCCTGATTGTCGGAACATTCAGAAGGTCTTTGTTTTTGAGACCCCACTTCTGACACCACGTGCGACGACCCCACATACTGCGCGGGTCTACGTGGGACGGAGAGGCAAAGAGACACCGCTAGACTTAGATATTCAAGAATTAGATATTATCGAGTGCATGATGCAGAGGAGGCTGGGGTGCCCAAGCCCAGACGGCCAACATTGTCCGGCGGAAGTCCGATTAAGGTCCGCACATCCGAAGTGGAATCCGGACATCCGAAGGAAAAACAAATCAGATACAAAAACGAACATACGAATCCGGTTGTCCGGTGGGCTTACGAGGGGCGTCCTTCTTCGGACCTATTTTGAAATGCGGGCAGAATGGAGAAAAAAAAAATACTTTGTCAGTCGGCAGTAAACCGGTATATTTCGTTACTGGTTGCTAGATTAGAGAGAGCTTCCCAGTGAGGACTCCTAAGCATATTAATAGAAGCTCGAATTGGCTCGGCGGCCTCTAGTCTATTTCCTGTACTTTGCACCACTCGTTTGCTATACTGAAAAAACTTATCTATATTGCAGGTTGCAATAAGAGCAGCACATGACATTGTGTCTGCATTGCATTCTTTAGCACATCTGCTTGAACACAAACGCCGCGGTCTCTTCGCATTCGGAGCGTCTGCGTTGGCGCTGCTTGTTAAGCAGAAGCCTTCTTTTCGAGTAAGCCAGCAAGCTTTCATATGCAGACACAGACCTTCTACAAAACTATCTTTGCGGCACTCCACGCGTTCAACAAACCCATCGCGCGTGCGTAGCCTTCCCGGCGATCCAACTCGCTGTGCGGAGGTTGCACTGGAAATCCGGGTGGGCGCTGTGCATACATCATAGGCCTCTCCACTGATGCATGTCTTTTCTGCCCCACTCCAGCCATGCAGGAGCCTTTTGGCAGCTTACTTCGTGTAGCGCGCGACTGACATCCACGCAGACAAAGCTACCACCCACACCGCCCGCCAGATGCGCGCATGTGGACGTAGAATGTTTGCCAAAAGGTGAATTCACGCAATAAACAAAAAGCGAGCCTCTAACAACGCTAACGATTGATTTGGGAATAGTGCCCCGGTATTCTAGAGCGCTTTAATTTTGCGCCACCATGTTTTAGTGCCGTAAAATACTGGGCAGTGTGACGACCGCGCCGAGAATGCATGGGAGCGGGGGCCCGCTGGTAGCGCAGAGGGCGCTACCAGCGCGGCGAAGCTAGTGTTTCTGTATGTGCTCTAGGAACACTAGGCGAAGCGGGTAGCGCGAGGTCTGCGTTCGTGTTTGCGGGCGCGTTGTATGGAGTTACCTGCGACAGATTGTAACAAATATATCGTTTAATGATGAGCACTGTTGTTGAAGGACGTGTACTTTTTTTCCCCCCATTCCGGCCCATCGACACGCGGCGTGAAAGCAACAGCTGTTAGGAATTGGAGGTTGCGCCAGGATGGATCAGAAATTTGACTCGGGTGGTCTTCTGTACCGTTCTTGGCGCGTTTCCAAACTAGTTAGTACTCTGTAGAATTCAGTTTTTTTTATAGAAAATTGAGTGCGTCTAGCACTTCAGATTTCACAATTTTCCTGGAAAGTACTGAGCCCGAAAGGTCGGGCTGTGGGAGCCTAACAAAAAGCTCTCGCTTCAAGTAATAAAACCTTATGCACTTTAATGGCTTCGCTTTTTATCGAAGTCAGTGAACCGTGACCATAGTTTCCAACGTGGAAAAACAAATAATTTGAAGCTAAGGAGAAGTAAATAATAGTGCGGCGTATGTGGTTACAGTGCAGTGCGGTGTGTCACGTACGCGTGTTACAGGTTATGAAACTGCACATTACCTTTTTTGCGCGATAACTTTCCCCTTTTCAACATAGTGTGTAACCGTGGTGACATTGTAGTTTCCGCCCTGTATACCTATCGCCGCACTGCTTAGTTCTTTTTGCAAATCGTTTATTGCGCAACTGTCTCATATAATATATAGCTTGCACGTTGTACTAAGCACATACTTTAAAAGTAATATCAGGGCAAAACTAAACGTGAACGTCAGCCCTTATACGACACATTTTTCACATTGTTACATCAGCTTCAGTGAATAATTATACTCTGATTAGTTCGACATAAATGGTGACTGCGAAGTATATTTGCTACGCATATATACATATGCCGTGCCACACTCTTGAAAAATGGTTTGGTTTATGGGCGTTTAATGTAAAAAAGCGACTCAGGGTATGATGGACTCCGTAGTGTTTGGACCACCTGGGGTTCTTTAACGTGCACTCACATCGCGCAGTACACGGGCCTCTAGAATTTCGCCTCCATCGAAATTAGATAGCCGCGGCCGGGATCGATCCCGTGCTTTTTGGGTCACCAGCCGAGCGCCATAACCATTGAGCTAAGAGTGGACTCAAGAGTGGACTCTTGAAAAATAAAAGACGCTTATAGAGTTCAAGTTTGAATTCGGCCCGGTATTACTTAAAGCGTACATTGCTTTTGTTTTACACCCGCCGTGGTGGCTCAGTGCATATGGTGGGGGCGCTCGGCTACTGAACAGGAGTCCCTGGGTTCGAACACGGCCGCGGGGGCCGCGTTTCGATGTGGA
Source organism: Amblyomma americanum (assembly GCF_052857255.1). Classification (NCBI taxonomy): domain Eukaryota; kingdom Metazoa; phylum Arthropoda; class Arachnida; order Ixodida; family Ixodidae; genus Amblyomma; species Amblyomma americanum. The sequence continues at coordinate 151,118,020 of NC_135505.1, forward strand.
CGAAACGCAAAATGCGCCCGCGTGCTGTGTGATCAGTAAGTACACGTTAAAGATCCCCAGGTGGTCGAAATTGTTCCGGAGCCCTCCACTACGGCACCTCTTTCTTCTCTAATTCCCTCCTTTATCCCTTCCCTTACGGCGCTGTTCGCTGTCCACCTGATGTGAGACAGCTACTGCGCTATTGCCTTTACTTAAAAACCGAGCCAAACCAATTGTATTACGTGCGTGTCATCGTAATATTTTTGCGTATTCCTCCACTTGCTCTCGATGTTCGCTGAGAAGTGTACTAGCTTGCAAAGAGGCGTTATTGCTTTTTTTGCCCTATAAATATCTACAATATATGATTTAATTTCATGCACCGGAAAGCCTCGGTGCCTTGTACATGGCTTATTTGATTATTTGTACTTTATCCCACGATTTTCTGTTTTTTTTTTTTATTTGTACGATGGGACCCTCCTTCGGCATGCCCTCAATTCCTATGTTCACTAATCAAGAATAAATCCCTCAGCAGTATGTATTCACTTTTTGTCGCCGGTATTTGCCTTAGTGCTTAAAATGATTGTTTAATGAACAAATATGCCTTAATTGCGCACCACACCTCCGTGTCTTTTGTTCACGCCATGATATTAGAATACAAGACGGCTAATATGAAGACGCACTACAGATCACTGATAATTTAAGGCAAAAGTTCAGTCATACATTGATAAGCATAAACTGCAAGAAAAGGTGTTCGTAACCAGCCCTTAATTAGCAGCACGAGCTGCTATTCACACATATATTGCTTTCTGCCGCAATTAATTAGGTACAATTAAATTTGTGCATCTCGGCAGAAGCCTTCATTCCCCCACGGGAAGGAATAACGGCAAAATACTAAGCTTTGTTGAAGACCATGTCTCCAAACATCTAACCTGAGCGCCTTCTGGCTGCGCGCCTGAAAAAGAAAGTTTGAACCAGTATCGAATAGCTATCCAAACGCCGCGCGCTGCTCTCGCCTGCACGGCATCTGCAGAAAGGCATACAAAAATTAGTGATAAATTCAAACTCAGCGAATAAGTAGCCCCTCTAATAAATGTACGAGCAATTACATTGCACGCAAGAATAGCTGCAAACAGAACCGCGCAGCTCCGATGTTGCTCCGGTATCACGCACCCGCTACGCGCAGTGCGGCCAACGTAGCGTACCAGTACTGTTCCTGTATATGCGCCCTGCGGGAGCATATACAGGAACACTTCAGTTGCACGTAGCGCCCTCTCTCGGGAGCTCGTGGCGGTCATCGCGAAAGCGGTCCGCTCTCAACTGCCGGTCGTCACACTGAACCATGTTTGTTAACTGTTATCAGATTTTTGTTAGACTTGAATTGACTTGAATCTTGCATAGAGCTACTACTACCAACACTTCTTGGATACTGTATTAATTTTAAGTAAAAAAAATGCCTTTTAGTGGTTGCCAACGTTAAATTATAATATTAAACACTTTACAAGCACACTTTTAATTTTATTCCTGACAGCCGGCCTAATGGAAAAAAGAAAAAGGCAACGATCGCGTCACCATGGCAGAACTAGCCAAAGCATCGTTAGCTACTTGGTGCGGGACAGTCGGATTTTTTCAGGAACACAAAGAGTGGCGTTACTGAGGTGCGCGAACGTAGTATGCAAAAGGCATAGTAGCGAAAACGCAACAATACATAACGCCAATAAAAGGTTTTTGTTTTACAAAATGCCATTAAAAAATACCTTGGAAAGTGTTCAAGCAACAGAATTGTTTAAAAACATACTTTTGTAAAATGCACCTGTTAAGCACGAAATATTGGTTTTTGCGGTTTGCATTACTTGGCCAATAGGAGAGCAAGCCACCTCTTATTTTGGGCAGACTTTGCATTTAAATGTTTTTCTGCTCGTTTGTAGCAATTTATAGACAGAATATTGAATGTTAGGACATTCTTGGTCATCGAACGACGTTTATTTTGGGGTATTTTTTGGCCAAAAGTTGTGGTTCTGCAGTCGGTAGCTCTCCGTCCCATGATACTTATCGCCCATGGTGGCTGAGGTCATAGAGTAACTAGAGGGGAAGCTGGCGGCGCTGCACATCAGCCACCACCCCATAAAGTTTTTACTATAAGAAACTAATGACACTATAGTTCACTATAATGCCACCATTGGCGCTCAAAGCATCTTGGGCCGGTGAGCTACTTGATGCTTGATGCGGGACAGTCAGGTTTTTGCGGGAACATAGAGTGGCGTTACTAATATCCTCTCGCGTCCACGTTGGTGCGAACGTAGTGCGCAAACACCATAGTAGCGAAAACTCAACAGCACACGACGCCAATAAAATGTTTCTGTTTTCATAAATTCCATTAAGAAATGTCTCAAAGTATCTAACAAAAAATTTTTGAAAACATTTTGCTTTTTAAAAGTGCACCTGTAAACACGAAATAAGAGAACAAGCCATCTGGGCAAATTTTGTATACACGTTTTTCTTGTTTTTTTTTTTCCAGTTTGTAGACAGGATATTGAATGTTAGAGCGTTCTTGATTATCAAACAACGTTTATTTTTGCATTATTTTTTGGCCAAAAGTTCAGGTTCAGAAGTCGGTAGCTCTCCGTCCCATGATGCTTTTAGAGCGCCCATGGTGGCTGAGATGGTCTTGAGGAAGCTCCGTGCGAGCTTCCATAGACGGGGCGCTAGCTTTCCCTCTAGGTAATAGCAGTACAGCAAATTAAATTATAGCAATAATTTAAGACGAGACGCGCCCACTCACCCACCCTTTGATGGAATTAGGTCAGCAGATGATGTCCTCTAATTCATTGGCAATCAAAGGAGGCATTGTCATCCACCCGAAACGGAATAGACAGAAACTGCTTAGCAGCCTAGGTTGTCTCAGCACGTTAAGCAAAATGACTTTATTAAGCAGTTGAGATCTTAAAGTTCCTATAAAATGCAACGCTGTTCAGGCCATAAATGAAGGTGCGTCTCGTGGAATGATTTTTAGAGTGTGTGGACGATATATTCATGTAATGAAAAATGACACTGCTGTACAGGTATTTCACCCTCACTTCAATATTTCTGCAGATCGACACGCCGCGTGCTTATACACGGTGTCCCATTTAATTTAATACAGATGATTTATTAAACATATTTTATTCGCAATTCACCATGGCTTTGGAACTTGAATGAGGTGGATGCCTCAATCAAGCGAATGCAAATAATAAATGCTTATTTAGAATAAACATAACATATCAGACTGGCTTTTTAAATCCTGTGTTTAGGTCAAAGCTATAGTGAATAACATGGCACACAGTTTATATCGTGAGTATTCCACCCAAACATATTCTTTAAGAACAGAAATGTGCAAAATCATGCCATGGGCTGTCCTATCACAATATGTTCACTGCTGATGGCAACTTGCAATGCTACGAATATAAGATCCTTGATTTACCTGACCGTAGCACATGCTGGTGCCACAGCGCTGCGACTCCTTTTTAAAAATTTCTTTCTCGCCAACAACAAAAAATTTTCTAATTTTTTTATGTGAAACTAATTAAATGGGTTGACCATTTGGCTATTTTTGCTTTGTCGTACACCACTGCCTGTACAGCGTTTTCTGGCCTTTAATGTGGCAGTTTTAGCAGAAATTTAGATATTTGCGATTACTGTATTTACTTGTATAATTTGTGCCACGCATTGTGCCCCCCCCCCCCCCCCCCCAACGTTTTACTCAGATTATTGAAAAAAAAAGTGTCAGTTGATTTGGGTAATTAGGCCAAATGCGGATACGTGCGTTAGCATGAAGTCAGTTGTTGGTGGGAGATACAACCTACTACGTAGCACCAGGCTATTACCTAATTACCAGCCCACTTCCGTTTAGCTATTGTGCAAGCATAATTTCAATCACGTCCTCCGCCTCCTAACTGCTACTGCTCATTCTGCTTAGTTCGATGTGCTTAGAGGTGGTGCCACCTAATTAGTGCCCCAGGTTCTCGCCTGGTTGCCACTGGCTATACGTTGGCAAGTAAGCCACCCGGTGGGCAGGTGAGCGGTGGTGCAGTGGCAGGTGAGCGGTGGTGCAGTGGCACAAGGCAGGTGCTACGGCAGGCGTTGCCCATCGGTGGGACTAGGGTTGTTAGGGTTAGGTTGTGACCCAGGTTGCCTACCACCCGGTGGACAGCCTGCCATAAAACTGGCTTAAGATAAATAGACAGACAGACAAACACACAATGCCCAAATGCAGAGAATGGCCACTATAAGTGCTAGCGCACTAAAGAAAGTTTTATTCATGATGTCGCGCTCTCTGCTACGACGGACCACCAGCATGTACGTGGGTGCAGGCATGGCAGGCTAGGGAAGATCAGTGTGGCCGCGTCGCCGTGTAATGTTGTGAAAGGTGCGAGTGGAATTAGTGCACCATTTATCTGCTCACGCTGACGGTCCTCTTCCGGATGAACAGTTGCGCGCGCGCCCAAATCCGAAACTACTGAACAGTTTGCTGTTCGGTTTACTGCTAGTTGGCCGGGCCGCACACGAGGGTGCCATTTTATCGCCCGTTACCACCTTTGCCACAAACTGCTGGCTTTGCGATTGTATCATTGCTCGTTTATTGCTTTGAGCTACGCACGTGCCCTCATGCCATCCCGCAGAGAACTAACTACATAATGTGGGGCAGGGCGGGAGCAGCTGTGCGTCTGATATTTAGAGCAAACTTTCTTTTGTCCAGCGAAGGGTACTAGATAGGGGGTCGTATAGGCAGCAATGTACGGTATATATTGTGTGTTATGACCCTTGTAGCGTTATTTAGGAGATTTTCAGAAAGTTTTCGCGCAATTTGCGCACCCCCCTTTTGAAGCCTTAATTAAAAAAGTGTGCAAACTATGCGAGTAAATACGGTAAATTAAAAAACAATGCAACAGCAGTTTTCAATTGTAACACAAACAATGTTATAACAAGGTTTCAGATAACACTGGAAAAAAGTTCTGTCTCTACATTTAGACTCCAAATTTACTTTTAAAAAATGTGAAAATCCTGAAATTTGTTAAGTGCTTCTATTCCGAACCAAAACGGCATCATCCACGGTTTACATTTTGGGGCACGACAGGACATCTCAACACCTGACTACGTGCGGAGACCAACTTTTTCAGCAAGGAACGGGTTCTGAACAATAATTTTCTAAATATGTTCAGATTAAGGCAATTTCTTACACTTTGGAGCATGATATTTGGAGAAGAAAAAATATTTTCTTGAAAACAAAGCCACCACACATCTATTGGGTCAGCAGCAGCAGAAAGGTCAGCAAACTAAGCGAGCTAAAACTTGCAATACATGTTAGGAATTAAATTATACAGGATCCATCTAGATTCTTTAACTTGCTCTTGCCCCGTAGGACACATTATAACCACAGATATAGCTCTTAAGCTATCCCTTGTAAGAACAATTGACAGCACCAAAACATTAACATCTTTAATCTCCATCTTTTTGAACACGCACCTGTCTACACTTGCCACCTTGCGGCAATTTAGATTTCCTTGCAGGCCTTAAAAATGCCTTCAAAAGTTACCTCTTGTCATGTTCAATACAACAAGTATTTTACAGCGAAAACTTTACTACGCCAGCCAGCGAGCCATTTCGGCTCATCGCGCCGTATGCCGTATGTAGGCAGCCGTATGCCGTATGCAGTGGCGGACGAACGACCTTGAACCGCCGTTGCCTAGCAACTCCGCAGCCGCGCTCCATCGGATGTGCTCCGCTGGGGTAGAGGGAGAGGAGGTGTCGCCTCGCGGGGGGTATATATATATATATGCGCTTCGCCACAGTGTATTGTAGTCGTTATGGAGAGCGCTCAAGAGACGCAACAACGACAGAATGAAGCGAGGAAGAGACAACGCGCTCAAGAGACGCCAGAAGAACACGCCGCATGACTCGAGAAGCATCGTAACGAAGATGCAGCTAGAAGAAGTCGTGCCACGTCCAGGAGTAACTCTTCAACTGTGGAAGAGACCAGTTTGAGCTCTCGAGAGCGTCGGAATGAGACGCTGCGTAGACGACGTGCCGAGGAAACGAAGCTTTTGCAATTCAACTAGGGTCAACCAGAGCTAAACCACAGCCAATTTTTTTTCACTGGCTGTCTCATGCAAAAAGTGCATAGATGTTCTGAAACTTTCAAGCATTTTGTGAGCAGTGTAGAGGTAGTTGGCACTGGCGTGTCTAAAATGGCAAAGGCAGAGAGCATTTGCCTTTTGCCTCGCTACCCAAGACCAAATTGTGTGAAAGAATTTTAAATCACGTACGGACAAGTACTGGCTGTGAAAGACAAATAATGCAGAAAAACACACATAATAACGCTTTGTGGCCATATCTTCAGGAGAAGTGTGGGGCCACTCGCTTGCACACAGTGGACCCTGCCAAGGAATGCATTCAGGTTCATGGAAGAAACCATAACCCACGTAGCAAACTTCCTCACAAAGAACAGCACAGCAAAAGGCTTAATGAAATATCTGAAGTTCTAGCCATTTATTTGCAACTCTTGTGGCCTTCCACTTCGGTAATGCACATTAAAAATGACACCTGTGTAAGCCCAGCCGTTCACTTGAACTGGTTCACCAACTTGTGCACTTTGCAGTCAGTCCTAAGCTGGACAAAATTCACGAGGACGCTCCTCTCCAGACTCGCCTGAAAAGAAGAAAGGACACTGAGCTACAGAAGGTGTCCAGGAATGCACATTTTGCACAGTGGAAATCAGTAAGGGCATGCTTTGTCTAGTTCGCCTAGTTGCCTAGGAATCTGATTTTATTCATGGTAAAAGCTGGCAGGCAGGCAGCTTTGGCATCTATTCTTTTTTGTCACTCTTGACGTTAACGGCGGGGCCATGACGTGTAATTTTGAAATGTGAACTGCTTATTGCATCTTAATCATCACGTGGCAAGCTACAAAACCTCGAAATTTCAGTGCAAACGGTGCAGTAGTTACCTTTAAAATGAAATGCTTAGGTTTCTCTGTGGAAAGCTTGCTTGTCTGGCAAGTGTTGAGATCTCTGATGTCACAAAGCAACTACCCCACACGCCATTTCATTTGCTGCATGTTTTGCACAATGTGCACTTTAAAGCTTCTTTGTTCAGCGAAGTAAGTCATTTCCCTTTTTTCTTTCTGCTTGCCTCCAGCATAGTTCGCGAGTTTAGTGACACCCGAAAAGTGGGAATAATTGCACGGCTCGCTGTAATGCCATCATGGAAGAATGAATCATAGGTCACAAGTCATACTGTCTGTTAGTGTTAAGCGGCCGAGGGTCAACAGTGGTGTAGACCTGGACGAGCGCTTCTACAACACTTCTTTCTTTTTCTTGATTGGCGTGTTCGTCTGCACGAGTGCAGGCATCAATATTACTGAACAGATATTTAAATTACCTATACGCTTTAGGAGAGATCACTCAAGTGATCAGGCTCCGACATTACACGGCACATCCAGTGCCTGTTCTCACTAATATGCAATTTGAAGAGCGTGGTAGTGAGCAGTGTTCTCCGCTTACAAGTATTGCTACAACGCAAACTTGGTGATCAAAATGTCATATTAACACCAAGACAACACTAGTCACATTCGTGGCAAGAAAGAGGCAGCAAAGGCTCGAGTGCGATAGCCTCGTTCCTATAGTGAGCTGCTAAACACTGCAACTCAAGGTGAAACCAAGATGAGCACCACCAGGATCATCCTAACATTTGTGACCATGGAACACTGCAATTGTGAAATCAATGAGGTGTGGGAAACACATGCGGGCCCTAGGTTGCAGTGACCTATTTGTAGACCTAGTCAGTTAACAAATATACTCTTCCTAAGAAAGGAAGCTGAGTGACTTTGCAAGAGTGCTCCAATCATGAAATTCCCATCATGCAGTGGAACATCAGTTCCACTGCTGTGCCCACAAAGTCGTGCAGCACTAGACACTGGAAGATGTGTGAAAGATGCTGGTAACATCAACTGTTGCCAGAACATTAGATCTTCGTAATAGCTCGTGCTCTCAATGTTTGCAAGTTTAAATGACATAACAAAATTTTGCTTGAAAGTTATTCAGACGTACAAAATACTACAGAAAGACTGGCAAACCCTCTGCACTTAGCAGGATGAAGAAGCGACAGCTTTGCTTCGCCCCATGCCTGTCCAAAGAGCACATCCACTCCCATAGAGACACACGTGGCCATAGGTGGCACACCCTATGCTCTCTCTCCCCTGTCCAGAGGCCCTCCCGATGGAAGTTTACAGCTACGCCCAAGCTGCTTACCTGAAGAAAGCCCCTCAATGTAAGGGTATTCAGGCAAAGTTGACAAATGTCCGACGAAAGAGCCACTGGGCTCTGTACAAAATATCTGGGTAAACAAGGCATGAACACACAGGGCTGAAGGGGAGGAACGAGCAGTACAAGACAGGCGCTGACTATTAGCTTATTTACCGCAGCGACACACTACCCTTTCTAAATATGGCTGTGGCTGTATGCATAACTTATTTTATGCAGTATGCATATGCACAATTTGCTTGGAACAAACAGCTACTGGCTCAAACAGGGCACTTTCTGGCATCATGAAGAAAAAAAGTTGCACCGACACAAAGTTATAAATGAGACAATGTAGATGGCAGCATGTTAGGAAATGCAACATGGCCCAGATATGTCTTGTTGTTTGGTTTGGCAATAAGCACATAAAACAAGAGAAGAAAGAGCCTCACCAGTTGGTCGTCCCGACAAACGTCTTTGAGGTTTTCCGGTGCCACCACCAGCAGGTTACAGAGGGCGTGCAGGACGTCAAACATCTTGTCCAGGGCGGGTATCTTGAACTGACGGGCACACTTGCGGTACTCGTTGTGATCACAGATGAGGATCATGCCACCTGAGCACAACACAGGCCAACAACCACTGCCACTGGAACCAGGTGCCCTACACCTGATGAAGCTTCCTCTTTCATCCAGGTCAATATTTTTCACCACCACCATTTCATGTTGGCATGAGGAAATTCTGCATGTCTATGTTCAAACTAGCAATTGACCTCTGGCCGTCCTGACTAGAGCACTGCATGGGCTCGGGCTAGCCCCGAAATTCAGGCCCGGCTTCAAGTTGTGGGCTAAGCCCTGCACACAGAGAATGTGTGTCCAGCTTTTGATTCAATATTGCAGGATGAAGTACACTTGCGGTATTCTAACAGCAACACGGATGAAACAGGGTCATTGTGTGGGCTGAGCAAAAAGACTGCTCAACGCTTATTTACTTATTTTTTGGCGTCTTTGTTGCACAGTTGCATAGGCTGTTACAAAGGTGCCTTTGAAGTGTAGTTTTCTCATGCAAGAAAAATTACAAATAGTGTACATATTTTTTCGGTGTTTGGAATATCTTGGAAATGAAAAAATCTCGGCGCTCAAATCTTTCCAGGGAGTTCTTCATGGACGCAGAATGAGACAAAGCTGAACTTTGCCATTCGTAGACCGAGTTTAATCAGTGTCGCCCACAGTGCGATGCCCAAGTAACTTCGGATGAGCACGTCAGGCCGTCAGTGCTTGAACAGCCATTAAAGTCCACTCTTGCAAGTTCTAAGGCACAAAATCCAGCAACGGGCTGTGCTACTGTGGTACTCTTAGTAGAGTGTTGCAGTGCTTCATACATGGCTCAATTGCATGTGCATGTTTGCCTGCTAAAGTACAGAGCACCGCTGCCTCGGGCTGTTTCAGCCATCAGCAAGCAAACGCCAGCAGTTGTACTAAAAGGCACTCCACATATACTTAGTTTTGTGTTAACACTTGCAAATGCACATTTGAAGCCTTATAAGAGCCCCTGGAGAAAGGCCTTCATTCAATGGCTCAATGGGTAGCTTCTTGTTCCAAGATAGTTTTCAATTGTGCGTCTTACCTCTCAAAAACCCATTTGTATGCTATCAGAAGCATCACTGGAAAAGAGTATATATTGTTTATGCCACTTCGGGTTTTTAAAGGGCACCTGTACCACTCTTTGAGAATTCCGCGACATTCAGGGCTTCAGATCAATATAGGCTGTAGGCAAAGAATGCCAAGTTTTTTTTTGCGTTAGCTTTTAAAATGGTGACATAATCGCCGATTAAATTTTAGGCTTCTCCCCAAAGTACTGAAGCAGTGCAGAGATGCTTGATGTGATGTCACGGGCAGTAAAATTGCAAATTTCCACTGCAATCAACCACACCCCGTTGTACACCATAGTATTCTGTCAAACAACGCTCGGTTGGCTTTGCCTTTGGCGGCATTGGTTTTCTTCTTTTGAAGAATGCGTCTAGTATTGGAAATGTACCGGTACTATAGATCATGCCAATATGTGCCCCTCACTTGGCGCTGTGCGCTGTGGAGAAGCTTGAAGGTCATCGCAATTTTAATCGGCTATTACGTCCCCATTTCAAATGTTAGCCCAAAAGGACTAAACATGTGTTACTTGCAAGTTTTTCAGATCTCACCCCCTTTAAGCCCGTTGAATTATAAGACCTGCACAACTGCCCTTTAACACATATTATGAACCAAAGCACCAGACAGTGGCCCCCACCATAGAAGCCCTTGTGCACGGGAGCAGTTCTCACATCACCAAAGCCATGCATATGTGCACTCTGGGAGTGTCACATGAAACTAATTTGCGGAAAATGCATGCTTCAGGGTGACATGAATCTAGAAACACATGATGCTTTGCTTGTGCTGCAGAAAGCAAATATACGACAGGATAACCACAGCCCTATTCTTCAAACCCAAAATTTGCACTCTGTTCAGGCATAAGTGCTTGGATGCTTGCCACCAAATTGCTGTAAGAACAATAACTGCAACTCAAAACCAACTGTGGAAGAAGAGCATATGCCTGGAGTTAACTGCCAGCCTAATCACCGGTACAGCTCCTCCTAAAGCTCACTGAGCATCTCTCTCAGTGCGAAGCACCATCTGGTTCAAGCACCATGCTCACTCCAAAGAAAGGAACGCACTGCATTATGAAAAGAAAAAAAAAACAAACCCGAGGCCCTTGTAGCATTGCACAAGGTGCATGGCAGCAGCAACAACAAGTGCCAAAGAGCAATCATTAAATTTGTCGTGAAGTGAGTGTTATATGTATCGCAGATGCCACTGAGACTGATTTAGTCATGCAATGCCATCCGCCTTTATATTTGAATTCAACACTCAGCACACTCAACTACAATTTTCTACACCAGGATAGAGCAAACAAAAAGTAACAGTACGAGATAAAAGCAAGGATAACACAACTGTGCCATGCTGTTGCCCTTTCTCATGCTCATTTCTGAGTGCAGTTTGTGCCAGGCGCTACTGCAACCAACTAGCTCAATAGTACACCTTGACAAAAATGAACAGTTAAGACTTCTCAGCCAGTTTTCAGCGAATTTGTGGCACACTGACTGGACACTCCAAAAGTGAAGACATGGGCGCCATTGCCACAAGTGGATGTAATTTCCTGAAGGTTGGCTGCGGTAGCAGCAGCAGTCTTTACCTGTTTATCCAGAATTGATAGAATAAATGTCACTGCTCAAAACACAGGATAATTGGCAGTTTGCAAGCAACTGAGCACCAGCTAGCTCATCTCAATCAACTCTTTGGTTTGGATGCACCGAAGCTCATAAGAGAAATAGAAAACACCACACCTACTGTTCCAAAATATCAGGCTTTGTTGGTGGAAGTTCCTGACTACATATACAGCTTGGATATTTTTCGTCACTGTGCAAGCCCACAGAGAAACCTTCCGTTGGGTTATGTATTTACCGACAAACTGAACGCACTTTTTTTTCTCGAAAAAGTTACAAACACATGGGGAGGCACATTTGTTACACAGGGTAATGTGTTGGTAAAAATTTATATTCAGCAGAAAAAGAAGCAGGCATGTTTATCTTGCTGCATATCCACTGTAAAAATAAATATGAATTTTTTTCAACTGATGTTCAAGGCATATATTATAGCAAGAAAAGACAACACTCCTGAGAGAGTGTCCATCATGTTGTCTTCTTGCAAGACTTAATAAGCCTCAAGCGACAACCACAGTTACTCCACCTGGGACTTGGCATTTGGTATGAGTGACTCGTCCTGAAAGCTGCCTACAGACTGCATAGGGATCACTTCCGTATCACTTTCAACCCCCTGGCGGGCTCTTACCAACAGTGCTGTACTGAAATGTCTGGATGTGCTCGTATATGGCCCTGTGGAACCTCACGCCCAACTCCAGGAGTACAGCATCCACGTTGGTACCATCCAGTGAGTCCCTGACCTTCTCAATGCACCTCGTGACGTACTTGACAACTTTCTGGGCCACCTGTCAGGCATTTCAGAGCAGAACAAAACTTCAGTGAATTTACTCACAAATCTTTAACTGACTAATACACTGTGTAGCGCAGCAAAAGACGAGGACACAAGAGACGAGAGACGAACACCACGAGCGCTAACTTCCAACGTGGTGTTCGTCTCTCGTCTCTTGTGTCCTCGTCTTTTGCTGCGCTACACAGTGTATTGGAACTATGTACCAACAAGCCCAAAAAGCCACGCTACTTTAACTGACTACACTGTTCACTGCCTTTTCCTTAGTTCAAAACTGCCCACACATTCATCTCGACAAGCAGCACAATGGGAGGTGTGCCAACAAAACTGGTCTTCGCTCTTTGTTGCTTCTAGCACTGTAAAGGAAACCCTAAACGATCCCCTTGTTGGACAAAAGAGTGATATCAACTTTCTTCTTAAATGGCAACAAAGTGGAAGAAATAAATCAATAGAATGTTATAGTAGAATACAACTTAAATAAAGCAGCACTTGGTAAAACTGGGCTACAGCATCCTATATTACTCTGCCAGCCAATCACAACAGTAAGCAAAATCAGCTTTTTAATGTGTGACCTCATAAAACAAGCCAGGAGTCAAAATTCTAGAGCTTATAATTTTTTTCCTTGTGATTAGCTTCTTGTTTAGGTAACAAGAGAAAGTTTTAACCATGGACTACTACTTCTTTGTTGTAGAGGAATTCTGTGCGGCGGTCCTGAATATGGGCGGAACTTCACTGCAGACTTCAGTTATGTCTGACTAGAACTTCAGTTGTGTCTGACTAGAGGTTATGCCATTTTTGTTAATTTCCTAGCCTTGTGCCTTTAGCAACTTACCTTATGGTAATGCATAATATGCGTTCAGGTCAGAAGCGGAGACTTGCAGTGCATCGTCATCAGTTTTGCAATATCTTTCACATCTGTAGTATTCTTTCTTTCTGCATAGAGAATGTTCTCAACACATCTAACAAATTGGTGTCAAAGTTACTTAAAAGCCTGTGGCACCCTCAATTGACATTCACCGGTTGAAACATTGAAGCAAGCTATTCCAGGGAAAAAAATATTTCTCCAGTCCTTTCCCTTATTTCTTTTTTTTTCTCAAGTTGTGGTACATGGTATGAAGGTGTGCAGTGTATACAATATCATGTCCCACATTTGAGGAAATGTCACAAATGTGTACTTGTGGCATTTCTTTTTATACACAATTAAAGTGAGAAAAAAAGGAGCAATGCTCATTATTGGCTAAAAAAAGAAAATCTTACATATGGAAGTTAGAGTGGTTTTCATGACCAGGCTAAAGGTTTAATTAGGTCTGGGTATCCCTGAACTGGTGGAAAGAGTGGTTGGACAAATGCTCAGGAATTCTGGCTCCTCTTGTACCAGCTGCTCCTCTCGAAACACAAAGGGTGGAGCAAATTCCTATCATTATGCAATGTGGCGAAAATAAATCATCACCATTACTATGATTAGTATCTTTTTTGCCTGCCCCATAGCTTTACAGCCCCTTAATTACCTCAACACATCTCCCCCTCGTCTGTGGCGGGCATGGTTGGTGTTTCTGGCTCTCACCAACTGGCCGTGATCCTTCTGGTGGATGGCTACCTATAGATCTCAGTCTTTCCTAAAATTTAACCCTTCTTTCCTCTCTCAAAGGATTTAAAGCAGTCAACCCACCCCAGGTATAGCACGGTCTACTGCTTCGGGCATTGAAAAAAGAAGTCAGTAATTCTTTGCCTTCACACTGCCTCCCGTAAACTTGATAAAAGTGGAAAAACAGACTGGAGTGGAACCAGTATTTTCGGTTGCAGAGCAGTTTTCTAGGATGTGTAATAGTGAATGTTACTTGTCAAGCGACGCAGACCAGTCATAAGTAACACATATCCACTGGATGTGTTGAAAAGATTGTGCTGCGATGCAAGATGTGCAAATGGGCAAACATCTACAGTAGAATCTTGATGATATGAGCCTCATGAGGCCGCAAAAAAATTCGTATCATCCGCAATTTTTTACCACCTATAATGAACAAAATCCGTATGCAGAAGCAAAGGAAGTGCATTCATGCTGACCTATTAACGGCTGATGGGATTTATTTACTACAGGCATGCACCGTTGCTCACTGTTCCCTATGCATAAAGTGCGACTAGCGATTGCGGAGTTGACGATGCACGGGCAGTGCTTAGTGGTTGAGGGTGCAGTTGCACCTTGCACATTTGTATCAACCATAGCGGCGCGAGAGAAAGTTTGGAACATTCCAAACTTGGCACATTGTATACAATGCACTCCAGCCAAGGAATTTTATGAATTCATACTAGCTCTGTTCGTATGACTGGAATTCTACTGTATATGAGAAACTAAAACAGCACCGGTATAACATAACTGAACAGGTTTGGCCATCCTGGTGTTCAGTGTAAGAAATGCAGGTCCTCACCACAGATAAGTAAAGGGTCATGTTTACCGCAGAGCTCATGAGCCACTAACATGAGAATTCTTCCTGTTAGTAGTTGCTTCTCCTTTGGGAGCCAAGCATAAGATGCGATTTCTATACATTCCTCAATTACAGTGAATTAGTAGCTTCTGTTCCACTTATATGAATTTTTCCGCACAACTTTAGAGCACATGGTTCCATGCTTACTGTATGTGAGAGGCATGTGAATAAGTAAACAAATGAATTCACACAAGAATTGCCAAGGCTGACTTGACGCATTTCCAGCAAGTCTGCAATGCAATGCTTTTAGAAAGCTGGCACTCGGCACAACAAGCCGTAGCTGATGGGCCTAGGGACACAGAGGCACATTCTAGTTCCAGCATCAATGCAGATGACTCTGCAGACGTTAGCAGAAAGGCTCTCATGTATGAATAAAACAAGTTTGCAGCCATCTGACCTTTGTTGTCTCAATGACATCCTCCACTTCTGGCTTGAAGTCAGTTTTCCTCTGTTCAGTCTGAAGTATACAGCGCACCCAGCCAATAATGGCTGCCAGAGATCGATCCAACCCAGTGTCCATCTTGATCTCCATCTGTTCCGTCAATTCCCGCTTCTTCTGCAGGCACACACTGTGTTCAGGCGTCGACCTGACAAGGAAGCATGCACAACTGGCTTAACAGGAGTCCACAATCTGCCATCCCTGGCGCAGAAAACAATCGCCACACATTTTGATGTACATTACGAGGAGTACTTGTGTTTTCCAAATCGGATACCAAAACATGCCCTGACCAATGCAATTCTCACCATCATGATGTCTTTTTGTAGTTTTACCTGCATGGCACTTTTGCTACTTTTGCATGGCCAGACTGGTAGCGTACGTGCTTAAATCTTGGTGTCATTTTGATATGAATGATTTTCTTGCAAAACTTAGCCATACTTGTATATAGTGCACACACACACAACACCGTGCCAACGAGTCAACAAAACCACTGTGACATCCTTCGTAAGTCACGGAGGATTACAAGTCTTTCCAGAACATGTCTTCAGCCACACGTCAGTTTGGCAAGCATGACTTGCCTTCCAGTTGAGTGACTAGGAGAAGTTTCACTTCTACGATGAGGCCTCTAGCGCGCACAGCTGACGTGCTGATGGCATGGCAGGACTCCGTGCTTATCTTTGCATAAGTCTTATCTGATAATCCTTTCTGTGGCTCTAAATAAGGAGTGTGTGAAACCTTCTCTGGATAACGGTGGTAGCAACTGTCATGCTTGAAGGTAGCCTTCCCATGAAGACAAGCTATAGTAAAGCCATTTTATGACAAACTGTTGTTCGGTTTTAGTTTGGCTTCCGAAGTGACACAGGCTATGCGGGACGCTGTAGTGGAGGGCTAAAGATCATTTTGACCACCAGGGGTTCTTCAACGTGCACTGACATCGCACAGTACACGGGCCTCTAGCATTTCACCTCCACCGTAATGTAACTGCCGCGGCAGAGATCGAACCCGCGTTTTTCAGGTTAGCAGCCGACCACCATACTTTTGTTCGTAACCTTGCATACAACTTTCCAAACACTGCAACCTCATTCCCTGTGTTTCATTCATGCATACTTTTCTTGTTTTGCACTTACCAAGCCGACGCTTCGTTTACAATTCCATTCTGTTTATTTCCAATGTTTTGTTCCAATGTTTTGCGCTCTAAAAGTCGACTGTTGCATTACAATTGTGGCAGCGTTACATTTGGGAACTTAATGTGGTATCTTTTACGCCTCAGCCGTAACTAATACGCACTGGAAGTAATGTTTTTATTTTTAGGGATAATATTAAAGGCTTGTGATGTCTCTGCTTCTTCAACGTTGCTGCACAATGTGAAACCTTGATGGAGATTTAGTGGTCCATTGAAGAGAAAATTTGAGGCTAATTTTGAAAAGTTGGTCCTGGCTTTGTTTCTTTTGGCATTTCATAACAAATGACAGTAGGATGATTGTTCATCGCGCATGAATCTGAGATGCTGAGGAATGCAATGAACCTCTATGTTTTTCTAAGTACATGTGCAATAGTTCTTGAAAGTTATTTTGTTTAATAAAAATTTTCATTAAATATGGATGCTGGAGTTTTCATGAGTGCTGGGCATCTAAAAGAACTGCACAGCAGGCTTTAACACACTGGTAGTTGTCAGAAGCAGTAGTGGTTTACTGGTTTGGCAGCTTGTAGTCTGCTGGGCAGCCACACTTCTCGCCTTTGTCTGTTTCTAGCCATTCGGCTCAACTTCTTCACAACAATCTGGCCGCTGCACGAAAGGGGCAGCCACCCTGGCGAACGCCGCTGGAGTGGTTCACTAAGGTAGTTGACAGGGGATATTTGGCAACCAGCTTGCTGGACAGGCCCGCTGGAGTCGAAGGTACCCACAGCCACACATGAGCCTCCAGAAGGAAGCTGTGGGCAGGTTGACTGCTGTTGCAGCGGGCTTTCTTGTGGCACTGCTATTCAAAAGTCAGGGAACGGGCTAGCTGGCGGCATTCATCAGCGTGCCAGGCAGCTTCCAAACCAAAGTGTACTCCGAAGTGTTAGGACAGTAAAACAGGATGGTGTCGCACAAAGATGAAGGCTCGCAAGCACACAGGCGAAAGAATGGACTGAATCCAATGGTTGCTTGAACAGCGGTGTTGTCGGCATATGTAACAAATGGTAGAATATTTTAAAATAAAGTGCAGTTCAGAAATATGCATGAAAAAATACATATTCCTGCCAAATTCAGCTGCATTTCATGCATAAATGACGAAAATAGTCTTAATTGCCTTAAAGTCTTTTTGAAACTAGCTTTCCCAATGAAATGCTGTCCTCTGTGTCTTTACTATCCAGACATACCTTACTGGTCATTTAGTGAATGCTCGTTCCATTTATTCTATGTTCAGTGATGCAAGAACAACTACTGTACGCCGTGACTAGTCAGTGCACTAATGTGTGAAATGTTGCAAATAGTGTTTATTTTCTAGTTTAAGTAAATGCACTTGCTTTTGCACTGGACACTCTTTCTTTGTGATGTAAACACAGTCAACTCTCGGTAGTGCAAACTCAGAGGGGACCAATAACTTTTCTGAATTAATTGCAGTATGGGTTAACAGGACCCTTTCCAACACACTGGACGTTGGTGCGACCAAAGAGGCAGTTGGAAGCAAGCAAGTTTGAATTGAGGAGTCAACTGTACGTGCCAGTATACATGTTTGGAATGTTCAGTACGCACCACACAGAGTTCTGATCATTTGTCGGATGCAGCTATGCACCTAGCACCACAAGTTTCCACATTAATGTTTACAAACCCAAAAAGGGCAAAAGCAAAAGTAAAAAAAATTGGCAGGGGTTCAACCCAGCTGAACCTAGTTTACAGACGGGAACTCAATTAAGCATAGTCAGACACGGTTTGCTGTGGTTTACCGTTTCCTAGCTCCATCCTTCGCCAAAGTGTCTGGTCAACATTTTTGATCATAAGAAGGATCAGATTCAATCAGCCATCTAAAATACACAGCCGAAACACTGGTTCCAGCGCGCGACTCCTCCATGTCTATTTGCGAACGTCAAGCAACGCTTCATGGTTTTTATTATCTTATCAGATAACCAGCGAGTCAAGTGGTTCAGTGCAACTGCGAGGTGGTGAGCATTGAATCGCGTTGTTCAATGCAGTTGCGAAGGCGAGTGAATGCCGCCGGCTCCATGCGCCGCAGCTGCGCCGAGACACGGCGAGTCACATGGTATGACGTCACAGCCACACCCCTGCTCCGCCGCTTGAAGATCATTCTTCAGAGAGACATGACCTTGAGGATTTGCATGAGAGGAGTAGAGCTTCCGCTCTATAAAAATATCTTGGGTTCAAGTGACGCTCTACAATGTAAAAAGTCAATACAGTCGAACCCGCATATAATGAACTTGGGGGAAAAAAGCCTAAGCGTTCGATATAACGAGGAATTTGATATAAAAGTAGCAGTAAATCTAATAACACACAACCATAATGAGATAGGAAAAAATGTATTTCTATGACAGCTACTTACCGCACGCAGATTATCGACACAAATAGCTGTGAATTTCTTGTTTCTTCATCTTCATTGCCTTGAAGAGAACAACACTTCGATGGACTCTGAACGGCTGAGACCACAGGCTTCTATACACGGGCAATAGCGACGAGCCATGCTGAGTGCATAGAGCATGTCGAAGCATGTGGGCATAGGTTCTGTCAAGACCTAGTCACAATTCGCATCAACGGTGTCCTGGTTATCCATGACGTTGGCATGACGTTGGCTCTCCTTAGGTCCCGATGGCGCCGTCCGCAAAGACAGTCGCCTACGGCTGCCCCATCACAAGAAATCATCATCATCATCAGTCTAACTACGCCCACTGCAGGGCAAAGGCCTCTCCCATGTCTCTCCGATTAACCCTGTCCTGTGCCAGCTGCGGCTACCTTATCCCCGCAAACTTCTTAATTTCATCTGCCCACCTAACTTTCTGCCGCCCCCTGCTGCACTTGTGCCTTCTCTTGGCATCCACTCTGTTACCCTTAAAGACCATCGGTTATCTTGCCTTCGCGTTACATGCCCAGCCCAAGCCAATTTCTTCTGCTTGATTTTGACTAGGAAGTCATTAACCAGTGTTTTTCTCTGACCCACTCTGCCCTCTTCCTGTATTCAGACTACTGGTTCCATAAATCATCAAGATCCTTGAAGGCTTCTTCAAGCTCACCTGACAAAGAATATGCTCCGTCTTCTCCGGGAAAGTAGAGACCAGAATGTTGGAAGCAGTTTTGTATAGTTTCGTTTTGGCATCATTGCACAACCCACTCAGCACAATCAGGGAACCTAAGAGGTCGACTTTTAGGTCCTTTCCTGTCCTCAAGTTCTGCAGGAGCCATTCATCCAGACATTTCCTACAACCAACCATCCCCGTGTGGATTACCCTTGGTCCAAGGGTTGAGGTACCAATGCAGTATTCAGCAGCAGGAAGCGAAGTGCAATGTTGCTGAAACTAGTACTGTAGCAGTGGACACAGCCACTGTCTGTGATGAGGCAGATGTTGCGAGCTTGGCCTACCAGGACGTCGTTCCAAGACTTCAGGCACTTGGCAAAAAGTTCGCTGGTCATCCAACCACTTCAATTAGAGCTTAAATTCCATTAAAGCGCTCTCAATTAGATTAAAGTGCATTCTCCAAGCATCTCAGAGACTTGCTTTTCTGCGGGAGTTTCAGCCCGAACGTCAGTCTTGCTCTTCAAAAAGGTGCTCACATGCATTTTCAGAATCTTGTACGCTGCAGCAACTTCGGATTTCTTCTCACCTCGTTCAACTCACTTGATAATTTCCAGTTTCATGGAAAAGGGGAAGTTCTGCTGTTTTATGGCTGCCATCGTGTGCACACACAGAGACAATGCAAACCATGCGAAATTGACAGAGCGGATGTAACAGCGCTTAGGACGGGACAAGGAGATCGAGACACACACATGCACTGCGCATGTCTCGTTCCCTTTGTCCCATCTTAAGCGCTGTTACATCCTTTCCGTAAATATGTACCAACTAGCCCGCATCAGCCCTCTTTTGGAATTCATGCGAAATTACCGATGGTAGCACGACACACTGTATGTGCGAACTGCGTGGTAACGCGGGCACAATTGATGGAACGTGCTAAAATGCATATTCTGGTTGGCTGGGTACGCGCTCGCCACCTTCGTCATAGAAAACTCATGTCGTCATTGGTTTGTGCGCCCAACGCAGCACCATAGCACAAATAGCGCTTGAAATTCCATGCAGGAAAGCTAACTTCCGAAGGTGTGGTCAGGGAAAGCCAGTTCTTGAGTCACCAGGCATTGCCCGACGTTTTATCTATTGGGTGTGACAGCTAATTTTTGTATAATGTAGCTGTACATTTTCCTATACACTCATGTGATAGCTTTACAATGCTCAGAAATTATTCGATATAAAGGATAACTCGTTCTAACCGAGTTTGACATAACTGGGCTTGACTGTACGGCGACCACAGTCTGCAAATGTACAGGCGCGCTGCAGGAGACTCACAGAAGGAGGGGGGCGACGTTGTTGTTGAAAAGCTTCTCAAGCAGCTGGTATATGGAGTTGCACTGCCTGACCGTGTCGAAGAAATAAATCTCTGGCTCGCTCTTTGGCTCTGAAACGGGTATTGCTGGAAACAAAGAAGCAGCAAGGATACTACAGGTCAAACTCCCCGCAACGCACCAAAAATGCGCGAGATGCACTGGGCTTTTTTGTGAACCCTAAACATGGAAACGCCATTGAAACTCCGATACATACATGTTCAATGCCAAAGAGCTACAGTAGCTGGCCAATTTTTCCGACTCCGATAATTTAGACTTTAGCAATATTTTGGACTTTGTTGTGGAATGTGTATAAATTCACAACCAATATTTCAGACAGAGCAGAGCCCTAAAGTTATATTTCTCTGACCAAACCGTTACGAGCGGGCATCACTGCAGCAGTCACGCCAACTGACCACTGTACCGATGGACTGGCTTGGATAGGTACATAGCAATTTCTGTACCTCAATGTTGCCACTTGAGGCAACAGCACATAGCAATATTTGTGATGTACGATGTAGTGACAGCAGTATAAGAAACAGTCTAAAAAGAAAAGAGGCAATAGCGCTGATAATACAAGGGTGAGAGTGTCCTTCGTGATTCAGATGCTGCCGCCACTCATAGAACTGAGAGCGGGGAAGCAGGGGGGGTAGGGGTGTCATAGCCCCCTGCTTCCCACGTGCTTCCAATCTCAGTCCAGTTGGCCATCACTGCCCTGTAACGAACTTTGTCCTTGATTTGTGCGGTATGCATCTGATGAAATCTTGCACAGAGCATGTTTGTGCAGAGTGCCAGCAAGGGGCGTGCATTTCAGTGCAGCAGTGTAAAATTGCTTGTCCGTTCATGACATGGCTGTCAGCATAGCCTGTAGGCCGTGCAAATGGAATCAGCAGCGTGCAATGCACTGCGGACATCTGTGGTACGGACATGACAGAGGCATGACTCTGACTCAGATACAAGCAAATATTCCCGGTTGTGGGAGGAACTTGGCAGCAGGCAGAATGAGCAATATTTTTGCTCTGCTAGCAGTAGCAGTGACATTTTGCAAAATTTCTCCGTCATCGTGAGCAGTTTGAAGCCTCTGAGAAAGTGGCGATGAGGAATAAGGAGAGGTGGCCAGCGACCATGCCATCAGCTGTGTGTGGGTTTCATGAAGGTCCCCGTCAACTGCTAGTGCAAACCATCAACTGAAAGAATTATCTGTGAATTTTTTTCGAGCCAATTTTCTTACAGTAAAGTGATTTTTTGAAGTTCATAAATTTTTTGGATTGTCTGATTATTTGGACCCTTTTTTCGGTCCCACAGAGTCTGAAAAATCAACTGGCGATGTAAATAAATATAGCAAAGCATAAGTCGGTCCCCTGCAGCTACAAGCTTCCGAACGCAAGAACAGACAACTGCGTAGTCTCTGATAAATGCTAAGCAAAAAACTTCAACAGTAAAATTTTTTCCAGCACAAAAACACATGCACACGTGCAACAATCATATGTATGTACTCACCACGAAGGCCAATCTCAAGGGCATAATGAATGTGCTCAATGCAAAGGCCATTCAGGAGGATATCGAAGATCTGGGCCACATTCTTTGGCAATTCTGTAGGCTTCGAGAGCTGTGGAGGAGGGTAAGACAATGGGGTATTCACATGTACGCCCATATGAGCACACACCTCAAAAGCATACAGTAGAACCCTGCAATAGTAAACTAAGATTAAGTAAAATGAAACTCTGGCCCCGTTTCACCTTCTATTGACGACTGCACATTTTTTTGTTCATAGATTTTTTTAGGTAATATTGTTTTAGAAGAAACGGTTACAGTAAAGGGCGTCTGGCCATGGCGACTTACTTCCCGTAGACTGATGACATTGCGGCACGCGTGAAGTCGATGATCGCGAGGCTAGCGTTCAGAGGCAGATGGGTATACTGAAAACGATAAAATGGCGACTTTTGAGATGGCTACACCACCAAGCTAAAAAGGGTGAGGAGCAGCCAGCTTTTTGAAGACCTTGGGGCCGTGAGGCAAAGAGCGTGGCACATACGAAAAAAAGAAAGTAAAGCTGGCTGGTACAGCAGTGCATAGTGAGAATTTGAATTTCCACGTCTTCACGCCATTTCCTCTCCTCTCGTACGTTGAAACAGCACTCCTCCCCAGGCCCCACCAACTCTGCCCCTCCGCTACCTCTGTCGGTTGCCGATGCATGCAGGAATATTCCCCAGGGGGAAGGGGGTGGGGGGAGTTCCTGACTAGTCAGAGTGGCCACGGCCATGGTAGCTGTGTGACGTCTGAAAGAAGTGGAGCGGCGAACAAATGATAACCCCCGGCTGCTGACATCACTTGCATGACATGATGTATGTCAGGCTTCGCGTGAAAGCCTGCCATCACTAGTCACCACGAGGTGCGAAAGCAGGAATTTTGAAAAATGTACCGCAAATTTCCTGCTCGCTTTTGAGGTCTCGTACATGGTATGAACGCTTGGTGACCTGTACTCTACATAATGCATGCATTTTATGGCGAAGCTCGAACAACCTTTTCAGGGACGCTTTAAAGGTTGTGAGGCATAAATCAATGGTATCAAATCAGGTTAGGTTTCTCTTGTTGTCGACCTTCAGGCATGAAAACATGGCCATCCATGGCATATAAAGCATTTTGATGCTTCAGATGAGCTTTTGCAAAAGAAGGAAAAAAAAAGGACGCACCAACTGGCAGCGCTGAAAAGCCAGCTTACTCTCCTGCAAGAGGTTGATGGCCACCTCTTCGGAAAGAAAGGTCTCGCCACCAAAGTTCTCTACGGTCGGCGCAATGTTGATGTTGGACCGAGCACCCAGCTTTGCCTGGAGGTCACGCCGTAGGTCATGAATTCTATAAACAAAAAAAAGGCATGGCAAGAAATTTTAGAATTGAGGACGTTTTGGTGCTGCCAAGATCTATTAGGGTTGCGACAAAAGACAGATGCATCACAAAGGGAATTAGAGATGGCTCACTCACGAACATCAGCAGCCTGAGTTAAGTATGTTTTTTTTTACTTTATCACATCTTGGTGATCTTTAACTGGAAGTGGAGTTGGTGCCTGGCTCACACCGTGTCATGTGCAAAAGCAATGAACAAATTCATACTGTCATTAACACAACACGTTACAAGCAGCTGGTTTACTGACAAAAAAAAAGCCATCCCTCATTCAAAATAACATTGGTAAAGCTACCAAATAATAACCGAATTACTAGTTTCTAGACTATATTGTCCTATATTTTCCTCAGTTGGTGACTCCCAAAAAGCAAAAGGACAGAACGATGCTGAATAGTCGGTTGCTTTCAGCCAGAGCATGTCTGTTTCATTCCTGCTATACCTTCTCAACGAAAACTTGCTTAATACAACCTGATGTAATGTTAATGAAAAGCTGCTACAGTGCCTGATGGTAGACAGTGTTTTAAACATGCAGACAGGGAAAGTGTAGCGAGTGCAGCGCACCGGTCAATGCGAGAGTCAAATTTGAGAATGAAAGCAAGCACATGGAGGAGAGCGTCGCAGCTTCCAGGATCAAGGGACGCACGTATGACACCTGACACAACTCCTTCCCCCAACTGCAGTTGTGCCTGAACCAAGCTCAGAACTAGGAGGGAGTATCCTTGCTTACTGATGAATGCAACTGCTTGCTTACACAAGCTCAGTTGGCTTGCCCACCCCCTCGAGCCGTGCCGCCCATTCTTGGCAGCATTTAAATCAACTGCTATCTTGCACATGATGACGCTGAAAAGTGCATCAGATACTGATGAAAACAGTGAGATCACCTTTTTGTGTGCAGTGGCAATGGCCACGCTCGCAGCGGACAAGTGGAAAGTTACTGTCACCACGTAATTGGTGAAGCTGCAGACGTTTGAGCATAATGAAAATATTTGTGGAATGCATCTGCTCTCTCATGCTCATTGGAACCAAAGTGCCTCTGCACACAATGCGGAAATGCACTGCGAGCACGGCGTTTCGGTGTCCCTGCAGCTCTGTTACATGATATGCTGTGCCTGACCCATTAAGCTCATGCAAAGCAGTTTGGAAATTGCACTGGTTATACATTTAAACTTTTTTTTTTTTCCAGTTCCTGAAGGCAAGGGGTCAACCTGTACGACACATCAAACAACACACGTGAGTGGTGACCATCAGGCACAACTCTATTCCCCAACGGGCAAGGCAATGCCCCGTACATTTGAGTTTTCTTCCCTTCCACATGCTGCGATGAGGGAAAAACACTGTCAAAGCACCCATGTGGTGCCTGGTAGGAAGCACACCCTCAGGACTGCTGTGTAGCAATCCAAAGTGAGACAGTGCCAGGCCTGAACCCCCAATCTCCTTAGAAGCGCACGAGAGGAGGCAGCACTGACCCTCCGAATTGGAACTGTCGCTTGTGGTGGTTTTTGGACTCGTAGTATCGGTTGAGCACAACACAGCACTTGTCCCTCAGGTAGTGCGTCTCGATGGAAAGGTAGGGGTCCAAGTGCTTTGAGAAAATCTGCCGCGTCAGCTTCTTGAGGAAAGCCGGGTCACTGCCCATCTTGAATTTAGACAGGTCAGAGGAAAGCTGCATGGTCCTGGGGCACACCAAACAAGGCACTGCTTTTAGCATCTTCGACAAATGGCGCCGGTGCACTATTTTATCTTCGACAACTGCACTGGTTATAAGGCTCCACTATACTGTGGGCCCCTGCACATCGCATTGGTTTCAGGGTGACCGTGCTGAAAGTTTATCAAAAACACCATTTGCAACAAACTCGCAAGGTGTCACCTGAAGCATCACGAACAGGTTCCACGAAAAGAATCATCGTGTGGCTTGTCAACAGTGGCATAAATTAACTGTCAGTGTACATCAAACACTGCTCAATGACTCCGGTTTAAAAACTAATCATCAGTAAATAAACCAAGATTAGGTCGTTACGGCACTAAAATGACATAACCTGCAACACGGTTTAAATTTTTGCCAAATATGCTCACTATATAAGGGGCATGACTTGAGTGAGACAGCCAAGGATGGTAGGGAAGTACGTAGTGCACTGACATGCTTTGTGTCGCAGCCTTCATTTCATGGATCAATCGTGGAACATGTAAAAGATGCAAAACGCAGCGTGTTGCGTGTGAACTAAGGACTTCGCCAAGCAAGGCTAACTAAAGAGATAGCAGAGAGGGTTAAGCACTGACACTCTGTACAGAAAAATGCCCAATCAAAAAAATTATAACCATTCATTCCAACGTACAGAAAATATTGTTTGTGTTAAACAATCATATACTTCCGAAATCTGCCCTCATTTATCAGGCAAGGGCCAAACTTAAAGGGATGCTTTTTGCTCCTCAAAAGCGACATCTTTGCTAAAGTTATGGGGCTCAGCATTTTCTTCATGACCATGTTCATCATGTACGACCAGAAATATTGTCTAAATGTTCTCTGTTTTACACTCTCCGGTAAAACATTCGCCTTCCAAAAGACGCAGGTTCGATCCCGGCCGCGGCGGTGGAATTTCGATGGAGGCGAAATTCTAGAGGTTCGCGTACAGTGCGATGTCAGTGCTAGTTAAAGAACCCCAGGTGGTCGAAATTTTCGGAGCCCTCCACTACGACGTTCCTAATAGTCCGAGTCGCTTTGGGACGTTAAACCCCCATAAACCAAACCATTTGTCTTCCTGTTTTGGTGCTAGTTGAACAAAACAAATTTCAAACTCCACAATTTTTCTCATTTTCTATCTGCTATATTCCCCGTGTTAGGAGTGATCTCAAAATAACATGTTTTCAGATGGTTGATGCAATCCCCCGGCATTCCATAAGCCCCATCAGAAGCATTCATTTCAACTCGAACCATCCCTCTCCCCACAAGGCATCTGTCATTACGTCTTTATTGAAGAGAGCCGATATCATATGTTCTTCACATGAAGAAAAAAAGAAACGAGAACCAAGTAGTTTCTGATCTCCAAAAATATGGGTACCCCAGTTCATTCATTCGATGCATACGCCAAAACAAAAAAATGGAAAAAAAAAACAGCTCCATTCTTTCCCCAAGCATGTGCCAGAAGTGGAAATGCGTTTGCATCCCATACGTGAAAGGCGTGAGCGAGACGCTGGCTCGCATTCTTGGTAAAGAAGGGGTGCTAACAACGCACAAACTGACTACCACTATCGGATGCCTTCTCCCCCGCCCGAAAGACCATCACCCTTAAGAAAGGGCCCAAGGCACTGTATACTAAATCCCCTGCTTGGTCTGCCCGGCCTCGTACGTAGGGGAAACGAAGAACTTTGCGGAAAGAATGAGGCAACACAAAGCGAATGTCTGACAAATGATCCATCAGCGCAGCGCTGTGGCTGAACAATGCGAGGCATGCGACCACTGAATTGACTTAGATGGCTACTGTACTGGAAACCGAAGCTAACCCACGCGGGAGGCTTCTACTTGAGTCGTGGCACATCCAGCAGACACGGAAGAATGTTAATCCCTCCCTGGGGACACTTCCCTCTTCTTAGATCCATGGTTTGTGGCCACTGACCCGGAAGTCTCCAACACGAGGGCTTAAAAAGCCAAGCTATGCCTCGCTCGTAGTCACACCATGAAGGAGGGACCAAGCCGGTCTCGAAAAGTCGTGTTTTTCCAAAAATTAACTTGGTTGGCGTCAGTAATCTTTCTACTAGGCCAAAGAAGAGAAGTGCAGAAAGGGCAAAACAGAGCGCTGTGCTTCGTCCTTAAATCTACAGTGCCAACCAGCCTAACAGTCAACTCTCCTTTATGTGTGGGGGAATTCGCGAGATTTTTTTTTGTGATGAATTCCATGGTGGTTGAGAAAGCACTACATTATTTGGCGAGGATTTACCCAGTATTAAACGCTTGATTCTGCCAATGTAAGTAGACATTTTAACGCCTGATCAACTCTGATAACACACTTCGGTCAGTTGTCGGTCCCTTTAGTCAGCTTGCACACAGACTTCCTGTTTCTTTATTTTTCTTCTTTGCTTTGTCTCTAAACAACATTCACTACACGCATGTTGAAAAACCCGTTTACCGCAAATGTGCTCCCTGCATATTTTTTATGTCTAATTGGACACCTCCTTATGTGGTGCTATGGTCTGTATTGTTTCTTTATGTAATCTGAGCTGTCAAATTTAACAAAATTATGTCTGGTTAGGCATTCTGCAAAGAAACTGCAAGACTGTGCTGTTTCCCAAAGCGCACATCATCTCCCCTTGTCTGTGCCTGCCCTTATACAGTTCGACAGTGTCATAGCCATGGTTCAAAGCATTCAAATGCAGGCAGTTTTCAGCAAGCAGAAGTAAGAAAAAAAGTAAAAACACATACTTTGAGTAAAGCTCATATAGAGTCCTCAGATACTTCTCTGGGTCGCTGCGGTCACTCAAGTTTGACTGAATGTACTCCTGAAAAGAAGAGAAAATATCAAGAAGTCAGCCTTTGACGCAAAAGAAAAAAATTTTCGCACATTGTTGTGTAGCAAATGCTAAATGGAAGCTCAAAATCAGACACAAGAGCCTTGTGTCTTATCAAAGAGATGAAAAATTCCTTCACCTAACTTGGCACGTCATTGACGCGCTCCTTTGCATATGGTCGGCGTCACTATTGCATCATTTAATTTTCCCAGCTGAAATTTCCTTATGATCCCATGAAACATCCATTAGCAGTTTCTGCTTAATGTCAGAAAAATTAAGCCGCAGTCAAAATGCTTCCCTCAATATCACAACCCTCTCCAAATTATGGGAAAATTCACTTCTTAACATTTTTATTACTTTAAAGTTCCTGAAGGTATTCAAGTACAAGCATCACTTAAGAGTGACTTGCTCATAAAGAACAAAAGAGACAGATTAACCAGCTACAGGTCTCTTGTCCAGATGTAATCACAGTTGATATCAAACTAACACTGCCCAACCACTCCGAATGTTCTGGTAAAAAATATGCCTTTGAATATAGTAGTACTTCAAAGCACTTGTGTCACTGTCTTCTTCCCTTTCTTGTGTGTGGCTGGTTTGTGCTTCCTTTTGAATATCATACAACTCACCCAATTTGCCATCTTGCTTAAAAATGAATACTGGTCTTAAAACTGTTTTTTATTTCTGTCACAATCCCTATCATAATTGCCATGAAAGAGTGCTTTTTATGTACAGTCCAAATATGCAAACACATTTTGAATATCTCAACTAGAATATAAGCTATAAGGATTTTTTGTGGTTTTAATTGGGCTCTTCGTTACAGGCAGTTAGCCAAAAGATATTTATAAATTTACAGAACTGCGTCACCCAAAATGCACTTTGTTTAGTGATGCTGTTTATAGTTTTGCCTCAGTGAAAATACCTTGCTAAAAAATGTACGATTAGAACAAACAAAATGGATTGGCTGGTGATTAAAGGAGCAACTAAATGAATTTAATGCATAATTTAAAAGCTAGTAAAAAAAATTGGAGGACGCTTTTGCTTCGCCTTCAAGAGTGGAACGTGACAGCGTGTTGCAGCGCTGCCAGGGAGTCCACGGAACGCCATTGCCTTGCCCGTTGGACAAATCGCTTTGAGTCTCTAGGAGGCCTCTGAAAATAACACAGACGCTGCTCCACACTAGCACTCGTAGACGGCTACGGTTCCATCCCACACCCGTTAAGAAACAAGCGACACTACTCCGATGCAGAAAGGTCGCCTAAGTGTGCGCCATCTGCCGGGCCAGCGCCGTGCATGGCGAAGGGGGGTTTCAGTGGGTGCTACACGATGGCGCTACGACAGCATGCACGACAAGCATGAAGGAAATTTACTAGAAACGCATGCTACTCGCTTACTTCCGACATCTGTAATTCACATGCTCATAATTACTCATGCACTCCTCAATACAGGTGTCGAAGAATTCACTAGACCCGCCTATATTCATGTTCAAATGTCGAGCCGTCGTGGCAGAGTGGAAGTGTCCCTGTCTCGAACGTCAAAGGCCCTGGTTCAATTCCTCGCCTATACCTCGGCTTTTTATTCACTGAGTGTGTGTGTGCCTTCTGATTTTTATGCAGCCTCCAAATATTTCTGACGCATGGTGCCAACAACTACAACTACTACTGCTACTATGACGCTGACGGCTTCTCGACAAAACAAGCTGTATACGCAGTCACGTAATAGCTTCACCGCACAACTCTAATCCTCTCGGGTAAATTGCTCTCAAGCTCATTTCAATTGCCCAGAGCAAATCAGAGAAAAAAGCCCATAAGGCGGAGACTATTTCTAAAATCAGAAACAAACATAAAGTGACTTGAAGTCTGTGTGCACTTAGTGAGTCTCGGGAAATCAAGTTGCAAGAAAACGGCTGTAGCATTAGCTGCATTGCTCTGATGTCACCTTCTGAACAAAAGTAAACTTTCGCTTTCACAAAGGTGTTGAAACGAAAGAGCATGAAACAAGCTTTCAAATGATAACAAAATAATGGCGGTTCAGAAGTGGTTTCGGAATTGCGATCATGTGAAGGGGAACGTCACTTCAGAGCTTGCACTTCGTTTATCAGCCATGCGACTCCCAAATATAATTTTTTTTGTAGTTTGGAATTGTCCTGACCGGGCATATATTTTGCAGCGATATAGCTGGAAGCATACATAGTATGAAAATCTGTTTTTTGAAAAATCAACTGTTAAGCAATTTTTTGCGATCTCAAGACTGCATACCCCATTAACATCCTCTTGCTATGAAGTTTGTCAGCCCAAAAAATTTGAAGCTGAACTGAGAAAAAACTTTGATTTAATTCAACTTGAAGCGAGCAGAATGCGTACATAGTTAAATATGATGCTGAATGCATTTTGCGAGATTTTCAGCAGTGTGTACTTTGACTATATTGTTATGTGACGGCAAGCCGCCGAAGACAGGCCTACATGACTTATGGCGATGAAACGATTTAATGGCGGAGGGCCCAGAGCGAGCGCTCCATGTTGCACCAATGCCCACTTTGTAGACTTCTAGACTGTGGCAATATATTTCATACCATGTTTATGTTAATCTGTCTCGTACCCGACCACATGCTGCACACCATGCCTGTGTGTCAGACACATGAAAGGTGCTGCTTTGCAGCTTTTCATCTGGGGTCCCTTCCCCTTGAATTAGAAAGGGAATAAAGATTGACTTATTATTACTATTATTATTATTACATGCTGAATGGGGATGAATGAACTTAATTTGGTGGACTTCAATGACAGCCCTGCTGCCGAGTGGGATAAACAACTATTGCACTAATACTCCCAACAGGAGTACAAGCTAATAGTTACCAGGGGCTGTATTAAGGAACGATCACAAATTCTGTCAAAAGTTTTGACAGTGATGTCAAAATGACGAACCGATGAGACGTTACCGTGTGATGCAACGAGGAATCAGCCAATTACAGCAGGGCGGCACCCCGAGAGCATTTATTTGTACGGCGAAGGACCATCTGCTAAACTTTTGTAAAAAGAATTAAGAAATACGCAGCGATCAAAATAACTAGTATTTTATTTTGCCAAAAATTTTTTTAAAGTTGGAAAATATTAAGCAAAACAAAAAGCGTACAAAGTTGTGCTATTAAATTTGCTGGTGGGTAACTTTCGGTGCCGCAGGGGTGCGCTGACGGCGGTAAAGAAGCCACTGTGCACGAAAGCAGCCGATTTCACGTCGTGTTATTGTTTTTTAAGCGGCGTCTGAAATCAAGCTACTGTGCGGTTGACCTAAATGCGCAGAAAAATTTGAACGAAGGCAGTGAAGGCTAGGTGCCTGCTGAGCAAACTTGCAAGAAGCGCTTGATACGAAATCGATGAAGCCAACCTGTCGAAGTCTTGTTCGGCGCTTACGATCGATGACAAAAGTGCCAAGGGGTGACGTGTTGCAGTGTGTGATGTGTGGTTGCCTGTTTCTTTTCCCTTGGAAAGTAGAAGACGACGACGAAGTGCGATTTGCTGGGAAAAATAAAATGCTTATATATAGCTGCTGCACAGAGGTGACCGCTGGAACCCACCCATTCTGTGCGCTAGCTTTGCAGATTGTCTCCAATATCTGCTGCACGCATTTTCTCACCGTCGGTTGTGCGATGCCAATGCGCGCCGCGTTACCAACGGAAGCTTGAAAGCCGCTGGTAGCAAAGAACCGCAAGTGCATATAGCACCTGCCACTGCACCGACAATGCGCTTGCACGCACACCACCCAGTTCATCGGCGAGTTCGTCGCCCAGCCACTCCACAGTCTGCTTCTCCAGTCGAAAAAGGCGTTGAAACAGCTTGTCCGGCAAGTCGGACGTAGTCAAACACGTCTTCGTGCGCCCTCCTCCGCCGTTGCTCGCGCCGGCGCAGCCGCCTCAGTCTTATCGCCGCGTACACGACCGCCATTTTCTGTCAGAAACGCAATGGTCAAATTGACCGCCTTGAGGCGGTCACAAAAAACTGTCAATTTGCACCTGCATAATTAGGTGTGCAACGCCATCACTTCTGACACATCCATGACGCAATCTGCAGCCACCCATGATGCAAAAAAGCAATATGGCCGTCGGCCACAACCGACCAACAGGAGCGAGGCGTAATTGATCTGTTTTGACAAGTTTTTGACAACTTTGCGATTTGATCGCTCCTTAATATGGCCCCAGGTCACGCATTGAAAGAAAAGAAAAAAAGAGTTAACTAGCACAAAAGATCTGTTGTCGCTTCTGCGCACCCAATTTAAATACAAAAGCAATGCTATTGTATGCTGTTGTATGGAATGCTGTCACTGTAAAATTGGGCAGTTGGAAGAGCAAAGTATACATTTTGAATATCAATGAGACAGCCGTATATCTCAAAGAAAAACTTCTCTTACATTGCCCTCCTAAGAAATGTCACAAGTAAGAAAGATGATGATAGAAAACAAAAAAATAAAAATGTTTCAGAATAATAATGAAGAAAAAGAAAAGTTAAAAGGCGAAGAAGAGAACAGTAAAGCGTATATGAAACAGTATGTTGACATGACTCGTAATGATTACAGTGTTTATACGTAAGTAAGTAAATACATAAATAGATAAATGCAATCTTCTGTTCCCAAAGTTGTGCCCAAGTTACACGCCATAAGCTCCTGCAGCAACAACCTGCAAAATGCAGTGGTTCCGGTCACAGGTGTACCCAAGGCAATGCACTAAGGGCTCTAGCTGCAATGACTGGACATGCACTATTGCAAGTTTCACCGAACTGCAGACCACAGGTTTGGGGTTCGGTACAGACTTTAACCAACTAAAGAAAAAAAAAACTCGGTGGCACCTGCACCAAGTGTGCTTGAATGTGCTGTGCTTCTGTACCTCTTGCTCCGATGGGAACATGTGCATGTTGATAGGAAACAAGTGGTGAGGAACGAAATTAGCATGTCATGAGGCACTGGTACTGGTGTATGGGGTTTCATGCCCCAAAGCGATACACGGGCTATGAGGGACGCCGTTGTGGAGAGCTCCGGATTAGCTTTGACCACCTGGGAATCTTGAGTGCACTGACATTGCACAGCACATGAGTGTCTTTTGTGTTTTGCTTCCATCAAACTACAGCCACTGAAGTCTGGATTAAACTCACTCACGCCCTTGTCACACAGCAGCCGAATGCCTTAACCACCGAGCCTTTGCAGTGGCGGCTGTCACGAGAGGAGTAAGCTGCTGCAGGTGTAGATCGCATCGCAAGATCGAGCAAAGCGAGGAAATCTGTCTCTAGCAAACTGTGGGGTCACTCAAGATAATGTAAACATTCGGTGCACCTGCTGGAGAAAGGGACAAAAAAAAAAATCTCTCTAGAATTCTCAAACACGCCTGAAAGGAGAAAGAGATGCACCCTTGTGTGCATTGCAGTTCAGGACCAGAGTTTTCCTCTTACCCCTCTGCAGTGCACTCAGCAAAGAATGTTCCCACAACAGCTTGAAAGGAAACGGACGCAGCTTCACGTGGAGTGCACTGGTGGCTCTCCCCCGCTGCAGCCCAGGTGATGCCGCCAGGTCAAGAAGACACTTTCACCCCAGCCTCCAGAGTGTAACAAAGGAGCAAGGATGCCATTACGAGTGAGATGCAAGCTCTTACAGCTGTGCTGTCATGTGTGTTGTGAGCTGTGTCCCCGCAGTGCATGCACCAGCTGTTACTGAAATCTGTATTACGAAGCAGAAACTG
The DNA here is from genome assembly GCF_052857255.1 of Amblyomma americanum. Classification (NCBI taxonomy): domain Eukaryota; kingdom Metazoa; phylum Arthropoda; class Arachnida; order Ixodida; family Ixodidae; genus Amblyomma; species Amblyomma americanum. The sequence goes on from NC_135505.1 coordinate 151,151,926, forward strand.
TGCTGACCGCAGTTGTGGCATAGTGGTTTGAGCATCGCATGTGGGAGGTGCAGGGTTCGATCCCCAGTGCCGCCGGGTACCCACCGGTGATACAAAGGGTACAAGCTTTCCCCTGGTCCGGTGCTCAGCTTATGAGGGGTGAAATGCTTGGGAAATGGGCCTCTGACCCTACCTTGAGTAAACGAAAACTACCTTGTGCCATGGCACTCTTCGGCCAAAGCTGTCCTTGTGCCATAAAAATTCACCTTCACCATCAGAAACTGTGCTGTCAATTTTTGTTTTTGTTTTATGCCCTTCTGTCATCTTCTTTGTGTAATTAGTAAAGTGTGCTGTCCTCAAACCGCAATCTGGCACAGTTCTGCATTAACGATCCCTATTGCGCAAGTAGTACATTCTCCCCTCCTTGCGCTGTTTATATGAGAGCAACAAGAAGCACAAACTTTTTTCCAGCATGAGCAGGCGTGCAAAGGAAAAGAGCCCAGAACGAGCTGGCACATAGGGGACTAACCTGCAGCTTCCCACTGTAGATGTTTGACACAAACTTGCCCATCACTTGTTCCGGGTTCATAAAGACTTCTTCAATCACCTGCTCACTTCTTTCACAAAGTGGCAAAATATCAGCAAACATGTCCTTCTTCATGAATGCACCCTGCAAAGATAAAGGCAAAATAAGTGATCTTAAGTTAGGCTTCTGAGTGAAATGTGAAATTATGAGTGCATATTGAGGCTGAGCAGTCATTCTGCTTACCATCTGACTCTCGTCAATGAATGTGTCAATGCAGTTGGCATAGCCCTGCGAATAAAGAAAACACACAGCTGCAGTCAACACTAGAGTCACTTCATTCATCATGTTCATCAGAATGCCATGCTAGTTGGTATTTAGATGTGCTATGTTATGTTTATGGGGTTTCACATCCCAAAACAATTCAGGTTATAAGGGACACTATAGTGGAGGACTTCGGATAACTTCGACCCCTGGGGTTCTTTAATATGCACTGACATTGCAGAGTACAGGAACCTCTAGCATTATGCCTCCATTAAAATGCTACTGTTGTGGACGTGATCAAACCCGAGTCTTTCAGGTCAGCAGCTGAGTACCATAATCACTAAGCCACCGTGGCAGCTAGTTGGTACAGAACAGCAAGACATAATTGCTGGCGCAAAACAACTCAGTCCAAGAAAGTTAAGAGAGCACAGAAAGAACAGAGACATGAAAGAAGAAACATGCGTTCTCACAGAGTGCAACTTCTGGTTGACTAATTTCGTTCAGAGCGTATTAAAGTACACAGATTCAGAGCGTATTAAAGTACACAGAATTACAGAGGCAGCAAAAGCAAAAGAGATAAAAACAACTCCCACAGAAATTTCAGTTCCTCACTTGATACAGTGGTGGAAGAATAGCACATGCTACGCCCATTTTGCAAAGTGCAGGCGGGTGCATTTGTTTATTGGAACCACTGTTCTCACAGCATGCAGTTACCTGTGTCAAGTAAAAAGCTGACATTCTTACCAAGGCTGACCCACATGAGTTTCTTTTGTTGCCTCTCCGGACCTATGTATGCTCGACAGGCTTAAAGGAACCATGAACCAATTTTCACTGGGATTAAGCAAGGTGCACTAGTGACAGGTATTCTGTTGCTTGTTACCCAACCAGAAAAACTTTTGAGCTAGCTTCAATAACACCAAAAGCAATGGCAACTAAAAAAGGTTCTCTTCCTCATACACGACGATGTGCCAGAAAGAAAAATAAAGAACAGGTTTGGACTATACCCCAGTTACGATTATATCAGGCGTCGATGCATGGCTTGTTAACTTCCAGTGGTCACATGTTATCATGGGTACAATATAAGTGCACCTGCGGTCATGCTTTTAGCCAATGGCAGCATCTGGATGCATTTCGCTTACCCATTAAGCAGTACCCATTATGTCATGACCCATGGGGCAAGAAATATAATGCCAAAAGCCGTCACTATGTGGCTAACTATTGGCTAAGAACTGCAGTTTCTAAAAATGAATACCCTAATAAACTGGAGGTTTTGCTCCAAGGACTCGAATACAGTGAATGCAGGAATGAGTGGAGCATTCTTTCCATGCGGTAAGAATATTTGCTGGCGGCTTTGTGAACAGTTTCCAAGTCCCTTTAAATATGCAGGTCTGCTCTGAATAAAAGTCAATTGGAAGTGCTGCTCCAGGTGTTGCTCTCATGCCTGCTGTCTTTTTGTACTATCACAATGTCCACAAGTTATCAGCTACACTTGGTGACAGTTTTTATTGGCAATGAAGGGAAGGCTACATTCCACCAAATAGTTTGGCTGCATGCACGACAAGGTGCCTGGTCACTGGCTGTGTTGCTCTTTCCGCACCACCTTCACACCTTTGCTCGGACAGCTGACACCATCTGTTGAACCTTTTCTTAACCAGACGTTCCTGGGAAATATGCTGCAATCAAGAAAACTGTTTTTTCCTTGCCTTTCATTACTGAAATTTGGCAAGGAGAGTTTCGGCTCCATAGCTTCCGCAGTTATCATGGAGTATAATCCAACAAACAACTCTGATGGACCAAGAAACGAAACTGACAGGAAATACACTGGATCAAATAATTTTACTGTCCCAACGGCAGCCATATTTAAGACAATGAGGCACATAGACAAATGCACACGATACTAAACACACACACCTATACACTGACGCCCTCTATTATGAAAATTCTGCTGCTTCCTTTGAAAGAATACATGTGGAGCACTCGAGCACATATTTTCAGTTTGTTTATGACTAGTCACTCTCCCTCCTTGGCCCATATTCTTACTTGCTGCTAGTAATTATGTGTTGCTAATCTTCACCATAACACACAAACCTCTTGAAAAAACAAACAAAAAAACTTTTTAATAAGTGTCATGCGACAACAAGGCAGTTGGTCTGAGAACTTTTTCTCAGAAAAGCCTACTGTATAACCTCACCGCATAGCTGCCTGTCTTGTAGCAGCAAGCTTTTCTGAAATTCCAACAGTGTGGTGTGGTATGTAGGGGTTAACATCTCAAAGCTGTTCACAGACTGCAATACCGATTAGTTTCGACCGACTGAAGTTGTCGCACCAATCAGTATGAGGCCGGCACGATAAAGGAAATGATTGATTTACTGGCTGAAGTGCTACAGCATGATGGCGTGCAGCCGAACTGTGCAAGACGCCGGCACGAGGAGGGAGCTCAAATCGGCTGCACTTCGGCGCCATCATCTTCGGCGGCTGGTGCTGCTCCTGCTGCGTAAGGCCGCTGCTGCTGCTACAAAGTTCCCTAACATGCCATGACACGGCACAGTACACAGGCGTTTCCACATTTTCCCTCATTCAAAATGTGGTTACCGCAACCTGGATTTGGTACCGCAACCTTGGATTCAGCAGCCAAATGCGATGACCACTAAGCCAACATGGAGGGCCTTGAGGCGCTATAGGACGTGCGATGGATTTAGTTCAGGAGGAATTGCATGCTGAGAAATTGCATATTTTTTAAAGTTGTATGAAATGGAGTCTGTAGATTTCAATTTTACAAGCACAGGAAGCAAGATAATAAAATGCAGAATAGAAAAACATGCTAAGTCTGTTCAACAGAAAATTCCACAAGTGGGCTACCAAACACAAGTATGCTGAGACAGCCAGCAAGAGTCAGGTGGATTGTTTTTGATACCAGATGCCAAGAAGGGAGTGTCAACCAGGGCTCTGGGCCCTGGCTCATGTAAAGTGCCCTGTAAGTGTACTTTTAGTTTCTGCTGTGAATGCAGCCAACAAAGTTTAGGGAACCACGAGCACCTCAAGCTAAATAAAGCAATCCTTTACCTTGCCTTTATCTCACAGCACTGAAAGACTCAAAAAGTGACCGAGTGACTCATGCTGAAGATATTTAGCAGAAAAAGGAAGGGAAATGAGGAGCTCATTTGACATACATATTAAGGAAACCAACAGTCACTGAAACAAAGGTGCTTAAGGAAATGTTCCTGTATTTTTTTAATTTGTGGTATTGATCAAAGGGGCAATAATACTGTGATTAATCTGTCGCTGAAAGACAATTATAAAGCAGAAGAAAAAACAACCATGCCTCCAGTGGGATCTGAACCCACGACCTCCAAATTTTGCACTCAGTGCTCTACCAACTGAGCTGTGGTGACAACTATCCAATCTTCTGCTTTCGGGGGTATTTATGTTTGCGTGCAAGCGAACCTTGAGAGTGTTTACCAGTGCTACCCTCGTCCATAGTACGTCCTGTATTGTTGTGAGTGTGACGTGGAACGTCATCGCACGGTGAGGGCACAAGTTGTGCGAGAACTCTCTCATGCTCCCTAATGCATCAAGACTGCCAGAACCGTGACCCCCGTGAAAAAAAAAAAGTCGAATAAACAAACACCTTTGAGTAAATAAACTGCAATAAATTGGTCAGGAAATGACACGGTGAAAACTCTGCAGTGAAGTCCCCCTTTACTTTCTGATCATTAATCTCAAAACAAGATATTTTGCTACAGAGGTACCTTTACCTTCAAAAGCAAGCGCAATGCAAGGCCAATTTTTTCCCCCTGCATTTTAAATGTTTATCTGCTGCTGCATACACCACGCCCGTGAAGACGACTAATGAGCAATGCCCTCAATGGTGACCACTGAACTGCACCGCGGTTATTGGGTCCGAGATGAACAGAAACACCAATCTGCCCTTTTTACTCCACACGTAAGTAATGAATGTACCCAGAATAACTGCTAGAACAGTGCTTGACCATGCTTGCCTTCAAAAGGAGGAATGAGAAGATAAGAGGACCCAAGCAGACCACCTACCCTGAAATGCGACAGGACGGCCGCCACCTGCCTCATGGTCTCCTTGTCCCCTTCGTGGTGCGCTCGAACGAATTCGGCAATCAGGGCTTTCTCAATCTCATTGTACTTCTGGGCAATCCTCATGCGAGCCTTCTCAAACCTGGCCAAGACAAGTCGCAACAATTACAATAAGCAGCTAATTTGCACAATAGCACATTCAGATGTAAAGGCTAACACCAGGATTTCAATGCTGCAAAACACCACTTCATGGCATGCTACCCTGCACATCAAGGAGAAAGTGCTTTCAAGAGCCAACATTGGTTCCGTAGCTCTCAGTACAACTGTTTGATTACCAATGGCTAAAAACAGCACACTATGAACAACACTGTCAAATTCTGCAGCAACAAAACTCTCCAAGCTGATATTTTTTATTTGATAAATTCGCAACGGGGGCAGGCAAAAAAGTTTTTTGATTCAGCAGAGTTTCCAGCTTACATTTTTTTTTTTTACAGTTCCGTGAGGCCAGTAACGCACTGCATTTTTTTATTCTAGTACTCAGTCACGCTCATACATAATGAACAATTCCTGAGTGCTTCTCCAGACTTTTATATGTTACGAGATGGCAGCTCGAAAAAGTTCCACAGCAGAGTTGAAATGCATAGGGTCTTCAAGGCCACCTTATTTATACCCCTGTCACATGGAAATGCTCAGGCTTTTCTACTAGCGGCATACCATTGAACCAAAGGGGGAAAATTTTAAAACAAAGAAGCGACGCAATTGCACGGTGCAGCTCAAACATCACTGAACTTTCAGCATTGCTCGCCATTAATATGGTGCCAGAAGCAAGTTTCAAAATAGAAACTGGAGAAATATATTAATTCGTCAAGCTTACAAATTAATTTCATATCACAAAAATTACTTTTTCTAGTCGGCAGCTCATTTTATTATTTTGGCCACCATCACTGCAATTGCTATTGCTGCCACTACATTTTTATTATTATAATATTAAAGCATGAAATACAAGCACTCATCCAAAATATCAACCTAAACATTTATTTTATAATACCAAAATGTACTCGAGCATTTTCATCCAAAAAGATATCTCATGCTTGCTTTTACAGCGAGAGCCGTTTTACAGAGCCCTCCCTAAGCTGAGCTTCTGAGTGATCAGATCGCACAGCTGGTGCAATGCCATCGTGCAGCCTAAGCTAAGGTGAAACTAAGGAGAAACAGACGGTGAGAGTTGGCGCGATGCCAGGGGAGGAGGTGGTTGCAAAAGTACATGTGTGTGTGCCAGCTGTAGTTTGCTGGTGCCATGGCCGTCGAAGGAGCTCTTGCCTGTCGTTGAACTTAACAGTGTGAAAGTCATCATCGCCGCAGGGAGGCCCCTGGCATATATGAAAAAAATTTTAAGTCTCGATGATGCTGCGATCGGCAGCTCCAAGAAGGCCACTCCTCTGGGCTGTCTCAGGCCTTCACTTCCAAAGCCCCTATACCATGTTTCATACACCAAGCACAAAGCTGTCAAAGCTAGCGCACTTGTCTGCACTGCCCACATCTGCGACCAAAAAGTAGTGCATTCCTTTTGGTGAGTGAAGAAGTGGGGACACGGTGGCCGCAGCTGGAAAAAGGGCAGGGTTAACTGTAGAGGCCTTTGTCTTGCAGTGGGCGTTGTTGGGATGATGATGATTTGGTGAGGGACAAACAGTAAATGCTTTGCCTGCAGGCTTATCACATAATACATTTGTCCTGTTTTATTAAATGCGCTCTTATTGCCGGCAACATGCTGCTGCTTTCTCGTGACTTAGACTACTCAGCCACAAAACAAGCGCGCAGTAACGCAGCACCCTTTAATTTTCATGGGGACTACTTCCGTACTTTTCGCAGCGTTGCACCCGATGTATGAAACAAAGTGCACGTCGGCATTTCAGCCGCATAGCCACACATCATGTACTTTTGAACAAAGAGACCTGATTTTATAACACGTTGTGGTGCCCGTGCGAGAGGAGTACTAAATGTTTAATTACTTTGCTGCCATGAAAATTTCGTTGCTTCCTTATGTTGGTGCCACAGTACAATGAAAACTCCCATGTCCCCCTGCAGGCCAACTAGAACACTTGTGCCTCTGCAAGCTAAACCTAACAGTGTTCAGCACAGACAAGGCACTAATTAGGTGTTACTTGATGCGCTGGCACAAACGATCACTAGAGTTCCTTGTCCCTCTGTTTCAGCGCTTGCCTCGCTCCACAATTTGTCACTGTTCTAGCTTACACTGTTGCGCGAGATGTTTTCCCTGGCTGCCTTGTTTTTCCCGGACTGCGTAGGCATTACAAACTCACCCTACATTTTAGCAAATGCCGTTAATAAACCGAACACACTAGGACAATTACATCCTAGCTGTTGATGAAGGAACTACATATCCTTGCAGCACCACACGTGACAGAACAAAGCTCCTGATGCGAATAGATCTGTCTCAGCAGTATGCTTTTGACTACACTGCAAGCAAAAGGAAGCAGGCGTGAAAAACTCGTACAGCAGTGCAAGAAAACGTGCAACCACAGAATTGATAACAAACAAGTGCTGTCTTTGCCACCTGTGTCTGCAGGGTTTGAATCCATTTTGACTTAACGGGTTACCCGAAAAGACTTGCCGTACTCAGGTATGAAAAGGTGCATAGTACAGCAATGATTTTCCAGTTGAATTTACACATCTTCTGGGAAAAGTCCGAAACAATGCAAAGCCTGTAATGAACTGCGTACTTCCCGTAAGGCAACTCTTGGGCTATCAGATGAAGCTTCTGAATGACGTCCGCTGCTTCGTGAAGCTGCAACAGAAAAACAACACAGTTCACATGGCTGCTGTATACTTACTCTGTGCATCTCTGCCAGGCCAAACTGGTCCAGCTGGAGAAAAACTAATGTAGCTGCTACATTTACCAGTGCCCTCATCAACTGCAATGTCAAAACATCAACTAACGTTTTGACGTAGTCAGTGATCAGAGATTCTTTTTTTTTTTTCTACTGGAGATAGTACCCACAATTTTAGTACAACGCACATCATGATGCAGCCAGAGCTCTTTGATCTTACCAGTAGCAAAACTTCCCGTAGGGTCCATGTATTGAAAAACAGTGGCCTGATTGGGCCAAAATTCAGAGCTTTACAGATTGTTGCGACACCCATGGTCAACAACGCCAGATATGCCCAAGTTCATCATCATCATCATCAGCCTGACTCTGCCCACTGCAGGACAAAGGCCTCTCCCATATCTCTCCAATTAACCCTGTCCTGTACCAGCTGCAACCACCCTATCCTCACAAACTTCTTAATCTCATCCATCCACCTAACTTTCTGCCGGCCCCTGCTGCACTTGCCTTCTCTTGGAATCCACTCCGCTACCCTTAAGCACCATCGATTATCTTGCCTTCGCATTGCATGCCCTGCCCAAGGCCATTTCTTCCTCCTGATTTTGACTAGGATGTCATTGACCCGTGTTTGTTCTCAGACACACTCTGCCCTCTTCCTGTCTCTGAACGTGATACCTATCATTTTCCTATCCATAGCTTGCTGCGTGTCCAAGTTACAAAAACTTACAAATTGTTGACAAATGCATAATCGCTTGATGACAAAATCAGTGCAGCAGATGCAGTAACAGAAATGCATATATATGACAGCCCGTGAGATAAATTAAAAGCTAAAACAAGCAAAAAAAATATGCTCATTAGAAGATAATGATGACAAATGGGAGAAAATTTTGTTGGCAACTACTAGATCGCGTGACCATCTGTTCAACTCTAAAAAGTGGCCCTTGGGACCAGTCACTTTCTGAAATGGAGTTTCCCAACTGGTATGATCCTAGAGCTTTGGGCGCGGAAACTACCATCTACCCCCCCACCTCCTGTTTTAACCTTGTTTGGATCTTGGAAGATGCCTGTGGATGACCCATGTTCTGGCCTCAGAAACTCTGCAAAGTGTTTCATCAGTTTCTGAGCCTCCACTGCACGTGACCGTGGAGTGTTGACGCTCTCCAGCAGGTCGCCCAGGTGCACCACCTTCATCGCCACATAGCCGATCTGCGAATCGAGCTCCTTGTATGTGGCATATGATGCCTGCAACAAAGAGGAGGAAACACAGTCAAGGCACAGATGAATGAGTCTCTGGGTATTCCGACTTCCTCCTCAAATGCCTTGCTGTAGCACTGAAACCTTGTTCTAAAGAAAATGGCGAGAATTGGGCCTAGTAAGTTATTCATGATGATTCAACACGCTTAACTTTTTAGAGAATGAGAGACACAACAACACCAACACAGAGCGCGAAGTTACAACTGGTTTTAATGGTGAAAACAGGTGATCTTTTATACACAAGACGTGAGCATCTTCAGTGGCAAACAAACGAAACAACATATCAGTATGAGCAATCGCAATCAGATCCACACAACACACTCATCGTGATAGCCTAAACATGTCAACTTCTTTCTCAGACAACGACAAAGGCACTTCGCTGATACACCTTTCAGCCCCGGAGGATTTGATTTCGAAAGCTTCAAAGCTTCAAAAGATTTCAAAACAGAAAGAAAGATCGCAGAAGCTCTTGAAATCAGTAAAAGAATTCAGAAGTATTCTATTAATTCACAAGATAGGTACCAAAGTTTATGTGAAATGTGAAACATGACTTCAGAAGTTTTCTTTCTCCATTTTTTTTTTCTGCTTGTGACAACCAGAGTGGAATCTCTCTGCTCTGTATGGTGCTAACACCTTCCTACAATGGAAAGTAACTGCTTGTGCTTTCGTGTTTTTGTTTTCTCATAAACTTCAAAGTTGCTTCAAAATTGCCCATGCTTTTTTGACTGTGCCCAAAGAAGAAGTTAAATGACCTTCTGCAGCGTGCTCCACTTTTCTTTTCATTACAGACCAACAGGCAAAGCCTTCCCCATCAGGCTGTCTGGGGCTAGCACATTTTTTAAGTTCTAGGCAGTTCATTTCCAAATTCTTCAAAAAAGAAATAAAATGCTCATTGGTGTCAATGGATTTTGAGCCATTAGTGTATGAGGTAAAAAAAAAAGACAATGCAGCAGACTCCACTTGTGCACTAGTGTCGTCTCCTGTACTGTGTCATTTTCATTCTTGTAATATGCCCCAACTCATTAAGCCATCTGCCATTTCAAAGTATTTAGGCAATTCTGACCTAGTCAGAGGTGCACCTGTACTATCTGGAGAAAGTACTTTAGAGTTTTGACTACTCTTGGCACAAAGAAATCAGCCCAATGCAAAAGCACACTAAAGACACAACAAATAGATCCATGCAGTGGGAAGTGACCCTATGCTGCCAAGTTGGCCATATTTGTGCCTCCCCGTTTGTTGTCTTTTTCTCGAGATGAGCCACCTACACACAAAAGCACAGTCCTTGATAAAACCAGTTGATCTGCCACTTACAAGTGGGGCCAAGGGCGGGCACCTTCCCTCCCTCCTTTGTCCCACTCCTCCCAAACTGTGCCACACATGAAACAATGCCCACCAGCACATCTGCACCCATGCATGAAATTTTGGACAAATTCAGATCTAGAGCGCTGCTTATTTTGGTCACCTGGTCTTGAATCGATCATCAAGCAAAGTAACTGGAAAACAGTTTTGAGCACCGAAATTACAACATTTTTTTCCTGAAGCAAGTTTCTTTGAAAAAGGGGCTGCCGGTATATTAGTGCCATTCACTTGGCTGCTTGACAATTTGTCGAGGTTACTCATGGGTGAATTAATATAACTGTCCTATACCTCCTTCTAACAGGCCCACGAGAACTGAAGTATGTCCAGATAATTCATACATGGACATACTTTTCCCATTAACATTAAGTCCCACATTCCGCTGCAAATTAAAGGTTGTTTTTGCCTCAAGTAGGCTGCTCCGCCGCGTACAAATGCTCTTGTTTTAGCTTATTTTGAAACGGCGTTCACTTTTACTGCTTCAGGCGCTGTTAAGAGTGAATCACCTTGTTTTTGTCCTGCAGCTCGGTGACCTTCTGGCAGTGGCGTGCCTCCTCTTCGCGGCATATCATTTCCAGGCGCTCGCACTTCTTCTGGGTCATTTCAAAGAGGACCTGAAGATCCCGAATGCCCTGCTTGAATGCTTCCTGCAACACGGTGGGGTCAAAGGTCTCGGGGTCCATGTTGCCCCCAAGGCTTCGCCAGGCAAGACGCTCCACAAAGTCCTCGGGACTGAACGATTCCTGCAAGCCACAAGTAACACGCGGTATGCTCAGGAAAGATGCAGGTTATAAAATATTCCAGTATGTTATGCTGGAAAATCACTGAGGCTTTAGAGGACTCTTCGTGGAGACTACGATGATACTGTGGAGAATGGACCCAAATTTACTTTACATCAAACTGGAAAATGGTGATTATGAGGCTGGTGAATTTAATGGCGCAAGGTCATCTGTGGCCAAAGAACGCCACGGCACGAGGTGTTTTCTACTAATCAAGGCGGGATCAAAGACCCATTTCACAAGCATTTCACCCCAAAGAAGCCGAGCAACAGGTCAAGGGGAAAGCTCATACCCACTGTATCACAGGTGGGTACCCGAAGGCACAGGGGACTGAACCCGGAGCACTAATCCCTGAGATTGAACCCCGAGGATGCTCAAACCACTGGGACTGAAAAATAAGTTCTCTTCACTTCACTCAGATGCAAGTGACAGGCAAACCAAGATAGTGGTGCTAAGAAATTTGGACATCAGTTCAAAGTCAACCCATTTGGATTTGCATGCTTGGTTTGCAGCAGATTCTCAAGGATGGTGCAAGCTTCAGTGCTAGCTGTACACTCTACATCGATGATAGCCAGCAACAACGAGGTGAAGACTCCGGGTAGCACTGAAATCTGCAGCATCTATGATGACAGCCAGGCATTTCGTGACGTGTATGCATGTTACATTCAGTGAGCGTGGCCAATACAAAGGCGACCACCGAGAAGACGCTCTTGGTATAAGGACAAGTTTAAAGAGGTGAAGTTTGTTGTTCAGCATATTATCCTGTACATTTTGCTATATTTGTCAATGTTTTCCAACTACGTCTTGTATGTATCTTAAAGGATTATAGACTATTACAGTTCATTTTATTTGCAAGTTTTTTTCTCTGTAATGAGGCATAAGGCACTAGAGTATATGGATCACCCCATGGTATTCACCTATGACCACTAAATAATTTGTAATTGAATTTCTCCTCCCATGCAGTTTCAGCTTCATCGATAGAACGATGTCTGTGATGAGCAAGCTTAGTTTACGTCATGTGAAGCATAGAAAAAAACTCCAATATAACAGCCGATCCATCATCTGTTGTTATTCTAGCGCTTGAAACAGGCTGGCTTAAGCATTGTTATGAATTAAAACTATGTACCAGCTAGTATATTCTAGATTTTTTTTATGCACCACGTGACCTGAACAGATGTAACACATTGCAGTCAGTGTTCGTTTGGTGAAACTGAAACCAAAGCTGCATCAAGAAGAAATACAACTATAAATTATTTAGCAATCATAGGAGAATACTTTGGGGTGGTCCATACATTCTCCATCATCGATGTATAATGCATCATTTGAAAGAAGAAAGCACGCAAGAAAAAATTTGGTGCCATACTCCTTTAATAGGGACTACTTAATTTCTTTATTTTGGCATCATGACCTTGTACATCAGATGTGTCCACTCTCTCTCTTCTATATATCCTAACATGGCTCAGAACAAAGAAAAATCTTATTTGATGTCTATGTGCAACGGCTGCTTTACTGATGCTCTGTAGGTGTTCTACTGTGTTATGGTCCTGTTCTATTCTCTCTATCACAGGGCCACCTTTCGATGGAGGCGAAACACAAAAGCGCCCATGTGCTGTAGGATATCAGTGCATTTTAAAGATCCTCAGGTGGTCGACATTATTCAGGAGCCCACCAATATGGCACCTCTCTCTTCGTTTCTTCTTCTCTCAGTCCCTCCTTTATCCCTCCCCCGTGTACCCCCCGTAGATGTGAGACAGATACTGCACCATTTCCATTCCCCAAAAACCAATTTTCAATCACATGTTGAACCATATTAGAGCCCTATGCTGGAAGTAAGCTTAGGAAGATAATATCTGCTTTTTATGTTCTTGCATGTGTAGCATATTTCTAATAGTCCCACACGTGGCATACAGCAACTACTTACATATATAGTGGTACTCTCATGATTTCTCTGTGTGGCTAGGCACTAATGAGTGCACAAAAATGTTTCCAGGCCATCCACATAAAACTTTATGGATACGTTTGCTTTAAAGTGAAACATTCTTCCATTATGTATTCTTGTGAGAGTTTGTCTTCTTCTGCACACGTGCCAAAGTGGCATCACAGCCTGTGGGGAAGCTGTACCATGGAGGTAGCAGATCAGGTGCCACGAGATGCAGATCTAAGAGTATCAGCCAAACACTTATGAGCAGCAGCTCACCCATGTCCCTCGAAAGGAAAGTCTATAACAGTCAAGTTTTTCTTTTGTTTTTGTTATTTTTTTGCTGTTGGACCTTGGTGATGTTCCCCTGCTGGGGTTCAGTAACCTGACAACACATCATGAGGCCGAGATGAGACTCCTTTCACACTGAATATATTTTATCTTACACTATTTACACGCTGGTCATTCAGGGACGACAGCTAAGGGGTATAAAAAACAATCTCGGTAAGAGTGCAACTCAAGATTTGGCCAGAGTCTGCACCAAGCGGCAACTCTGTCTAGCCATTTCGAGCTGAGCTCTCCCACATTGAATGCCTCGTGCAGGTTAGGTTAGGTTAGGTTAGGTTAGGTTAGGTTAGGTTAGGTTAGGTTAGGTTAGGTTAGGTTAGGTTAGGTTAGGTTAGGTTAGGTTAGGTTAGGTTAGGTTAGGTTAGGTTAGGTTAGGTTAGGTTAGGTTAGGTTAGGTTAGGTTAGGTTAGGTTAGGTTAGGTTAGGTTAGGTTAGGTTAGGTTAGGTTAGGTTAGGTTAGGTTAGGTTAGGTTAGGTTAGGTTAGGTTAGGTTAGGTTAGGTTAGGTTAGGTTAGGTTAGGTTAGGTTAGGTTAGGTTAGGTTAGGTTAGGTTAGGTTAGGTTAGGTTAGGTTAGGTTAGGTTAGGTTAGGTTAGGTTAGGTTAGGTTAGGTTAGGTTAGGTTAGGTTAGGTTAGGTTAGGTTAGGTTAGGTTAGGTTAGGTTAGGTTAGGTTAGGTTAGGTTAGGTTAGGTTAGGTTAGGTTAGGTTAGGTTAGGTTAGGTTAGGTTAGGTTAGGTTAGGTTAGGTTAGGTTAGGTTAGGTTAGGTTAGGTTAGGTTAGGTTAGGTTAGGTTAGGGGGTTAACGGCGGCTTAACAGAGTGCCCAGAGCTCTCTTTTCCATGCGCACATTTTAGTGTTTTCTCCATTTCTTTAGCTCCAGAGCTTGGGAAGTGCAAACTTGTGGCAAAGCAACATAAAGTAACAACAAACACGAGCACCATTTCCACACTGCTCTCGACAGCACCCAGAAAAACAATGCAGCACCAGTTTGGGTGAATCTGTTGCCTCTGGACTTTCCAACAAGTGTGGCAGAGCAACCCAGCAGACGCTGAACAGCTCCAACTTAGACTTTTCGGTAGAGCGCTGGCCCCTGAGACCTAAGCCAGCAAACAAGCAAAATCTGACACTGATGCCATTTGCGACTCCGCGAACAGCATGCATTTCCAGCTTTCCCTTCATTCCTCGCACCAACCACAGCAAGGTCCCAGCATGCATCGGATGCATTTCAGTTTTCCTTTTCTTTTTCTATTTCACCCCTGGACTAGGAAGGGACTGTTTAACAACATCCAATGTATCCTGCAAATAGTACTGGAGTATGTGGCCAAAACTAGGGGGCAAAAGAAAAAGGCTGAAAGCCAGGCTGAGAACAGTGTAGAGCACGATGAGAAGCAAAATGACAGATGTAACGCAGAGGCAGAAAGAAAAAATTGTTGATGAGAGAAACGACAGCATCTGAGCTGAAATTAAAAGCAAAATATGGATACAGGCTGGACACAAAATGTGTAGAAATGACAACTGGTGGTCCATTGCAGAAACAGCGTGGATACCATGAGAAGGGAAACGTCATGTGGCATGGCCAGATAACTTTACAAGACCAAGGAATTCACTGGAAAAGCATGACTGCAGCTGCTTGGGAGGGACTGCAGGCTCATAGAAGGAAACCGCGCACTACCAGTTCTGTGTCAAGGACAAACCTTGGTAGCTTTGATGCACAACACCCCAATGTTGTAGGAAGATACTGTGTAATTGCCAAAGATGCCGTCACACTGCAACTCCCTTCGTCCTTTGTCTTGTTCCTAGCACTGTTCTTTTAGGTTAGGTAGGTCACTACACTCGTCTGCCAGTTACTCGCACTGAGACACTGAGTGACAGTATCACTGACACTATCACTGGCCCTGACAGTGACACTGAGATTAGCAAATGAAGGATTTCACTTTAAGGAAGTGAGCGAGATGTCAAGACCAGGATGGTACAAATATCAGACAAAAAAACTGGTAGGATTTTAACATATTTAAACCAAGAAGACGTGTGAAAGCATGTATTTAGCCTGGTAGGTTCATGGTTTTGCTTTGCTGGGTCGTCAGCACGTCTGGAGACAATATTAGACTCAGGTTAAGCTCTGATCGAGGCTAAGCTGATCTGATCTGTCCGTGCCGCAGATAGAAGTTGAAGACTACGATGTGCGATGCACAGCGCGAGAGCGTGTTGCAGTATAACACCAGGCGTGATTGGTTGCGGCAATAGTATAGTGCTCTTGTGCACTGGCCGCAGGTTCGAAACCAGTTGTGGCAATATTATTTTTATTTATTCAGGTCAGGCTTCAGCGATGAAACAACTTTTGGAGCTTTGGTGGTGATGCCGCATGCATTGGATGGCTTAAACTGTTGGAGAGTTGTGGACTGCTACATCCTACTCACAATATGAACATCACTTCAGAAGTGCTAAGACTGGACACACAAGCAAGGAGACAGACATGAAAGAAGCGCTCATTGCAGTCTGCCCACTGTGTCCATGTCAAATTTTAGCGCTTCTGAAATGGAATTTAAGCACCAATTAGCATAATGCACCCTCTTGCGGGCAAATGAAGAAACAAACGCTTCCAGGGAGTCAGCTGTTAGGCGGTGGGAGGTTGTGTTGGTAGTAAAACACTCAATCTGCAGGCACCATTTGAGAAGAAAAAGCCATGTTCAAGTCATAATGCCACCACCTCTTTGGCTTGCTCAAACCAGGCTACTGGTGGCTCATGACTAAAAGGAGAAAGCTACGGCGTAGCAGAATTATGGAGCATGGGCAAATGCCACTCTTACCAGTAGCGTCATGGCACTAGATTGTGTGGGCGCACTGGAGATCCTAGATAACTACTAGAGAACGATAACTGTGGATGGCAGCAATAGTGCTGGGTGTCTAAAATAAAATAAAAAATCCCAATGAAGGAAAGCTTTGTCAACAACTACACTCGGACTTTGCGTGTGTGGCGGCAGGAAAGCGACAGGAAAGCCTCTGAAGCGGGCTTTTAGCCATCTCGTATTCGAAGAAGTGGCTGCTGTATCGCGCAGCTCCTACGACAGCACTCCTGCAAGCCCGCATGACGGCAGGCGAGAAATTATCGAATGCACTCGGGAACGGCCGCCTTGATATTTTCGCACGATCAAGCTCTCAGTAACAATACGACACGACGCCAACACCGTCCATCGAAGCGTTCCGGTTAGATTCTACGTTTCTTTAAACTTATTATCATTCGCAGCTCCGACCGGCCGATCCAGTTAGGCGACACGAAACCACCGATACGGTTGGCCTCAAATGAAAACAACAAGGCTAGAGTTAAAACTGCAATAAATGTTGCAATGTGCCGTCCTAGAAGTATAATTTCAACACACATACTGCTTTAATGATTTTATAACAATGCATATATTGTCAGCACCAAATGACAGTGACCACAACATTAATTAGGTCTGCTACCGCAACAAACAAAAAGGCGTGCCACGAAGTCCCTTCACCTGTTCAAGCTCGGGCAAGAAGTGCGACATGCTGCCTCACGCGCCGCTGTCTCTGACATCCGGAAATAGCGCCGCAAAGCAAGTTGATGCCACGGAGAAACCACAGTGCGACACACCCCTCGGCAATCACGACCGTGGCGCGCAACGGAAAGCCGGCAGGCTACGGAGCCACGGTACGCGGGGGGGCACGAGCAGCACGGATTTTAGAACATGGAGGAAGCAAGCCTATGCATGCTGCGGGTCGCTGGAGGCTGTGTAGTAACCAGCGCCAGTTGGGGTCTAGTCGTCCAGTTGGTCTAGTGCTCTCAGGTACGGCGTTCGGTGCTTGGTTCCGTTACAGTGAACTAGTACGGTTCTCAAGCAAGGGGTAATTTTGCTTCACGAGTAAAAAACCATAGCGTTCCTTATGGTAGGGTACTAGAGGGAAAGCTGACGGCTTTTCACTTCATCCACCATGAACTCCCGAGGCATGCTGGGAAGACAGCAAACTGGATTGACATCTAGTGGCTCGTTGATTGTGCTATGGATTGAATGTTTTTGGTTGTCCGGTTTCGCTTTCATGATTGTTGTTTTTACGTATGTTTTGTCCACTTTGTAGTTGTGTAGCGCAGCTACGCAGGCTGTTCATTTGAGATCCAAAGCATCCGAAGGCGCTTGACTCGAAGTGAGCTGAGCACAGTGCTTGGTTCCTGCTAGGCCTAAATTCCTTTTGCCCCCACACTGGGAGCCATTTATGCAGCAAGCTGGGTTTTGCTCAGCGGAATGCGCTACCTGTGCATTGAAATGTGGAAGAAGGGAACAAGTTTTTTTTTTTTTGTGTGTGTGAGCAGACAACGCAATAGTCCGCTGCTGTGACCACTCTGCACACTTTTCGTAGGTGTCTCGGCGACAATTTAAAAGCGCAAAATACTTCGACAAGCGCAACTTGATTATGTTAACCGTACTCGCTTCGACAAGCGCAACTTATGCTAACCGTACTCGCCGAGGATTGGTTCAATTCGAAGACTGGTGATGGTCGTGCACTGCATGCAGGAACGACTATTCACGCAAATACCATTATGTAGCACTTGTCAGCATGATCACGGCCATCACTTACTTGTGGTAGCTAGGAGAGGTTTGCGCTTCCTTAGGTTCATGTTTTTCTTGGCAAAATCTGTAGGCGTAGCGCAAGGACATGCCGAGAGCTGGGCTGGCTGGGCACATAGTGCGCGCAAACAAGTTTCTCAGAAAAGCGGGCATGTTTCTCACGGCATGAACATAGCCTATGCACGGACATATCACGCATCCCGCAACAGCAGACTACACCAATGAAAGGTTTCTGTTTTTCACCATGCGATGATGGAAGCTGCCAAAGTGTAGTATCTTAAGAACTAACAATTTTTTCTTTCAATAATATTTGCTCCAAAAAGTGTGTCTGTTAAGCGAAAAAAAAAGTATTTGCCACGGTTGCTATGGGCCTCCTTCACCCCGCGACGTCACGAAGATGCGGTGGCGCTGATGTTAGCAGCGACTTTCGCATGGTAGGCAAAACAGGTTCCGCTTTCCCGTGCCTGCCGCAGCTGACGCAGTTACCGGCGGCTGCTTCAAGCCTGTGCACTGCAGAAGCAGCATATATTGACCAGCTGCGTCACTGCTGGATCCGCGTAGTAGCATAAAAAATATTAAATTAGCCTCGATAGGTTTCTCGCGCATAAATGCCGCATTCGGAAACTGGCTAACAGGCACTGGGCCACGGTAGTAAAGCGCGAAGTCTGGGAGTCGATAGGCACTGCCACTCAGTGCACTTAATAGCATGCAAGTTACTGCGTTCATTCACCTGAAATTCAGGATAGTAGGCTGATAATTGCTCAAGGAAAAAAAAAAAAGACCTATGTAGCTGCACACGTATATACTTATCACCTTGAGCCGGAGTGCACGGGGCGGCGACAGGTTCACTCGCCCCCAAGGAATGCGTTTTTTTGTTAATAGCACACCATGTTTAAATGGCGCGTTTTGTGCCATTCAATATTTACTTGAAACTGTTTCTTGATATGACGACGTAATTATTTCATTCGAGTAGAAAGTAGTCTGGTAAGTTGTGTCAATCTTGCGCGGTCGCGTTGGTGTGCTTAGAATAGCGTACCTTAAGTGTGCTAAACGCCATATGCTTTTTCATTGCATCATGCATGTGTCATATGTTTCATGAGGTAATACATGATCGCGAAGCTTGTTTGGAAAGAAGCAGCCGCAGGCGTGCTACTGACACGTGGCGAGATTGAGAGGGGACGCGGCATGAAAAGTGTTTTCGTTATTCATGCATGCGATATGTAACTAAACTTGGTGCAAATATGAAATTCCTACGCTAGTTTCAGTCATTCCTTTTATTTATAGCTATACCTGGTGGAGTTCTGGGTAATTATAATTAACACCGTCGTCAAGTCCCCCCCAAGCTAGGTCTCAAATAATTGAGTAGATAGTGCGCAGTTTTTTTATGCCAGCATGTGCATAAAGACCTGTTCTGTATGATGACGCGATTGGTTCTTTTTTCTATATGATCAGTACTTATGCATGCATAGTTACATGAAAACGTTCCTTACAAAAAGTAACTAACACAATACTGCACATGTAGGGATAAAAATCGAGAGATTTATTACGCTCCTCGACGTCTCAGGAATAGTTTGCGACAAATGGAATCATTTGATTTTCATGCGAATTACGAAGGTGAGTGATCCAGTCGCAGAAAATGTGAGAGGTCAGAAAACGAACCTTAAAGTTTATTCCCTCGTTTATGGCATCTTCGCTTTCGCTTTGGTCAAAGAAATGCGGCACTGAAATCAAAGAAATTACCTCACAGTTTTTGACGACCACACTTATAAAAAGCGTAATTTATAAATTTGTACTAAATATTTTGCTATAATTTTTCGTCACGAAACTAGACTTCAGGGCTAGGAAAGAAAATAATTCTAGAAATCAAAAATTTTCATCAAATCGACCAGCTTAACAAGAGGACAAGTCGGCATGGCTGGTTCGTGGTCATGCGGCTAAAAACAGCGCTAAGCGAGACACGAGATCGGGGACACGACGCTGTCCCCACTTTTCGCGCAGCGCGACACGTACGTATGTCAGCAGACGATGAGCGCATGTCTGCTCCGACGAAACAACGCCAGCACTTCCCCTCACTACTGTCCCGAAGTAAAATCATTCCGGCTAGTGCAGAGTGTCAAAACTTGTTTTATTCAATGCCTAGCGCATAAATAAACGGCAGGAACGCTTTCTACATGTTTACTGCTAACCATATATACAATACACAGTGGCAAACTATTTCTCTTTATAGGCCGCACGTGAACAACGCGAGCTCGTGTACTTCAACAAATTACTAAGTTGGAAGCATCGACCATTGGTATGATTCGCAGAAACTGGAAACGCGTCTACAAGCCATGAAAACCTGCGCACAACACCTATCCGCGACCCCACTCCCCGACCTTTTGCCTACCACGAGCTCGCTAGCGACTGCAGCGCCACCTCGTTTGTTTACAAACATGCAGGAGGTCCATATTTAGCGGTATGAAGGGAAAGCCCTATCTCGCAATGGACACATTCGGTGGTCGTTTTTCTGCAAATTTACTGCGATGTACAGTTACTATATTTTATTACATACGGATTTGTCTTCTGGATGAAGCGCTCTCGCATGGTGGCGACAGCTTTCCCTCTAGACGATATTTCTCTATGCCGCTGACTCTCTCTGATGACTTCATGATGACTCTGCCTTCATTTGTCCAGTGCGTTTCACGTGCGGCGCGGGTTCGTGGGTGACGCGAGCTCGCGATTTGCGGGTACCTCGTCTTGTGCCATGCATTGCGCCTTCGTTTCCGCTTGGTGTTGTAACCTACGCGGGGCAGTTTGGAACGGATGTGTACATAACGGGATTTGGCGGCCTCATCGGCTGCAGAGGCTTTGCTCCACCACTTCAGCCCCGAAAACCGGCAAGGAACGCACATACGACGTCGACCCAAGCCAGTTCCCGCAGAAGGTCGTCCGGAACTTCTGTATCGTAGCTCATGTTGACCATGGAAAGAGCACGCTTTCTGACCGGCTTCTGGAGTTCACAGGGACGATCAAGGCTTCTAAGGATAACAAGCAGGTGCTGGACAGACTTCCGGTCGAACGGGAGCGAGGCATCACAGTCAAGGCGCAGACAGTGTCGATGGTATACAAGAAACCCGGTCATCCCGAGCCTTACCTACTCAACCTGATCGATACGCCTGGACATGTCGATTTCAGCTACGAGGTTTTGCGATCAGTCTCAGTTTGCCAAGGTGTCATTCTCCTGGTCGACGCCAACCAAGGAATTCAGGCCCAGACGGTGGCCAATTTTAACATCGCCTTTTGTGCTGATCTTTCTATCATACCGGTTTTGAATAAGATAGACCTCAAAAACGCTAATGTCGAAGGTGTGATGGGGCAGATGGAGAGCCTGTTTGGTATTGACAAGAAAGACGTGCTCAAAATATCTGCCAAGGAAGGCACTGGCATTGAAGAACTGGTGAATGCTGTTGTAGAAAGGATACCTCCACCCGGTGGAAACGTTGACGCACCGTTTCGGGGCATGCTATTGGACTCGTGGTACGATCGATACCGTGGTGTCATTGCATTAGTTATAGCTATCGACGGCACGTTGCGTCCTGGGGATGAAATCGTGTCTCACACAACAGGAGCAGTGTATACTGTGCGAGATTTGGGATTCATGAAACCTCTTGAAACCCCGACTGCTATGTTGTGTGCTGGTCAAACTGGTTATGTTGTGGCAAACATGCGATCCCCCAAAGAAGCTTACGCAGGTGACACGCTTTCACACAAGTGTGATCATATTAAGCCCCTGCCAAAGTTACAAGAATCGAAGCCTATGGTATTTGCCGGCATCTACCCTGAAGACCAATCAAAAAACAATGACCTGAAAAGTGCAATTGACCGCCTTCTTTTAACTGATCCCAGTGTGCAAGCCTCTGGTGAGTCCAGCCCTGCGCTGGGCCAGGGATGGCGTCTGGGATTTCTTGGACTCCTTCACATGGATGTTTTCTGCCAGAGGCTTGACCAGGAGTTTGATGCACAGGTTGTTGTGACTGCTCCTAGTGTGAGCTACCGTATTAAAATTCATGGAGCCAAGAACATCAAGCATTATGGAGGTGAAATGGTCACCATAAACAATCCGCTTGACATGCCTGACCCTATAATCATCAAGGAGTACTATGAGCCAATGGTAATGGCAACTATTATCACTCCAGACACTTACCTCAGCAAAGTGATGAGCCTCTGTGCTGACAGCAGGGGTGTTGCAAAGACTACACAGAACATAGACAACAGTACAATACTTATCCAATACAAGTTTCCTCTGAGTGAGGTTATTGTTGACTTTTATGATCAGCTCAAATCCATTACATCAGGCTATGCCAGCTTTGACTACGAAGAAGTTGGCTATGAGCTCACTGACCTGGTGAAGCTGAATATCCTAATAAATGGAAATGTTGTTGAAGAGCTAACCACGATTGTGCATGCAACACGTGCCCGGCAGTTTGGTCGTTCCATGCTACTCCGGTTGCAGGAGAGCATTCCACAGCAGATTTATGCTGTATCGCTTCAAGCTGCTGTTGGAGGCAAAATTCTGGCTCGTGAAGATATCAAGGCTCTTAAGAAAAATGTCCTCGCAAAGTGTTATGGTGGTGATATAACTCGCAAGATGAAACTCTTGAAGAGGCATTCTGAGAAACAGAAAAAACTTAGAATGATTGGAAACATTCAAGTTCCTCGTGATGCATTCATCAATGTTCTAAAGCGGACATGATCCTGTGGTGCTAGTGTAAAAGTGAAGTCTTGGTGTGTTTGTGTGCAGGTAAAATGTTCAAGTTGCATGGCAGGACAACACAGTGAGCTATGGAAAGGAAAATTGTAGGCACAGGAGATATGGATGAGGCCTTTCTCCTGCAGTGGGCGTAGTCAGGCTGATGGTGGTGATGATGATACGTCAAGAGCAGTCCAAATGCCACAGTAGGTACTGCTATCAGGATGCTTTTATGCACAGCAGCGGTCATGATGCCATAATTTGTTGAAATTAAGAACTGTGTGGGCATGTTTAATAAGTACTTGCTTGACAAGGATACTTCTGATGAATCTTCTGTTATTTAGTTAGTACTTTATTGCCCCTAGTTTTATATTAAAGGGCATTTCAGGGAAACTGGCATGCTTACACATAAGATGTACCAGCCATGCTCTGCAGGGGCTGTTGGTATATAAAGCTTTTCTAGGGCAGTTTCTTTTTGCATTTTGTCTGTGCTGTTGTGCTTGCATAAGGTGGAAAATGAACTGCAGATTGTGGTGTGACTTCATTATAGTCGCATATTACCTTGTGCTGTGAACTGCTTTGGCTTGAGCACTGTCTATGGGCTCCGTGCGCTGCAGTTTGGCGCGCGTGAGTGGCGCCACCTGGTTAACAGCAGTGGCGAAAGGCGGACGCAGCCAACGCAGCTCTCCGGTTCAGTTTGCAGTGAGCGAGGCGAGCGGTGAGGTGTTTCGTCCGAAGGCGAGAACAAATTTGGATAATTATGGGTGCTCTACTTACTGCTGTGTTTACTCAATGTCATAACAGCTATAAAAACACTGCAGTCAAAGTACCGAATATATTTAAACGCTTTTCTTGGACATCGTGCATGCTCGCTCATGCACAGAGGGTATGCTGGAAATGAGTGCACTGTGGAATTAAATTCATGGGAGTGAACTGGGAAATGGTTTACATTGACTGGGGTGTTTCGAACGTGACATCATTGGTAGGAGCTGCTTTATGTCTTTATGTAGAGTGAAGGAATGCGTTCAGTCAGTCACAGGAAATGGCCTACGGTGAAGTTCTTGGAGCTAGCATCTGAAGTTTAAGTCTTCGTTTGTTATGCTCATCTGTGGTTCAGCGTGTCAATTTTGTTTCTAGTTTTTTTTTCCGTGCGTGTGTGTATGTAGTGGGAGCGACGTCGTACTTTTGAGAGTGCTTATGTCGTTTTTCACATTGTTTCACCTAAGCTTTTGTGTATTTATTTGCATCATTTTATTTCCTTCAGTGGTTTAAAATTTTGTATCTTTATTTGTTGCATTTATGAGATCTCAAATCCTGTTCTAGACGAATAAAAAGAAAAATAGAGAGTGGTTCAAATTTCTCTATATATTTCTTGGATTTCACAACATCACTAAACCCTTAATTTCGGGAATTAATCTTTTGATTTTAATTAGGTTTATCGTCCCAATGCAACGAAGACTATAAGGGGCGCCATAGTAGGAGGTTCCAGATAATTGCAACTACTTGGAGTTCTTTAACGTGCACTGACATCGCGCAGTACGCGGGCCTCTAGAATTTTGCCTTCACCGAAATGCGACCGCCGCAACCAGGATCGAACACGAGTCATTTGGGTCAGCAGCTGAGCACCATAACCGCCGAGCAACCGCGGCGGCCTTTCTATAGTTAAGTATTTACCAAAAGAGAAATACGACCAAAACAATTAATGTAATTGGTGCCTTCATGAAATTCCTGAAATAAAACTGCTCTAACTGTGGAAGATACCAAGAAACCCATCGTCTTTTTGTATGCTTAGAGCTATGCTCCTCTGAGGGAAATATATAAATTAAAGCAGGGTCAATCGTGCAGGATGTAGAGCACTATCATCTGATATTTATGTGTAGTAAGTTTGCGTTTTTCGCATTTCTAGCCGACCTTTCACATAGTCGATGTCACAGTGGATGTAAATTACATAGCTGATTTCATTATTTGGGTCAGAGCCTTGTTTCTCAAACTGTAAAGGTACTTAATTAATATCAATAAGCTCAACTGCGCTGCCAGATATTGCAGTGCCGTCGGGACTGCAACACAATCATGGTTGCTCGGAATCGGTGATCAGCCCAAAAACGAAATGCAGCAGTAGTGGCGTCAAGGCTTTCAATGCGTTGAAATCCGCAGAGAAGAAGGCGTTGACTTAGAATGGCATCGCGGTCAGTGCACGTCTGCTATGCGGCCGGGCTGGCGCTAACGCATTGGGCATGGAGGAAGGCGCAGGGCCACCACGGCCAGTCTCGAGGAGGGCGCGCGCGCTCTCCCTTCGAGAGACCGGCCGTGACTGAGCGTCCGGTTAACGCGGCGAGTGCCACGAGGCGGCGCTGGCGTTGTGGTCGCTGCTGGCGCCACCATACCAGCGCACGGAGCCCATACTCTAAGATGTAACGAATCCTTAGTTTAGCATTTGTCACAAGCTGGGAGATAATAAGAGAGTAGGCTAATTTAGCAGGAAGACAAAGTCACTTCATTCTCTGCAGGTGAAAATCTAGCACTGACTTCACTCTCTTCTATGATGGCATCCTAGACATGCATAGGCCTCTTAATTAGTGGGGAAGGCTGAAGTAAATGGTAGCACCCCCGAAAAAGAATGAAAAAAAGGTAATAAAATTCAGCACAATTATTTTCAGTTATTTGTTTCATAATAACATATTTATATTTGCAGTTGTTTTCTACTGTGTTATGAAATAGTTAAGCGAAAATAGCACAAAAGATGACAACAAGCAAAGAAAACAACAGGACCAGTGCTATGTTGTTTTCTTTCCTTGTTGTCCTTGTCTATTGCGCTCTTTTTGCTTAAGTATGTATCACCAACTCGCCCGTCTTGCCATCATTATGAAATAGTGTTCCATAGAGCCTGCATGAGACAAATCACATCTCATTGTGACATACTGCAGTTTTTTATGCCATTTTCTTGCTGTGCGTATGTGTGAAACGGCATTTGCAGTTCGTGTATTAAAGATAATTTCCTGCACAATAAACAGTTGTTAGTTTGTACTCTGTGTGTTTTTGTATCCTTTCATAATAGTCATTCTGTTCCCGTTAAATGTACTGCACATAAAATAAGCAGCAAGTATAATCAGCCAGCCCCAGTTCTCATTCTTTTAGATTATTGTACCTCGTAACAGCACTCAAGCCAAAGTCAGTATAAGTGCGAGCAATATTCGTGCACTTATGTGGACTAAGGAAGAACATAAAGGAAGAGAAAGATTTGAGTTTTATTTTGTCCTCGTCCACATTTTTTTCTCGCGAAAAGTATGATCAGAGTCTGTTGCTGTCCGTTCTATGTCCTTGGTGGCTCGCCAGTACAACAGTGTTAAAGAGGAACAATGACAGAGTTGACAGAAAAGACGGACACAGACAAAGTGGGTGCTTAGGACTATACAAAAGCTAATGTTTCACTCTGCTAGCTCAATGATAGAAACTTGCGTGTGCTGTAGCCTTTACTATTCCTAACGTGACTTAAAGGAGTATCGACGCCAAATTTTCGCTTCCGTGTTTTCTTCTCCGTAATGATGCGTTGGACATTGGTATGCATGAATCGCCCCATGACATTCCCTTATTACTGCTTATTTTGCGAAATAAGTTAGGCCTAGCAATGCCTACTGCACATGAGCGGTGACGCTGTCAGCACGCCAGTGGGCGGCAGTGTGGCATGTTGATAGCAACAAAAAAGGGCGTCACTAGAGTTGGTGCAGTGTAGTGTGCAGGTAAAGCTGTAATAGCTTTGTTATAAACCACCCGAGGGGTACAACAGCAGCCTTTGCATTTAAATTTAACGTACGTCCCGCCGGTTTCTTTTGCATTTCACCTGCATCGGAACGTGGCCGCCATGGCCAAGTTCGAACTCGGTGTGTGTGGCTATTGAAGGAACATACACGGACCTGTCCACTGTCTCGAGCTAAACCACATTCGCTGCCACGTGCATACAGTAGGATAGTTATGTGAGATATGTGAGAAGAAAAACTGAAAAGAGGCGCGTCGTACCCCTAGTGGCAAAGAGCCCTTGCCGTATTGTGGAGAGGCCCTATAAATACTAGCCCCAAAGAACCAGGAAACTCTCATTGAGTGGCGGGCCTCCAAAGCCTCAATCCCGGCTTTCCTCCAGGATCCGCCATACCTGCACGAGACGTTGCTGTTTCCGGCCATTTATTCTTATTGTCCGTTCAATTTAAGCCCGTTACTTCAAAAGAGCCACTACTGGGGCTAGTTGGAAATGCATCCCTGAAGGTATTGGTAAGCACTATCAAAATACGGAAAGGGATGAACACACAGGACGAAGCGCTTTCTAACAACTGTTTATTTTCTGAAGAAACATGACTATACGCACATTAACGTTATATCATACACAGAAGAGGGAAGAGCGGGCGGCACTGACAAGAGTGATATGAAGGAAAAAGAAAAAATAAGAAAAAATCTATCAACACGTGCCCTTACAACAACCGAAGATTACTATTCTTGAGGTAGTTTAATTCAGTTCTCCCTAACATCACCGAAGGTGAGCTGACGCATTGCTTATCTGGAGCAACATGCATAGCGAAAGCTTCGATAATTTTGCGTTCCCGCCTGTTTCTGGCCCGACCTATTACCTTGGTGTTTTTTAGCATCGGGTTGCATTTACAGTGTGCGCAATGTGGTGCCAGATTCCCGGATTTCGCAACTTGTTCGCACAATTTTTTTGTGTTTTCCAAGCCTCTTGTTCAGGCACCTACCCGTTTGCCCTAAATAAGTTGACGTATACCTGTGTGCCAAGTTTGACAATTTTAGAAAAGCCATAGATTTCAGAAAAAGTGAAAGCAAAAGGTCAGCTGTATTCTAGGCCTTTCACTAATGCGATGTCAAAATTTTTAAGCACTTCCTCATTATTCCATAATGGCGGTATGCTTTAGCGTGTAGTGCGCCTCTTCGTGATGAGTTACTTTTTTGTTTATAGATCTTTTTCTGACAAAACCTAAGCTCAGATATGTTAATCTAAGGCGCCAGTCGATTGCAAAAAATGTAAATCAACGATGTCGGCAAGCCACCCTTTGCTTAAACCACTCACCCATTTTATTCAACATTCTTTCAACATAACTACTTTACACTGCGTTTTATGCAAACTCTACTAACCGATGTAAAATTTAGCGATATAGTTTTTACGAATAAGGAATTATTATCGCTCAAAATTTAAGAAAGCAGGCAACGATACAGATTTTGCCTGAATAAGAAACTGCATTGGTACTATAATTTTTGTATTCTGGAGCATGCATAAACAGTAAATGTTATGCGAGGAAAACGCGCCGCGGTGGCTGAGTGGTTATGGCGCTCGGCTGCTGTCCCGAAGGACGCGGGTTCGATCCCGGCCGCGGAGGTTGCATTTCGATAGAGGCGAAATGCTGGAGCCCCGTGTAATGTGCGATGCCAGTGCACGTTAAAGAACCCCAGGTGGTCGAAATTATCCGGAGCACTCCGCTACGGCATTGCCTGAGTCGCTTTGGGACGTTACACCCCAATAAACCAAACCAAATCATATCAAACCAAAGGGCTTCCTGCCAACGCAACGCTCGAGTACATTACTTGCGTGCCACATTACAGTTTGTTCGCGACCCACGCATTTAACACAAACAGCGCTGCGAAACACCACAATGAACAAATCTGGATTTTCCAGTTTTGTTCCTACACTGGGAACAGTTGTTGCCAACCAGAGGAACAACAGCGTGCGGAGTAAAAACGTGGCGAGGAATTTCGTGCGAGGGGCTCGCGACTGCCACGAGCATTGCACCCCAAAGCGGATCAGAGCTTCGCATTACTCATACACTGTGCAAAAACCTTCAGAAACGTGTCCACGAATGTGCGTTATCCTACGTTTTTAGCGGCAGAAGTGTAAATGTTCACTAACGGTAACAGAAGTGTTGGCTAGCTGCATGTCACGGCGATGCTCCAAGCTATTGCATCACTCATAGGAGTTTAGCATATCACGCATGCAGTTCTTGTAGGTTGTCCTTAATCTTCGTTTTTCACTACACTGCTCTGTGCGTTTCTTCTCTGCCATTGTCTGCCGTTGGCAGGTCTTCCCGCAGTTTTCCGAGTAGGGCTCATTTCCGTGACAGCCCCATGTTCTTCCGCTCTCATCGACCTGTTGCTGTCCCTTTCAACAGGGCTCTGTTTCTTACACCCGCATAACACATGAGAAGGGGGAAACTTGACACAACTCAGGTGTACGACGCTCCCGCCCCTGTCGCGTCTGCAGTGGTTTAACCACAATTAAGCGGCGAATTTCCACTGCGGCCTCGTGTCGTACAGCGTCGACCCTATTCTGTGAGGTGGACTTGTTTTCAACATGGTCGTAGCACGCTGAGATTTTGACGAACAAAAAGAAAAAAAAACGAACCCGGATGGCAAAGGAACAATTCACCCGTTTTGAAACGAATCGCTACGGTGCACCACAAAGACAGCCCCCGATATCGAGTAGAGCAATGTAATATAGACGCGTGCACATACATCAGCAGTGCAGTGGATTATAAGTTTGCGTGCAAGAGAACATCTGGTACATGTTGGACACGTTATTATGTTCGCAGTGTTTATGAGGCGCGAAGTAGCGATAACAGTGGCTGACGGCGTGCAATAAATTCAGGCAAAGCGTCACGTGCACGCGAACGCGAACTTGATCCTCCCGATTAGCCTGTTCCGTTGATTGATCACTTACTGCGCTTGTACTGTGTTCTAAAGTTGGTGCCAACAACCCAGCTGTCAAGGCTCAGTGAAGTTCGTCCCAGTCAAAATTTCGCGAAGACAAACCTGGCTTCTTAATAAGAAGTTTCCGCGGTGCTCCTAGTTTCGGTTGCATGACGCGGTTCTTCTTTAGTAGAAGCGTTCTTTGCAGCAACGATTTCACATCTCGATGGAGTTCTTGAAACGTAAGTAAGCCTACACCGGTAGCCTAATTAGCTTGCATCTACAGTTGCACACCGTGAACAGTGCATGCCACAGGCCTGGGTGGGAAGTACAGGCGCATGTTGCTGTTCACGTGTTAAGCAGATGTGTTAACTGGGATTACTCCAGTGCTATGGCGCTATGGCAAAGATAATCCGGGGTATTGTGCAGCACTCCACTCACGCCCGGTTAAATCGAACAACTGACATGCCTACAAGGGATAGCAACGGCACTCGCCCTGAAACATCGAGTACTGCTTTTTTGTTGAGTGGCGTTGACAAACGGAACAAGTGGCTAGTGTTTGGGGCAGGGAACGTGTATGGTATAGTATGGCATGGTACAGCACGGTATGGTATGGTACAGTATGGTACGGTGCGACATGGTATGTTACGGCTATATGGTATGATATGTGGTGTTTAACGTCCCGAAGCTGCACGTGCGCTACGAGTACAGCGATAGGGCAGGGCGGCCGATTAATTTTCTCCACTATGACGCTGATGGGCGCTAAGAGCACAATAGCAACAATTTACACGGGTGACAACACGTAAAGCATGATAACGAACCCGGGATTAATGTGCTCTTGCCCGTGTACATCCACATGCAGCTGCGATTTCTTCGTAATATTTACTTTTATGTGGTGATGGATGTTTTGGATGGCCGAGCATATTGGTTTTTAAATTAACCTGGCGTGGAAGCTGCTCTACTTCACTGGACGAACAAAAAAAAAAACGATTCCCTTTCTGAGCTATAGCGGTTTCTTTACAAAGACAAACCAGAATGATTTCTTCTATTAGCGCGTAATAATTACCGCATTGAAATACCTTCCCCGCACAGTAAACGGACGTTGTAGTGCAAATATGTATTCAGCTGACCCCTCCCTTGAGTCTCATAATTTGGCACTATAATTTTCCATCATTACCTGCCCTTGCTTGTCCAAGAGCTTTAAGGTCGGAGCATAGACGCACTCGCAATGCTTTCACTGAGAGTAAAATATGGAGAAATAAGCAAATTATTTACACGATAGTTAATACGTTGAATTCGTTCCGCATTTCTCGCCTATTGTACCTGATGAAAGCTTTTGCTGTTCAAAGAACTTGGGAACATGTGACGTTCGTGAGAACTGGGCTCCGCATATACTATTTGAGAATTGTTTGCTGCTTCGCTTTTGTTTTTTTAGCGCAATATTCACGCAGGCCTGAAAATGTTAAAGGGAAACTATTTACGAACGGTGTATTCAGAAAGTGTGAAGCCCGCTACAGCGTCGTTTCGCTCTGTGCGCTGACCATCATTTAACGACTCGGTACCCTTACGTAGCACAATTCAATATTTCATTTCAGGCAATGGCGTCAAAGTGAAGACTATGCACTCTGAAGACAATTCACACTCCACGAACATGGTCCATCCGGATCACCGCATTGCGGAACCAGAGAAGGGATCTCCCATGGTTCGGAGTTTCATATGGTACGCCAGGCTGGGTCGCTTATTTGGCTGCTTGTTCATAAGGAACCTAAGCGACAAGTCCCTGGACAAAGCCACGACCACCTGGAAGAACTTCTACACGCTCTACTCAGCTGCTTGGCTATGGATGCTCGTGCTCTTCGAAGGAAGCAGTATCGTAGAAGCATCTCAGTGTCGCAGGAATTGGATCTGCAACTTCACTGTGCCCCGCCGCGGTGGCTCAGTGGTTAGGGCGCTCGACTAACTGATCCAGAGTTCCCGGGTTCGAACCCGACCGCGGCGGCTGCGTTTTTATGGAGGAAAAACGCTAAGGCGCCCGTGTGCTGTGCGATGTCAGTGCACGTTAAAGATGCCCAGGTGGTCGAAATTATTCCGGAGCCCTCCACTACGGCACCTCTCTCTTCCTTTCTCCTTTCACTCTTTCCTTTATCCCTTCCCTTACGGCGCGGTTCAGGTGTCCAACAATATATGCGCCATTTCCTTTCCCCCAAAACCAATTATTATTATTATTATTATTATTATTAACTTCACTGTATCACTGGGCGTCGTATCTTATTGCCTCGCTTCCATTAAGATATTGGTGAATTTCGTATGCCTGGCCTGCGGATCCACGAAG
This sequence comes from Amblyomma americanum, assembly GCF_052857255.1. Taxonomy (NCBI): domain Eukaryota; kingdom Metazoa; phylum Arthropoda; class Arachnida; order Ixodida; family Ixodidae; genus Amblyomma; species Amblyomma americanum. The sequence goes on from NC_135505.1 coordinate 151,183,562, forward strand.
CTCCTGGCCTTCTTGATAGACGCGGCAGCATTCGGGACGTCGAATGGTTTCATGCTTGCCCGTAAGTCCGCGACCCGCAGCCGCTCCTGGCTCAACGTAATCTCGAAGCTGGCCGTCACAGCTAGCCTGGTTGCAACATTATGTTGCGCGGTCGCTTTCCACATCAGCAGCTTCTATTCGAGCCGCCTGCACTGGCATCCTGTCCTCAAGTTTCTGGCCATGTTGAGCACTTTTACTTTCATATTCCAAGAGTATTTCATGTACTTGGCAGTGACTAGATTTTGCGAGGTACTGGCGCAGTATGGGAAGGCACAGGTTGCGCGCTTCGAAGAACACCGGAGGACAGAGGGGCCTCAGAGGATGGACGTGGCGGGCATTGAAGCAGAGCGCTTCATCGTCTGCGAGATAAAGCGGCTCAAGACGGCAATGAACGACGTCTGCGGTCCGGCGATCGTGACCTCCTCTACTTGCCTCGTGGTCATGCTGTGCACGGCGCTCTACAGATCTTTTCACACCGCGCCAGAACAAGTCGAGGCTTGGTTGGGCGTCATCTACACGATCTACTGCACCCTTTGCTTTATCGACATGGTCCTTGTCAGCAACAACCTTGGAAGCCAAGTAATATGCAAATTTATAAAAGAGCATTATATGGTTTCCTGCTCTTACGGCGTGGCTCAGGTGTCCGCCGAGATGTGAGAGAGATACTGCGCCATTTTCTTTCCGCCAAAAACAATTTCCAGCCTAAGTCAAATTATACTGAAACGGTAAGTTCGTAATCTTTCCTTTGAAACAACTATGAGGACGAAAGTTTTCCCAGAACGCCTAGAAAATCTGTGTGCATATTCTATATCTTATCAAAAATTGCATAAGAACTTGCTTTGGGGCTAGTTGGTTAGGCGCTCTTTGTGCCATCCCCCTTTTTTCCTGTGTGTGTGTCTTTTGCGCCTTTCAGAATTTCAATCAAAAATTAGCTCGATACTGTTGCTGTACGGATCAAAATGAACCAAATTGATCCGCCAGAGCGTTTTTCAGCTTGAGCCTCGTAGCGTGCGCTGTTAAAGCGTCGTTTCATTTATTTATTCTCCAGCGTTATATACTTTATGAGCGACTGCGTGGGATATGAGGAGATCGGCGGAAGATCTGAGCCCAGGAGACGATGATAACGACGGGATCGTTATCGGCCGTCACTGTGGAATGAACGGCGTGCTTCTGATACTTTGATCTTTAAAGTGTACTTGGTACTGGCCTCCTAAATCGTTACCGCGAGCGAAGTGGCAGACGGAGAGAGGAAACGAGGGGAGTAGCGGCTGCCCTGTCGTTTTGAGTCCTGTCTGCGACTACAATTTTACTATCAACCGTGGATTTAGAATGCTGCTGCCAAGTGGAATATATTCTATAGGCCTCATAAACTCTAGCTAGTTTAGTTTTCCACTGCCGAAGTTTGCACTCAAGAAGGCTGCCAATTCAGCGCTTGTGACAGAAGCCTTCTGCTCATGTTGTTGAAGCACAGCAGTGCGCCCGAATGCACGAAATGAACGGTTTAACTGTGTCTGCTGAATTCAGCGTTTGATCATTTTTAATCATTTTTCACAAACAGAGCCTGAATTACTACTGTAGAAATAAAGTTTGTGGAAGAAAACTGGCTCAAACCTAAAGTTTGCGATCGTAAAGAGCCAAGTCCAATGTTTACATGTGACATTGACGAAATTCTTTGCACAATTTTTCATTACCTGGTGATCAGGGGCGTAGCCGGGGGCGGGGCAGGGTTCGGTGTCATAACCCCCCCCCCCCCCCCCAATTTTCTCAGCGCTGCATCCCCCCTCTAATCTCTCCTTTCGGGCTTTTTTTTCGCCCATACTATTTACCGCATCGATATATTAAAATGTAAAACCAAAATAAGAGTGTCGATTTGTAGACAAAAATGGTTTCAGTTCTAAAAAACAGATGAAAAAGCTGAAGACATCGCTGCGCTTCCGTTTGCACGCGCTGTACTAAAGGTGCGGATGTAACGGTGTAAATTCCCGCAAAACACGAATGACTAAGATGTTGTCTGGGCGCAAGCTCTCTTTCTTTCTATTACCGGCGGCATATAACACCCCCTGAAAAATACTTCTGACTACGCCACTGATGGTGGTGTAGAGTGGCTCTAACTAGCATGTAAGGCATACCATATAGAAGCTTAGATAGCCCTAAGGTTTATGTGTATAATAAACTTTCGCGTTTCTGTCAGTTTCTGTTAGGTGGAATATTGGCTCGTTTTAAAAAAGAAAAAGCTCCCATTCTGTCAAAACTGTGCAATGCAAGTGAAAGCTGCCGCAGTTTTCTGGAGATATCGAAACGAATCGGTGGCAACGATAACTATACCACGTCCCCTTCCCGCGTGAGAGCGCTCGTGGGGTAGGAGGATAGGGTAGTTTAGTAGTTTACTTCATGTAACGTGCATAATTAAGAAATAGACCATGGAATGGGAGAAAACCATATCACCTTATCTGACAACCATGGATCCATGTTCTCTGGCACATCATGGTTGGATCTGCATTCACCCGAAGAGAGCTGTCTTGTGACATCCTCGTCCGAGGTCAGGCGTGCGTGTTCTTGAAGTATCTAGACGATGTGCTTGCAGAAGTCGATGCTGTAATATTTCGGACTCCTTGAACATCTAAATGTGGTATTATTTCCTGCCAAAGCGAACCTTTATTAGTTGGGGTGACTTAGAACTGAGGTCGACACGGTTGCCAGGCGCTGACTGCTGAGCACGCTAGGCTGCTGGAGCGCTCTCAAACCTGTGACACCACTAAGCCACCTCGGCGGCTCTGAACATCGATTTGTGTGCATGGCGTCAGCACCAATAATTCACTTCAGGTTCAATTTTCAAACCAGTGTGCAGATACTGGGCAAGACACTGTGACTTGAAGTGCGCACTTGTATCGTGTCACGTAAGCCCACCTACTTTTTCGCAGATGGCAGGCTCAGTCATCCCGTTCACGGTAATCCTGGTGCAAACTAGCGACGACCTCAAGTATGACATCGGAACAGTTAGATGATCCCTGCCACCTCAACTAGCTGTCATCACCGCTGGACTTCTCGGACCTTTCGGCATAGTGCATAGAGCAGTTTTTGCTCGCACGCGAAACCTGTCGGTTATAGAAAGCACGGTATAATTCGGTTCAGTTTGCAAAAAATGCCTCACTAGGACATCATTGTGTTATGAATGTAACCCTGCATGAAAGTTTTCAGCATAATAAAGAACGCCTGCAGCTCGTTAAGAGTGAGACGCTTTGTGTTTTATTGAAGTCGTTGAAGTCACCATCGCATGCATACCATTTGTCTGTGAGGAAGCCGGAAGACCTGTGAAGGAGAAATTAAATGTTGAAGCGTTCTACTTGAACTGCCGATTCAGGAGGGATATTTTCTGGGTATCCTGAGCTATAATCGAAACAGTCACAGCGAAATGCATCTTATGTTTCGCTCAAGATTTCGCAAGAATGACCAATTACACGTATTGAGCATTAACCCGCGGCCGCTAACGCTATCGCGTCATACCCTTAATTCGGAGCTTAAGTTGTTGTTGTTGGTGTTGTCCCAAAAGGGATAACAACAACAACATAAGCTCCGAATTAGGGGGAGCTTAAGTGTCCACCCCAGTTTTTCTCTTCCCTCTCTTTGGCTGGACTTTCTTTTTTTTTTCTTCTCTTCTGCTTTCCCTCCTTCTCTATCTTAGCTTGGTTTGCGGATTCAGTTATACCATGGCTCAGGTTGGTATACCATTAAAGGGTTTCGCTTTCACTAAGTAACGTTCCGCGTGTGGGACTCACGACAAACTGGTATCAAGACCGCGTCCTAGATACTGCAAGACAGTCGTGGGATTCCCAACGTTGTGCCAGATGTGGCATCCAGCCAACCCGGGCAAGACCTTTGATCTGATTTGAGGAGTCAGGGACATATGGGGCTCTTTATAGTAGTGCTGATGCTGTTTCCGGGCCTGCACCTCCCGTGGGTTGCACAACCTTAGGCAAACATTATTTTCTAAAAAGCTTATATAATCGCCTAAAAACTGGAACTGAGCGTATGAGCAACTTTTTTCTTATGAGTGAGGGCTGGCATTTGGAGACTGACCGGATAAAAAAAAAAAGACTTTCTTCAAAAACGTCACACCTTGTTTTAGGCGTCGAGGATTTTCGGTCTAACAGGCTCAAGCTCATCAGGTGCCTTGGAACCGCTATCGTCATCGTGAGGAGGAATCAGACTGCAGAAATCATTGTGTGGTATATACGAAGAAAAACTTTAGCAGTGGATTAACAAATTAAAATTTCAGCGACCAGGGACTGTACAGAGAGGAGGCAACAATACGAGCGTCCTTCCCTGTGTAGCTTTGGCTCCTCGTTTTCATTTGGGGCTTATACAAACAGAAGCGCAGCTCTACGTTCGTTCACATTCGGATACGGATTACATGGTAGCTGACTAAAGAGTTTCATTCTTTATTACGCAACTCTCACTGTTGTCGGCACATTGAAACTATCTTGCAAGGTGGCTCTTTATCGGCATGCTTTTAAAATATTTGAATGTTATACTGGTTTATAAATCGAAGGCATGCTTAGATACATGTTTTCAGAAGGTTCTGATATTGCTGTTCGGTTTATTTTTTTTTGTTTTTGATATTTTTACTGCAGATACTTCGTTTACATTTAGTTTGTGTGCCTGACAAAGCGCCGCGTCGCAATTTCATTTACATTTATTTTATATACAAATGCTTTCTCCGTACACAGGGGCGAAGCAGATTGCTGTTGGAGGTGTGGTGCAATACAGGAAGTGCAACTCGTTGCGAATAGTTCACTCGGCGTAACCTAGCGTTTCTTTACAAAAGTGTTATGAGATATAAAAAAAAGCTGTAACGTATCCTAACCCCGGCTTTATTCAATGGGTGCACTTTTGCATGAGTGGAATACAATCAGTTATTTTGCCGTTGCAATACCTGGCGAAGACTTATACAGGGTAAACACTTTCGGTGGGCGATGGCTGAGTTTCAGTCGAACACCCAATGAGTAGTTTCCTAAAATCATGCAGCGTATTACTGCCCATCTTTATATTTGGCTCAGAAGATAACTGAGGGAACCTTTAACTTGAGCTAATCGAAAAGTTTGGCGGCGTCTACAATCTTTCTTAATAACCCTTGTCGCAGAACCCAAAGAGTCCAAATTTGTGTGTAATTAGCAAACACTTTACTTATGGAAAACATTACATCAATACAGATAAGCGAAGCGCTAGCAAACTGCATATACTGGCTTGTTTCAACTGATAAAAACCGAGGTGCCCCGTTTCCTTATTTCTTTTATAATCACTGGCCAAGGCATTTGAGTTACGCTGCATATGAAGTGAGATGAGCAGACTGCATGGTGGTGAAAAAACGATACAAGTTGGGAAAAGAATGCGACGAAAACTATTATTATTATTCTGTTTCCATGAGTACTTATAATCAAAGTACTGTGGCTGTTTTTTTTTTTAATGCGTGCGTAAAAAGAGCAGATGAGAAGGCGGCACAGAGAAAAGGCCAAGAAGTAGGAAGGTCACCGCCATCCGGGGGTGGGGGTGGGGGGGGGGGGGGGGTGGGGGCTTGTGGTTGGAGCATCCGATTCGCATGCGGGAAGTGAGGTGCGATTCCCAGTGCGGACGGCTCCTCATCAGTGATAAAATGTGTAGAATATTTTCCCTGGCTCTGGGGCTAAATTCTCGAAAAATGTGAATTTGACCCTGCATTGTTTAAAGAAAAATAGCCTGTGCCATGGCGCTGTTCGGCTAAAGCTGGCCTTGTGCCACTATTATAAAACATCGTCATCATACTTGCCAGAGCTTTGCCTGCACGGGGCACTGAACTGCCTATAGTGTGAATCATTTGTGTTAATGACCCCGAGGTCTATCACACTGACGATATCACTGCCGACAGGAGTTGACTAATAATTTGGTGAGACAGGTCGATTTCTCCTTTCTTTTGCACATAAATAGATTAGCTGCGTTACTGCCCCCCCCCCCCCCACACACACGCACGCGCGCACCCCCCCCCCCCCCCCCCCCCCCACACACACACACTTGTCCGTTCGCAGGCGCAGCTAGCTCCTGGCGGAACCAGATCGTACCTGCATCTCCCAGGAGCCTTTTCTTTCAACCAGTAGCAGACGAATTTTCGCCACTCCCCAGAGGGCGCAATGAGGATTGTTAACCTCATGCTATAGTAAAGTGTCGAATTTTTCATCGCTTCGACGTGTATGCCTTTCATTCTAGTATCATGCCATTTGTACAGTGTGCGTTTAAAAGAATGCATGGCACCGATGCCACAAAACATTAAAAAGTAGAACAGCTTCTTGCACATTTTGTTTTATCTAAAGAAGTTGTGGTGTCATCGTTGCCAGAAATCTTCAGCGTAGCGAAATAGATGACACATTAATAATATAAAAAACCTTTCACCGAACCTAGTTTCTAGATTGCCTTGCCATGTTGATCCTTTTTTCTCACCTATGTAATTTCAGTTATCTATGGCTTGGTACACAATATCGGGTTCTACAAACCTAACAGTGTTTGTCGTGTAAGAATGGCGGCGGATTCCTGCACGCTCACATGAAAGGTACAGCAATGTTAGCCGAGTAATTGTACGACACTCCACGCACAGAACAAGGGCACTTCAAGAGCCCAGCACATTACATTTCAGTTGGGCCACCAGCTCTAGGTTGTGAATTTTTGCATAGTTCATGACGCAGAAACTGCCTAGCGACGTTATTCTGTGATGTAGGCTACGAAACTGGCTTCTCCTTTCTGAAGGATGTAGTTTAAATGCGACTTGGAGAAAAACCCAAGTGTGCCCATTACAAGCTGCTGTACGAATATCACATTTTGGGCCTTAGTGACATCTCATTACTCTGAGGCCTGTCCTGTGTTGTAGAAAATTTTGAGACGCAGAAAAAACTACAGGAAAATACTTAAAGTTAAGGTGCTAGACATGCAATAGGAGTCACTGAATGCGCTCCATATCATACCATCGTGATATCGCCGCTGTTTTTAATGATTTATTGGATCGCCCGGTCAATGCTTACGCCAATCGCGTCGATTCCATCACGTTTGTGGCATTTTATCTTCTTAAATCCTTTCACTATTAATTCGGCACGAGCAGTATCGACGATTCCGCAACAACAAGGCCGGCCCGATCGAATGTGTTGACGAGGGTTGATTGCTTCGCACCATTCAATCTGCCCCGCGGGTGAAAACTTTCTCCTCATATGAATGCCCCTAGCGATGCTTTTATCCCCCCGCGCCTGTGTCCGCTGTTCCATGAATGATTGATCGCTACCGATACAAATCAGAGCTCCGGTGAGCTCTATTTATTTCTTTTTTTTGGCTACACGCATTTTATGTGAGACATCAGAGAAACATTCATATATCACTGAGATCAGAAGCAGGCCCTCTCCGCAGAACAGATCAATAGACGGTGTGGCCTGAGACGTCATTAGGACCAGTGGACAGTGTTTTTTTAACCACTACTGTTATTCTCCTTGTTTGTTGAGAGGCGTGCGTAGCCCACCATAAGTAATATCCACACAAGTTCTTAGAATTTCAAAAACACAATTACCCTTGGCGCTGTGGCCAACAAATTTTGCCTACATCACGCGAAAACGCATGCGCTTTCGTAAAGCTTGCATGCAATGCAACCGTCTAGTGTACCGTTTCCAAAGCGAGTATTTTATTTCTCTTTGCTTGCAGGCTCTCCGAATCGCCGAAGAAAGCCGCGAGACCTCCAAGTGAAACTTGAGCGCTGCATTTTAGAGCTGAGCTCGACGTTGCTTCTTTAAAAGCATGGTCCGCGGTGATCCATCTCATCCGCTTTGTTGAAGCGTTAGAACCAGTTCTTCAGGCTTACAGACAGAAAACTAAGCGAAAATGTCGACTTATTCGTCTGTCGTGTGAGTTGTCTGCAGGACGATGACGGCATACGTTATCACTGTGGCTCTCATCTGCGAAAAAAGAATGCGGCACCGTGTAAACGCCATAGATTTTGATAGGAACGTATTATTCCGTATCGATGCACGTGAGTTACGCAATTGTAACACGTTTTTTTCTCACACACTAGAATAAACGACACATAACATCTGCAACAAAATATAATACTTCATTACAACAAAAAGGCTCAGAATGAACTAACTACTAAATTTTTCTCCATGGGTTGCTGCTAGACTTATTTGAAATATTTTTTTTCTGCATCATTTCAGATCTAGAAAATACTATTACTCGAGTTGGCATTGTTGTAATAGTATTCAAGATGAATATTAACTATATCGAAAACCAAACCTGTAATATGGCCATCACCTTTCATTTATGTGTAATATAGAAGACGCAGATATTCAGAAAAGAACGTTGATTACACGAGCCAAATTGGTGTGGAACTGTTCTATATCTTGCTGAAATATTAGCGGTAGCGTTTGAACGCTGCTTTGCCGCATTGCTAGCGCTAAGACAAAACAGAAATATATTTTTATTACAAATTAAATATTTAGAAGCAAAGTGATCTTCATAGCATTTTGGAAGACTACATAGACATCTAATACTTCAAAGTGACAGGATTCACCCGGAATGAACAGCCAAGGAGTGTGCAGAAGAGCAATTTGAGCAGTGAGTATTTGATTCATTTTCGAGGCCACGGCGGCTAAGTTCAGTCACCGATCTTGGAGGGATTGTAAATAAAGCGTAGAACAGTTTCTTGCGCTTAGCGACGGTTAAGGATATTGTTAACTCTAAAGCGGGCTTGCGAGCTAGACTTAAGGGAATTAATAATGTAAAGGCACCCAAGAAGCAGACATAAAGAAGGTCAAAAACGTCTCACAGGCCTTTTGGGTAGTTTTACTTTTCTTCCTGCTTTTAAGCGTTCGGAAACCACACTCGATGGCATAAATTACTGGCCTGTAAGGCTTTCGTAAACAAGCTGCCTCATTTGGTTAGTAGTATGTAATCGAGTCATATTAAGAAAAAAATTTAACTGTTCTCGTGTTTTTTCCTGTGAGTGTGGGTTGCAGCTTAAATCCGGTTTTTGTTCGAATAACAGTACCATTGGAAACGTGCAAATATGATGTATTTGGTTTTGTATTTGTAAGAAATGTGCAATTAATTATGCCACTTCTTATCCCATTTTCATTATGAACAAAAATTATTGTGGGACCATAAAAAGAACAAAAAAGAAAGCGTACCTGCCCGGGCCACTCCATTATGGGCAGCAGGGCGCCAATTATTTGCAGAACTTATATACTTTACGAGGCTGTTGAGGTTATTTCGCAGCATATCCAGCAGTATCGAGCTCCGCATAGGCATGAGTGCTGGTGACGTTACTGCTCATTCAATCATTCATGGAGCCTGAACTAGGCGACAGAAAACACTAGAGAATACCTAAACTTAATCAAGATCATAATCTGTTTATTCCACATAAAGTACGTCCTTAAATAGGTTCAGAAGTAAAATAAGTGAGGTAAGAAATGCGAAATCTACTTTTGAGCATAAGAACGAATTTAATGGCATACAAACCGTCTAAAAGTCCTCGGAAAATTTCCAAAGAAGGCCTCTTTTTGAATGGCTATTTAATGCTTTGGATTAAATGCTGAACTGCTTATACAACCTCAGTGATTGTTTGTATATAGTCGAGGGTTTGACGGCATACCGTCTGGTCAGGAATCATGTTGATGCAGATTGCTGGTCACTGGCCAAAGTCAAAAGATGAAAAAGACGTTTCGGGAACACTACGGCTCCCTTGTTCACTATGAAGCAATCGGCGCACGGATCCGTCCTTTTGTAGCACCCAGTAGCGTTTTTAATGATTTAGCATAGATAGGATGTAGAGTTCCGTCGTTCCTGTTTAATGTGTTAGACGATGTCTGTATGATAAGGGACTCAAGATTCTGCCGTGCTGATGTGTTCTTTTCTGTTGTCAATATGTTTACTTGATCCCAGTTAATCTCGTGGCCGGATTCTTGCACATGCTCGGCGATGGCGTTAGATGCTGCTTTCCGGTTTCGGACGTCGTTCTGGTGCTCTCTCAGGCGTCTCCTGAAGTCCTTTGTTTCACCGATATATACTGATGAGCAATCGGCGCAGTCTATCTCATATACAACACCTGGAAATCTTTCACGAGGGAGCTTGTCCTTCACATTCACCAGTTCTGTTCGCACCTTGCCAGCGGGGACGTGCGCGATGTTGACGCCATGCTTGCGGAAAATACGTGCAAGCGCTTCGCTAATTCCCGCCACGTATGGGACAGCAGCTCGTTTTTCTTTTGTTTTTTCTGTGCTCTCGCGTTCTTCGGAGGTAGGCTGATTCGCTGTCATTCTTCTTTCGGTGTTCCTGATGAAGGAAAGAGGGCAGCCGTTTCTTCGAAGATCCGACTCTATTCTTTTCATTTCGCTCTTTAGATCGGCATCTTGACTGCAGACCTGTCTGGCACGGTTGATCAGGGAGACAACCACAGACCGTTTGTGAGCGACTGGGTGCACAGAACTGAAATTTAAATATCTTCCAGTGTGCGTAGGTTTGCGGTAAACATTAAATACGAGGCCAGTCGGAGTACGGGTTACCGTGGTGTCCAGGAATGGGAGGCAGCCGTCGGTTTCTTCCTCAAAAGTGAACTTGATTGAGCTTGAACTGATTGAACTTGATTGATTTCAGTATTTCAGATTTCAGAACTGAAATTTAAATATCTTCCAGTGTGCGTAGGTTTGCGGTAAACATTAAATACGAGGCCAGTCGGAGTACGGGTTACCGTGGTGTCCAGGAATGGGAGGCAGCCGTCGGTTTCTTCCTCAACAGTGAACTTGATTGAGGGTTCAATGGAGTTCAGGTGGTCTAGAAAAAGGGCCATGTGCTTGCGCTCTAGGACACAGAAACAGTCGTCCACATACCTTAGAAATGATTTAAAAATTCATGCTGATAGGAAGAGGGAAGTCTTGAAAGAAAACAAAGTGCCAAATTTCTGCCTGCGTGAATATACGCTAATCATTAATAATTTTGCCAATATCAGCGAGCATCTGCGCATATTTCTCTCTTCTCAGCACCACTCAGGATCGTCCGAAACCATTCCCGAGGCAACCTTTATGCATCTTACTCTGAAATAAAATTGACCACGAGATTTGTTTAATGAATTAGGTTCTGCTTTTCTATGTTAGCATCAGCGCGCATGATCACTGAAATTTGTAGTGTCTAGAAAATATACCCAACAACAAGACAACTAGGAGCTCAAAGAGTTTTAGGTTTCATGAGCACGTAAATGTGTCTAATTCACACGAACAGTTGCTGTAGACAAGCTGGCGCTTTTAGCACCTATAGCTCGACGTAGCCTTGCAACCATTATTGTGATAATTAAACTGCTTTAATGCATGCGTAAACTCGGGGATATGATGCATCTTACCGAAACAAGTCACAGCATGTTCAAGAGGAAAAAGCCCGCCCCTTTTAGGCCTATGTCTTCTGCATCAATTGACTTCAGCAGATACTGAATCTGCAAAATTTGCCAAAATTGGAGACATTATGAGCTAAAGCAATCTTCGCAATGATCTCGGTAGCTTTAACAGCGGAAACTGTGCTATGCACGCAACTACAACGAAGCGTGATTCAACTTTACGTGCGGGTGGTGTGAAGTGGCACAGGTATGTCTGAATGATGACATGCGTTCTTGGCTACCGCCTCCCACCCGCCGCGGTGGCTCAGTGGTCAGTGGTTAGGGCGCTCGGCTACTGATCCGGAGTATCCGGGTTCGAACCTGACCGCGGCGGCCGCATTTCGGTGAAGGCGAAACGCTAAGGCGCCCGTGTGCTGTGCGATGTCAGTGCACGTTAAAGATCCCCAGGTAGTCGAAATTATTCCGGAGCCCTCCACTACGGCACCTCTTTCTTCCTTTCTTCTTTCACTCCCTCCTTTATCCTTTTCCTTACGGCGCTGTTCAGGTGTCCGCCGATACAGTGAGACAGATACCGCGCCATTTCCTTTCCCCCCAAAAATACAATTTTCAATTTCTTCCGCCTTCTGCCTTCGCGCTCAGAATGTACTACTCGCCCAATTATTCGCATCTCGGAGGGCGCCTCGATGCCAGCATCGCTTTAAAATTTTGATTTCAAATAGGCAGCAGTGCTGAACAGTTTAATGGCTCAGAGGTGTTTTCAAAAATATATCTTGGTGTAGCTAAATTGGGCCCCTGCCTCATATGGCGCACCCGCAGCTGTGGATCAGGGGCTGAAGCGTATTTGACTCTTGCTTCAGCGGAGACCTCTGCGGCGCGTGCCTGTTCTCCTTCTCTCTGCACGACGCATCGACAGGGAGACACGCATCTACTGCGCTTGAAGATATTAGCTCGGTGCTCGTAAAAGTGAAACAGCAACTGCGGCCCCTGCTATCTGCGAAAACAATTCCCACTCCCAGGATGGCGCAGGTCCCCACCCCGTTTTCTGTCGATTGCTGGCAACACAGTTGATTCAGCATGAACTGTTTTGAGAGGTGCCCATTGTATCAGTGCGAAAGCCCTGGTACGTTCCCCAACACCGACCGCGTTCTTTCGACCTTGTGCTGCTGATTAGCAAGCTTAGTTACTACCACCACGTGTGCCTGCTTCTTCTTCCGTCAGCGTCGTTATACCCGAGTAAGCTCGGTCAACTTCGGAGGAGCGTCACGCTAGCTGCGCGAGTGGAAAGCGGTGGCTGACAGAAACAGTCATCTGCCAGTGCAGTGGTGCATCGCCTAACGTCACTGCGCTGCATGGTAGTGGTATGAAGACTCCCCGCCATCTATGACTGTTAGGTACAGAATGACAAATTCTGGATATATGGGCATAATACGCTTAAGGCGGAGATTAAGTGTCCCCTTCAATTGTAGGATGAACACGTGCTTTCGCCCGTCTACTCGGTTTAACTATGTTAACCCCAAACAATTTTTTAGACGACAAGATTCAGTCAGTTCTCTCATGTGTCGATTAAGTATCATTTTATTGATACGGAACAGCATTCTTGTCCTCCTCATGCTTTCCGAGCTGGGAAGCGGCACCCGGGTTTTGTATTCTTCGCCGCATCGGAGGGACGCGCAGTATGAGGACGACGCTAAGAGGGCCTCTCGTACGCTCTGTGCACGTATGTGCAGGGGTTATCAGCAGTTACTAGCAATGGCGCGGCTGCAGTATACCTTGTAGTGGGTGGCTACCGGGACCGTAGCCGTGAAGGAAACTAAAGAAAGAATAAAGAGCGGCAGAGATATGGAAACAATGGTGGACGCTGAAGTCCGCACCCGTTCAGTGTCGCAACTTACGCAGCATAGAGTCTGTGCTGAATAGTTCCTTTCTTTTTGTTCTTTTTCGACAGTCTTACGCAAGATGTCTTCACAGTGTTTTTCTGCATCAGTAGGATCCAGCAGGGCTGAGGCCTGTTGAAATTATTTCACTCCGGGAAAAGTTGCAGTCTTCTTTTTACTTCTCGCACTATAATCTTTCCTGATTTGTTGCCATATTCCGCGCATTCTTTTTCGCTGAGAGCTACGTCTGCTAATCTGAAGCAGGCAGACTTTACCGTTACAACAGTCCGCCTTTTCGATCGTGCATGATTTAATGGCCCTCTTTCTTAGAAAGCAATGCTGTAGAGCCACCTTTATGTCTGATATGATAATTCAGCTGAAAGGTTTCCAGTCTTTTCAGCCACCTCTGGAAAGGAGGAGTGGGAGGGTGCCACTATTTGCGCATAAAACAAAAAGAAGAGAGGGGCAACCAGTGGAGACAGAGCTGCATCATATATATGATACGAAGTAGCGCACTCTGCATGGCTAGCAGATGGTGAGCTCCGATTGCACCCAGCAGACGTGATACCAGAGCCGCGATTGTTTTTCCGCTCAAAAAGGCATCTCCGTTCTTGGTACCTCGAATGCTAACAAACCTTCCAGATTTTAATGCCCTTGTACAAGATGACAAATGGGCATCAATATTTCCCCTTTATGAGCTGCAGTCGGGAAAATAGAAAAAAATACAGATGTCGGTGCGCTATTTACGTGAAAGAGCACTGAGAAGTTCTAGCTTGATTTTGCTGAACTCCTTCTCTGTGGACGGCGTCTAGGATACTTTTATTGGTTTAGGACTTACTTGGTGACGGTTTGAGGGGTTATCTGTGCCTCGAATAGTTTTGCAGACGCCCTTAATATCCTTCACCTGAGAGGATTGGTCAATATCTTCATAAAAGTGAACCACGCTTCAGGGTGTGCCTCTATTCAAAAGCGACAGTGATTTGGATGTTCTTTGCCCATACACAAATTGATTATAATAAGTGAAGTGAAACGTAGTATTTGAACACAAAGTTCCAATTTATTCCGATGTCTTTATAATTACTACTGCAATGAATAAGAAGAAACTAGAGTTTTTTTAAACCAACAAAATTAATTTCAAGATGATTGCCAACACACCTAATGCACCATAGAGAGGTTTCGTCGCAGCTAGCATCTCCAGGCTAATACAAAACATCAAAATATGAGAAAAATAGCAGAAAAGTTTCGTCCTTTCCTTCAAAATAAAAAATATCGCGAACCGGTTTCCCGTTTTAGACAGACGTGCTGACCAATATTGACGTGTCATAGCAATCAAACCAAGAGTAAATGAGATCCTCTTGGTAGTATGCGTAATCGCCGACGCGGTATAAAGTCCTTGTCCTGCTTAAACCCGTAACGCCACTTTAGCTCACATATATGCATCAACATCCTGCCTGTGCCCCATGCCAGAACCACTGCTTAGAAGCTCTGAGAAATAAGGCCATTTTATGGACAAGCGCTAACGCCTGGCTTTTTCTGTCTTCAACGAACGGTGTCCACCAACCATGTTTATCAGAGACTGGCTCGCGTAAGCAAGCGTTGCGGACTCATACGTTGCGTAGGCGGTGTACAGAATCATACTGTAGCGTGATGCGGTGATGAACTCTTCCTGGCATGCTTCGTGCACGTAGAGACAGGGAAGCATTAGCACGCACAAGGTGGACACGACTAGCGGCCATCGCCAGATGTCGCTGATTTCCTCTTTCAGATGGCGCACCGCGGACAACGTTATCCTTACGTTTTCCACCTGTACCGCAGTGTCAGCGTGATGAGAGAAGCCAACACGCAGCTGGTCGGCTTAATCCTTCAGCATGCTCAGTTGTTCCCCCAAGTACACCGACAGCACTTGGCAGTATGACCTCAAGGAGACTGCGCAAATGCTGTCGTAATCGAAGTACATGAATTGGCTGAGCGCCAACTTTGTCCATGCGTAGATCTCCATGAGTGGATTGTGCGCCATAGCGCTGGGCCATTGGGCCGGGTCATAATGTGTGTCTGTGATCGTGAACACCCCGCTGAGGCAGTCCCTCTGGATGTCGGACCAGAAGAACCTCCTGGGGGCGCAGCAATCGCAAGGCAACACGCATATTTCCTTTTCGATGGCGGCCGCTCGCTGGTAGAAAGCAACGAGACTGGAGGAACCCAACAGCGTGCTCATCAAGTTCACGATCATCCTGTGGACAGAAATCAAAAGTCTACAGTTGGAAATCTCGAAAGAGGTCCATATTTTGATTTTCTTTTACTACTACAGTGTACGTACTGGGAACATTATTTCTGGCGAAAAGTGTCACTCTTGCCTTATCATGGCAGTACTTTGTAGTGGTGAACGGGTGGAATGGTATACATGGAGGCCTATAATGAACTGTAGTGTGCTGCCTCGGATATAACAAACCGGGCTATGTCACCTCGGGTATAACAACTTTCGAGTTTTAACCTCGGAGGCAACAAACAATCGTAAGGAACCTCAAATACAGCGAACTTCAGTTTCTTTACGTCGGACAAAACAAACCTAAGTATGCAGCCTTGGAAATAATGAAACCAGGTATGGCACCTAGGATATAACAAACTTCGAGCGTTGACCCCGGATTTAACGAACCTAGGTGTACCACTGCTGATACAACGAACCTTGAAGTAGTAACTCATCTAAGCGATCTACCCAGGATCGCCTCAAAGTTTTTTTCAACACTCTTCCGTGCGAATTCCTTTTGGCGCCCGTGTGCTGTGCGATGTCAGTGCACGTTAAAGATCCCCAGGTGGTCGAAATTATTCCGGAGCCCTCAACTACGGCACCTATTTCTCCCTTTCTTCTTTTACTCCCTCCTTTGTCCCTTCCCTTACGGAGCGGTTCAGGTGTCCGCCGATATATGGGACAGATACTGCGCCATTTCATTTTCTCAAAAACCAATTATTATTACTATTGTCTACGCTATTTCAAATTTCAACTAACGTCTACATTCACTTGTATATTTCTACTTTAGCAGTATGCAATGCAACACATTTTACATCAATACAGTAAAAAAAAAAGTTCCTGACCTAAATTAGGTAGCTATAGGTCAGAACACCGTGCATTCATCAGTTTATCTGAAAAAAAAAAATGCATTCGAAAGTGGCACAAACTTGACCTAATTACGGCTACTGCATAAAGTAAAGCTTGCTTTTATGAATTTATAGTGCGCGGATCACTTCCTTGCATGCATAAATTACAGTTATTGTATTCTACAATTTGTTTACTCGATTAGCAGCAATTACTTTTTTCACCGCAATCGTTTTAACGCAGTCCGCCTGTTAACAACGCCATATGGGACACGTCCTCAGAGAAGTGCTCCCTGAAAGCTCATTTCTATTAACTTTAGACCCGAAAATCAAACAAGTAGCATATAAGCAGCCTAGTCAGGCGGGTAAGGGAAGAAGCCCTCGAGAGCATTGCGAAAATGAGTCTTTTGCAGGGCCATCAAAATAGCTTCACAGAATTGTTTACTGTTCCGGTGATCCACGCAGTCGTGGCGCATTAGCTAGTGTCGGCTAACGCAAAAAACGCGGATGCGTAGTTTGGCACCTTGATTGCTTACCTGACAAATAAGGTGGTATATATCACAAGGCGAAGACCCCTCTTGAAGCGCGCTTCTGGTTGCGCCATCTGGTGAACCAGAGCGTCAAATGCTCCCTCTTCTATGCACAGGAGAAGCGCAAAACACCCTCAGCTGTAGAGGGTGTAACAACTCTCCCACACCACCCTGGGGGCTGCTGATTCGCTGGCATTGAAAAGGTCACCGATGAAAGACCAACCGGACAGGCGGGAGACCAGAGCATGAATGCGCCATCAGCGAAGGACAGCTGGGTGTCCAGAAAGAGGCCATTTTCGATTAATAGCCTGCACGGTTCTGGTCTTGAATACTTTCTCGTTGCCGACTGCCATCCCGGAGGCGGGGCGAGAAAGACTTTCTAGGAAAACGAAAGCAGGTGCAAAAACATGTGTACGCTTTTAGGCGGACGAGCAGTTCGCGTAGTCCCGGCAAGCACGACATGTCTCCGCACAAAGGAATAATAATATTTCGGGAAAAGCTGCGCGTTGGTTACGGAACGAATAAGACTGAAAATGTAAAGTATTGGCTGATGACGTCTTCAAGCCAGAATAATTCAGACCTTTCTTTCTGACCAACTATTCTGCGAAAACAGTAGTAGCGGCTGCCTTCATGACATTATTGCGCTACGTCATTGGCTGACAGAAACGTGCACTCTGCGGCTTGTAGATGTCTACGTGTTTTCCGGCTGCTGCCCTGCCTCTACGTACAATTGTTTTTTCCATAGGAAAAAATACCGCAATTTTCGCAAAAATATTCTAACAGAAAAAAATTGACAGAGAGGATTTTGACAGAGAGAAAGCAGGATATTGCACAGAATAAAATAGGAGCTCTTCCATGCTATACAAGATGGATTTTGGCCACCAGCACGAGGCACTGAGGTGCCGGCCAGGGCGTCCACTGAAGATGTCGAACTACTTCGTTTCTGTAGGTGGCGTATTAAATAAAGTGTTAGACATCTGTTCATTATTAGACTCGATTGCCGGGAAATGTGCCTGATAAAAAAATTTTGAATTTCAGTAAGAAGCTTCCTTACCCACTCATATCAGTAGTCCAAAATCTGCAAGTTTAGCAATATCAGTGCTAAAAATTCTCCATTCTTCGATCTAACATAAACAAAACCTGGCGTCTTCTATCAAAAAAATCCCGTCCCAACCAAATCGAGCTGGCTGATCCCGACGGCGACCTCATCGTACCTGAGAGCTGCACTACCGCACTAAATGATTGTTACACTTCTGTTTTCATTCCTGCCAGCATTAATTCTGTAAATCACGTGCCCATTGTTTGCTCACAAGCAATGAAAGAAATAGAAATTAATTCATAGGGTGAATCAAACCTTATTAGCTCACTTTCGCTTTCAACACCAAGTGGCTGTGGCGAAATCAACAGCAAATTGCGAAAAAACACTGCATCACTGTCGAGCAGCACACTATAACTTATGTTTTTTCGCAATCACTCGACCCCGGTAACATGCCGGATGTCTGGAAAAAGTACGTATAATACCAATTTTTCAAATAAGGTGCCCGCTCAAGTCCTTTTAACTATCGTTGAATATGTCTGACTAGTATCCCCTCAAAGCTGCGTGAACATATCATTGCATCTAACCTCATGGCACACCTGGAATCAATCGACCACTTCTACCCTCAGTAGCACGGTTTTAGAAAACCGCTTTCATATATACCACGACTAGTCAAATTTACTCGCAATTTATTACAGCACATGGACGAACATCAAGAGATCGATTCCATCTTACTAGATTTCTCGAAGACGTTGAAAAACTGGCATATGTAACGTTCATCAGGCCAAAGCTTGAATACGCGTCAGCCATCTGGAATCCATCACAAGCACACCGCCAGCCAAGGGTGCTGCAAAAAACAATAGAGAACTTATTTGCAAAGCTTTGAAAGATGCTGAGAGGTTTTGTGAGGAAATCGGTGCGATTCTTTTTGCAAACCGCGATGTGCCACTTTATTTCGCGCACTGTCTCCTAGTTTTCTGGGCTGAATCAGCCGTCTAGATCGAAGCCGTTGGTGGACCAGACCTCATAGTGCAATCAAAGTTGTAGGTACAAGGAATCTCCGCACAAGGCAATTATCGACCTTTTATGTTGTCAATTTCCTACTCTTAAATCATTCTCACAGAGCGCCAGTGTTTAGTATCCGCATTTTCATGATCTGTAAAAAAAATAATAAACGCTCCCATAAGCAGCATATACTAATTTCTTCACGTTAAAGTATAGAGGCTAATACGCGGCGCCAAAGCGCACGCCCGATATGTGCCTGGAGTTCAGAATTTGTTATTTTTCTCTAGAGCGGACATAAATCGTACAAAAAAAAAAGAGAATACAGAAAGCGTTTTGTTGCCAAGGCTGAACGCAAGGTATCAGGAAAGTGTAAATTAATAAACGCAGGTTCATTTCAGGACGGGGGCGGCCATTCCACAAGCGCCAAATTCTCAGTAGACGGGTTCTTTTTCGGGCCTGCTTTTCCCATTTGCGCTTCATATAAAATTGGTAGGAAATGAAACCTAGGCGAGCCTGTTAAGTATCAGCATACCAAGTATCCCGGGAAGACTGAATGAGTTATCCGTTCAGATTCCTTTTTTTCTGCTCACGCAGTGAAAGCGTTTGCGTGCTGCGCATGCATTCGCGAAGCCCTTTCCTGTCAGTGATACTACTTTATTTGTGAGCAGACCTGCCACCACGCCTTAAAGCACGGAGACGTCCAAAGGAGAGAATTTCGAGCCCCATGGGAAGAATCGGCGGCATGTTTTCTGGCTACATCCGTTTTGAGCTTTGCCATTCAGTTGCAGCGCCGCATGTGTTTCCGCTTCTAGTGCACACGCCCACTTATCGAAAATGCGTGATAATAAAAACGATAACAAAGGTGGCAGGTCGAACACTTGTTGAGTTCAAAGTGCGCATAAAGCCATGAACTAAGAGGCAGGGTGCTGCTGGCTTTAAAAGACACGAGGACAGCAGGAGTGTTAGGTTATTGATATCCCAGATGAAAACAGTGAAAATCTATGGACATGGCTTATAGATTGCGGAGAACCGACAAGGGATGCTTCCTTGGGGCGTAGGGATGTCTTTTTGAATTTGCGCTTCTTCCAATTCCAAAATACCAATGAAAAAATGTCTTCTATGCTCCTTGGTTTCGGGGACGGTTGGCTTGCACGTAACCGAGGACATTATTCATTTCCTTGTTGCTTCATCAACCCCCAAGTTGGACAAGAGGAGCGTGGACTCTGGGCACCATTTGGTAACATCGCGCAGAGTGTACGCGTTTGAATGTGTTTACTCATGTTGATTGCTTCACTCTATTACGCCTTTCCTCCGGGAGAAACCCTTCTCTCTAAATGGGTGCCACAAACAATACATTTTGCCTGAAGCTTGTGTTTCTGTGGTATCACACACGATTAAGTGCTTCAGACCTGCAGCAGAGCTAAGGGCTGCGCGCATGAATAATGCAATGCAACATTCATACATCATCGAAAAAAAAAAGAACCTAGCACTCACCGCAGAAGAGATCGGCAAACACTGTGCCTGCTGAGGTCGTTATATGCCCCAGTAGAAAGGATTACTCCCTCGTTAGGCTCACGTAGTGGCGAAGCCATTGGTCCCTGAATCTCATCCAAGCGCTGCGTTTGGGAGTGTCGTATTGGCCGGCCACTTGCCGGGGCGCGCTGTCTTCTCTGTGCCGCGGTACTAACGGATCGTGGTACAGCAGCTCTACGATCCAGCGTCCCCCACATTTCTGAAAATAACATCAGCAAAGTATGTACGAAACATTCATTTTGCGTAAGTGAAGTTAAACTTGTTGGTACCGATTTCGGTTATTGAGACTTGATCAGACTAAGACATCATGCATCAGGGTACTCGCGTTTCCAACACCCGCTGTGAAAAGGGAGTACAACACGCAGCTACGACAGTGTAGTAGCTGCGGTTTTGAATCAGAGGAGCATTCCATGGGTACATCGGTATTGTGAACGGCAGTGTAGCAGCCGCTTTTTTTTAGACAGACCAACTTTCACAGTCACATTAGTTATGCAAATGTCATTATTTAAAATATCAATCAGTTTTGACAAAAGGCTTTGCCAGGTTCGCAACAGTAAGATTATTTATAACCAGACTTTCTGATTTCAAATTTTGTTGAGACAAAATAAATTTATTTCAGTTTAAATCTGTGAAAATTTTACATTGCAAGCTGCTAAAAATGCGCTGAATAAGCCTGAAGGGAATCATTAAACTGCTGCGCTCTTCTGGAGAACTGTGTGCCTATACTGTACGATTTCAGCTGTAATAAAAATTGAAATGTATAAAAAGTTTCCGTTATGCTCGCGGGTCTCTAATATATGCTCAACTTTTCTTCTCAGTTAAGCAGAGATTTATAAATGGTGAGCTTAAGTTTATGGAATTCATACACCGAATGTAAGAGATTGTGTTCATCTGATTTTTTTTTCAGACAAGCGCTCTCACAAAAGCCAGTTCAGAAGAGGAGGACTTTTCGTATATATAAACGAAAGTATCTTATCCGGGGCACATAAATTTGCCGCGGACAGCATGGCGTCCTTCATGGCGTGTCATTTCAAGCGTTACGGCTGGATTTGCAGAGTTGCTGGTGTGCTCTTTCTCCGAAATCTTCAGAGCAACAATGAAGATGATATGAAAATGACGGGGAAAACATTGTACCTGTTCTATTCTTTGGCATGCATTGCGGTATTCCTCATCGTTCTAATCTTGTACTTTTATCTGGCGGCGATCGCCGTCTTCACTAATGTCGGAAATTTCACCATATATTTGCACGTGGTTGCCTACACACTGCTTTCCCTGAAGGTTCTGGTGAACATATCTTTTGTGGCCCTGAAGTCAGGCTTTCTTCTCGGTTTCTTCAGAGAATCTGCGAAGTACGAAAAACTAGTGCGTTTCCTTTCACCAGAGGGATGCAAGCAGACGGCCAGTCGCCGGGCAATTCGGTCAGTTCTGGTGCTGACATTCATGGCAAGCGTATGCGTTTCCTCGTACTCGGTTTTCGAATTTGTCGACATTCTTCCATGCGGCGAAATCTTGCGTGGCTTCGTAAAGGCGGTCATCACGGCCGGTAACTGGTTGTACTATGTGTACGACGTGCTTCACTTCGTGGTGCTGCGGCCTTGTACGGAGGTGCTCCGGCTGTACATCAGGCATCAGCACGAAGTTCTGGTGTCCGTCGTCGATGCTGGCTCCAGCGCGGATTTCGTTAAGCGGGCAAGAAAGATCGAAGAAGTGAGAATTAACCTATGCGCAATTGTTCGCCTAAAGAACAGGCTTAACCGCATATGGCGGTGGTCCATCGTAGCCTCTGGCGCAAACACCCTCCTAGTGTCGTGCATATGTTTGTACTGTACTTTCCTTGAGAAACACTTCTCAACGGGGCAACAACTGGAGTCCATGTTCTATACGTTCTACTCTTGCCTCGACTTCTTCGACATCGCTGGTTTGGCCCAGGCTATGGTCGAGGAAGTAAGTGAAGCTGTTTCCGTATTTTGCTTGAAAAACAGTGCTGTTTGTCTTGGTGACAAAGCTCTGATATTGCATGAAGTAAACGAAAGCAGTTTAATTTTTTTTCAAACTACTGCGCAGTGTAGCTTTGTACCTTAGTATTTTACGACGCCTAGTGGCCTACTCAAGAGAACGCTTACATTTTTGTTAATCTTCGAATTCGGATTGTGGACACAGAAGTCACGAAATGAAAAGAGGCGGCGTTTTTATGGAGGCAACTTGTGCAACTTGAACAAGTGTGGATCGATTCTTGAAGCCAGGCAAGTATTGGTGAAATGTCTAGGGGAATCCATTTTTTTTTCCCCTTTGTAGCCGTATGGCTGCGCTTGGGTGGATGCCAGTGAGTAATTACGCCCTTATTACAGGCAAGTCTAGGTGAAAGATTGACGAAGGAAACTTGGCTGCTGCTTGAGTCGCCAAATTTTTTTTGTGCTAGCTTGTGCCAACACATATGGAAGGTTGTATAGCAGAATTTATTTATTTGTTAGGTTATGTCGCATTTGTCGTCTTCAATTTTTTTTTTCAGGGTTGTGCGTATAACATGTCACAGGATTGAAGTTATTTATTCACACAGGCTAACTTTTGCCGGACTGCGCGATCACGAAGGCGGTACGGTGGCTATCACTAAAATGCGCCTGAATAGCCCGCACGTTTAGCAGACATCGCTGAAAAACAAGAATCAAATCTGAACTTTGAAGCTGGCTGCAAACTGAAGTGTTACCGCTTTAATGTATAGGCACTAGTGCGAACAGCTCACTAGAGGACTGTTATTTCTGCGACATCAATGACGCAATTGTATGTGGCGAAAGGTGCAATGGAGACAATACGACGCGATTAGCCATACACTGCTTGCTTTACGGGATAAGAAATGTAAAATAAAAGAAATGCATACTGCAGAAACAGTGTATATACGGAGCAACTAGAGTCGCACGTATTTTCAGTGCGGAAACTTTTGTTTCTTCATTCAATGCGATTCACTACCTATTGTAGTGGCAAGATAAGCAAGGAGCTGAAATTTATATCTATCATATAATCTGCGAACACTGCTGCCACAACTTGTCATTCATGTGAAATATGTATAGGTATATGTAAAATTTAGCTTCTGCCAAGAAATACCATTCTTCAGTTTGATAAAAATATGTTCGCTGTTGTTTTGTTATTTCACTTCAGCTCAGAAAATTAAGGCAGACTTTGCATGCAGCCCCTACATATTTCGAGGACGGAGCGTATTTTAATCAAGTAGGCATCATTTTTCCTGCTCTTTTCAGATTGTTAAGGCGACTTATTCTCAGCGCAAGACTACATCTGTGATTTGTGTTTTGTAGATCAGCTATCTTCGGGGCTCGATCATGCCTAAGGAAATTGCGCTGACCGGAGCCGACTTTTTCTCTCTGAATCTGCAGCTGGTTGTCTCGGTAAGCGGCTTCAAAGTCCACTTTTCTTTCGAATGGGAAATTTTCTGTGGGCATGATAGCCGGATCAACCGCTATCAGTATAAAGAACCTTCGCCTTTAATATGCTGGACCACCACTTATTGCTGCACACAGCAAACCATGCATTAATTCTTATAATTTCCCGGTTTACAAGGCCAGTTCCACGCTTTTAGAAGACGACCAGCATGGAGAAAATCTGTGTTGTGAGAACAACAGAAAGAAAAAGTAAATAGCAGGTACGCTTAATTTGGTCTTGAGGTAAAAACAAGCACCGAGATATTTGGGGTGTAGTTACCACGGAAATGAGTTCACAAATTGCAGTAACTATAGATAAAACCACAAATACGCGAACTTAATGGCCGTCTCCACTACGTAAGCGCTTCAAAAGGAAGGTGATAGCACGCATCCATCCTTGTGCGGCCAAGTGAATAAGTTTAAGCTCTAGGCAGAACCGTCTTCAACATTTCAAGCCCTGAGCATAATTGTTCTTTACACGTGTGTGAAACTTCGTCTGGAGAGCATCGTACTTCCTGTCTGAAGTTTTACAGGATCACCTATACAGTTTTAATGCGAAAGCACAACCAGTTCCCTTACGAGAAAAGCTGGGGGCATGTGATAGTACGTATGATCGTGTGTGTACTCGCAGATGGCGCAGAAAATTTCAGCGAGTGCAAGAAAAATTGGGTGACGCCATCAAGCCGCCTCTGGACGCACACAGCAGCAGGCCGAGCACCGCCATTTCAGGCAGCGTATACATGTCGTTCGTCTATATATATATAACACCCCACTGGTGGACCTCCATGTGGCGCCAGTTTTCCAAAATTCCAAAATTTTCAAAAATTTCCAAAATTTTGACGCAACCGTTTGTCGTACAGCGTTCTCGTTAGTGTCATGCGATTTATCGTTGCATATAGCTTACATGTGCTATAGTCAAGTTGGAGGCTAGCTTGCGACAGGGATTCGAACCGATGACATATGCACCTTCAATTGTATGCCTTCCCAGGCTCTCTACCTCATCCCTTAAGGAGCAGTTGAGGTGCCCACCGAGATATGCAACAGGTACTGCGCCATTTCCTTTCCTCAAAAACCAACTGTTATCAAAATTGTGACTCAAACGTTCATCGTACACCGTTGCGGTTGATGTCATGCGATTTCTCGTTGCATATAGCTCTCTTATTCATGTTGGAGGTTAGCTCGCGACAGGTATTCGAACGGAATGTCTGAGTGTTTCACTCGGACCTTTGTGGATTCAGCGTTGGGAGGCGCGTCTTGGTTTCATTTCTCATTGCGCCACCAGCGTCCAGGTCGAACGCTCACGATGACACGCTGATGCTTTTGCCTTCACAGCACGTAAGCAGTCTGAGGTGCCCTCCGAATTGTTTTTTGTTGTTGTTTATAATGATGGTCATGACTTCTTATAGCGTAAGGGTAGCTTTATCCAAACAGAGTCACAGCAAGAGGTTTTTTTTTTTTTTTGTCTAAACAAGGTGGGTCGAAGACCTATTTTGCGAGCAGTACGCCCCAGTTGCGCTGAGTGCCAGGTCAGCGGTAAGGTTGTATTCCCATCCCATCGCCGACCCAGTGGCATCGAACCCCGCACCTCCCGCATACGAGGCGGATGATCGAACCACTAGACCACTTCTGCGGTCTACACTAGTTTTGTTACTAAACCCTAATGGCGAAAACAACATTGATTTTAAGGTTAAGTTACAAAGTTAGGATGATTTTCTAATTATTTTTGTAGTTTTTCTGTAAGACCGCAGAGAAAAAAAGGGCTTCGCACAGGATATATTTATTTCATAATGAGAATATCGAACTAATCGATCATCATGTGCTATTTCTTTCACCGCGCACAGCTCGCAAATGACCGAGTGGCTCAATTTATTCCCATCCCATCGCCGACCCAGTGGCATCGAACCCCGCACCTCCCGCATACGAGGCGGATGATCGAACCACTAGACCACTTCTGCGGTCTACACTAGTTTTGTTACTAAACCCTAATGGCGAAAACAACATTGATTTTAAGGTTAAGTTACAAAGTGAGGATGATTTTCTAATTATTTTTGTAGTTTTTCTGTAAGACCGCAGAGAAAAAAAGGGCTTCGCACAGGATATATTTATTTCATAATGAGAATATCGAACTAATCGATCATCATGTGCTATTTCTTTCACCGCGCACAGCTCGCAAATGACCGAGTGGCTCAATTTAATCTTCCTAATATATATGTCGGAGCTCTCCACTACTCCAGTTTTTTCGAGACCGTCAGAAAACGAATTTTTTGCAGTCACGTTCCTCGAAGCTGTTATCTTTTGGGGACAGCACCTGCAGTTCTACAGACAGCTAACGGTAACAGACACAGACAGACGCTAATTTGTAGCTAATTCTCTGCGGATCATTGAAGGAACTACACAAAGGGTGAAGGGCTGGGAATGATTCTGGACAAAATCTTCGAAACTGTCACCGGATACTCTCAGAAATTGTATTTCCGGCAGTTCTACAAAATACCCAACCAAAATTGATTTCGGATAAAGCTACTCGATACTGTATCGTCATTACTTAGATGCACCACTTGAATCGCCAATATTACTAAGCTGGTTATATGTTTTGCTAAGTCAAGAAGTTTATGTGTGGTTTATGGAATATTTAGTGTATTTGACATAGAGCACTGTAGTTAAACTGTATTTAAAAAGGTTTAAGCGAATCCAGCCACACAGATTTCAATCAGCGCCCATTTCTTTGAAGCTCCACTATCGGCGCAGCTGGTTTCGTCAACACTTCAGCATTGGAGGGAGGCCGTGGTGACGCTTAAACGATAATTTCCATAACAACCCAACCAAAAATTTTTTAAAGCTAATGTTCGTATCGTTTCTAGAAGAGCAGTTGAAAGCTACTTATTTCAGGCGAGCACATAGACAGGCAATGTTATTCATGCCAACAGGTCTCTGAGCACGTGGCTACACGAACAAACGAGAAAATGTTTCTGATGCTCTTTGTCTGTTACTGCAGAATTTGCCGGTTGCCTCTGCCTTTGCCCTGTGCTGAAAGGTGCAAGCTCGGTATGCTTGGGAAAGCCGAACAATTGTTTCCCCAGTACTGCGTTTAACATATATGTTTGAAATAGAACATTCTTCATTAAAGGCTAGAAAGAACAGCATTCTTCGTTTGTGGCTAGACAAAGACAACAAAGAATAAAGGGGTGAAATTTTTATTAGGAAAAACTTATTTTTATAATCTCCGTTATTTAGGTGTTTCTTACTAAACGATGGAAAATGACAGCATTTCCTCAAATTGCCGGTTCTAAATAGCCCCACGATGCGTCCGTGCTTTAATGAATCAAATGAAAAAAAAATCTCTGCAAGGACACCAGATCAAGTTGCCGGGTTGCCAGGAAGGTGCCTTTTATAAATGGATAAGAGTGAAGCATACCAATTAGACTCGAGGATCATCGAGATATAGTCAAGAAACTCAAGTTTCGCTAGCGCCGCTTGAGAACTATACGGCTTGGTGCAGAGTTGCTTCTCGAAAGGAAAGGAATGCGTCAGCTGATGCGTCAGCTGCACCGAACAAGGCAATGAGCATGTGTGCTCGAGTCAACAGGCAAAAGCAGCAGCAATGCCAGATCGCACACCGAACAAGATTCAGCGAGTGTGTTAAAGGTGTGGTTTATAATATCCCTCTGGCCTGTGGAAAACAATATATAGGACAGACGGGAAGGTGCCTTAATGATAGGATAAGAGAACATGCATCATCGCTATCAGGTGCCCCAAGCAGCAATCTAGCCCTGCATTGCAGAGATTGCAAAGAAAACAAAATAGGCAAACAAGTGCGCAAGTGTGAACCCAAGTTGCATGAAGTTCAAGTCATGAAAAGGTATGCAGACAAATTGACACGTGAGATCCTTGAGGCATTGGCGATACGGGAAACAGGACAGCGGTGCGTCAGCACACCATCCATCTCTCTATCAAGAAAAGAAATTTCCTTCTTGAACGAACCCCACGGGAGATAAAAGCAAGATCTTTTTGACAAGCAAACAAAAAGCGCGGATTTTCCAATAAAAAGTTTAGTTGACAGTCAGCCTCGTCTACGTTCTGTGTGTTCCTTTCTGTGTCGGCGTTTTGGTTTTTTTCGGCTGTTCCCACCAAGAAGAATGAACCAACTAGCTCAGTTTTCTACTCTTTTAACGTTCAGCTGATGGATTTGGCGCTGCTGACGCTGATGATTCCATTTAACCGCGTATCGAAAAGCACGTGACTTGGATCGTGGTCAAAAACGGAAACAACAAATGCTGTGATGTTCTGTAAGCTCCTGAGCATTACGTTGAAAATCTTCCATTTTTGTTCTCAACCACAGCAACTTGAAACAAGGGCGAAAGGCTGTTGTTTCTACCATAACGATGAGCCTGCATCCTCGTCCTTTCTGTCATCGACTTAAGTAGAAACGCAACTTTTACGCCGTCCATGAACCAAACAACGAAAATAGGAAGAGAGACAACTGACCGAGCCAAACACACTGGCATCGTCTTTTCTTAGTTCCCATTTTTGAGTGTGCTACCGCCTGAGATAGCGTCGCCGGCCTGAAGTCGGACTCTCAGCCACCTTAAAATCTGCGGCAACTTCTTTTCTTGAGTATGGAGTGTCATTAAGGTACACAATTCCCTAAAAATGTATTTTCTACGCTGATACTTCGATGCTTTCATGTTTTGAAAGCGATGCCTAATACCGATACACAAAATGTATCAAAAGATGCAATCGAATATACAAGAATCTTACAAGAGTTGATGTGCGGGCTAGTTGGTGTATCATGTTTGTGCACAGCGCAGACAACAAGGACGAAGAAGAGGCCAGATTGCTCCGCGTGGGTATGTGCTATGTTTACTCAGGTAAACAACAACCACAACAACGCAGCGATGACTGACAACTAATGTATTCGCAGAAATGGACATGAATATTTGCATGGCTTGATGCGTGGCAGATGAAAACAGGTGCGATGCGCAAGCTGAAAACCGAAGCTGCTGTTTCTACGCCTGGCCAAATACGCCAGCTCTGTCCGATAGCGCCAGGGAAGGGATGCTAACACAAACAGCGATCCCCAAGATCTGAGGGTCTCTGTGCTTCAAATATCTCTCTCGTGATACGGTCTTTGCTTCTCTGGTGAGTTCTTTGTCAAACGATGCTTTGCGCTCTTTTCCCACTTCCATGTGGGAATATGTATGCGGGACAAACAGGGCGGTGCCTGAATGAACGGAACACCAAAACAGTGTAGCTAACTCTAAGGACAGCAACCTGTCACTTCACTGCCTGGAATGCACAAAGCAACACAAAAAAGAGTTCAGACCTTTGACAAATGCATAACTCAAAGAAAAAGCAAAGACCGTATCACGAGAGAAATCATTGAAGCACAGAGAATCTTAGATCTTGGGTACCACTGCTTTAGCACCCCTTGCCTGGCGTTATCGGAAAAAGAGGTGGCCTATTTGGCAATAGGTAGAAAGAGGTGAGTAGCTTCGGTTTTCAACTTACGCATCGCAACTGTTTCCATCTGCCACGCATCAAGCCATATAAATATTCGTGTCCGTTCCTGCGAATGCACCAGTTGTCAGTCGGCGCTGTGTCTGTCCCCTTCTTCGCACCCGTCTTCGTCCTTTGCGCTGTGCAGAAACAAAACACGAGTATTTTCATTACTGCTCATGTCTGGAGTCCTCTGTACGGGATCTTTTCACTTTCTGTTCTTACTTCCAATGTCAGGTTGGCGTAAATATTTGTGAGGCCACGCATTTTTCTATCTTTAGCATGCAGTTTCAATGTTGTATGCATGAGGTACAGTATATTGTGCTTTAGGTGTGGTGAATGCGGCTGCTCATTAAAACCAAGAATGGTTGTCGATCGGCAAATTGTGTTTATTGCTGTTCTTCCCTCCAGCTTGCCGGATCAATCGTCACATACACGCTCATCCTCGTGCAAACAAGCCGAAGTGTGAAGTAGCCTCGTGCAAGCGTTTGGAACTGTACTGCTCTACGCCACTTTCTTTTTTTTGTTGAAAAAATAAGAATTTGAGTCCATTTGAAATCATAATAATTGTAATAAAGCTGTCAACGCCTCTGGCTTTTTCTTGGTTCTTGGAGAATTTTTTCAGAATAACATTGTCTCAAACCGTCAGTGTACAAATCACGGAGGTTACGGCGTTTCTCCCCTGTGGTATGTGCAATACCGGCTTCCTTCCTGGCCACACCAAACGCTCCAATTCTCTCACGCTACTTCGGTGCTCAATAGAGACCGGAAGATATTAAGGCTGGTCATTCAAGCCGCCTGCCTTTTCTTTCAAAGAAAGTATCAGCATATGCAGCTCTTTGCAAATAAACTGCCTCTTTCTGTACGCAGATTGTTTTAATTAATGTGAAAGCATTACTAGGCTATGTCAGCAGCTGACGTGTCCGCAAAAAGAGGACTCAAAATGTGTCGCACGCACGATATAACGTCTGCAGCTGCTGTATAGTAGTCATGATTGAATTTGTATGACAATTGGTATATAAATAGAGTGTCAGATCATTGTCATGGTCATGCGATCATTGTACTTGAGTCATGAGTCCGAAGTCATGAGTCATCACCGGAATCATAATCAATGTGGTCGCGACCAAAGTCGTTGTCTGAGGAAGGAATTGAGTTTTGGTCATAAGTCATGATCTTAAGTCGTTTGTCACAGAAATGGTCACAAAAAAGTGCCGAGGCATGTGTCACACAATGGGCCACAAGACGTTTAAGGCGGGGTTGTGGTGTCCACCGAGATGTCGAGATCTGAGAGCTACGGCGTCCTTTCCTTTCCTCAAAAACGTTTCCTTTCGTCAAAACACATGATTTCGCATTTCTTTACGTAAGCAGAGTTAAATGCCCTCATAATTTTTTAGAGCCCCAGTACAAGCAGTAGTCCTATTAGCGGGAAAATATTTAGTGCTTCACAATTTTTACTCAGGTTGCTTCGAGAGGCTGAGGCTGTTGCATCTATTGCAGCTATTGGTGCGGTTAGCCTTGCGGGTTGTGCCGGAAATTGTTCCACCGTAGCGACACTTAAACACTGAATATGGTCCTCAGAGCAGGCACATACCTGACATCTGACTGATCTACATGTCTCTGAACGCAATCACATATAACAGCCAATAGTCAACTCCCGCTGTCATCATCTGGAGTCCAAATCCGAGTCCTGGAGGAACTCTAAAAGAAGGCGTGAAGCCTCCTTTCCACACGACTGTTTTCCGCGCGGGTAGCCAATGTCCTGAAGAGAACTGTTTGAGGCTCCTGTGTCCTTGACGAAAGCGAACAGCACACATCTTTGCAGGTTGTCCAGTGGAAATCACATAAGGAAATGTTGTATATCACAGCACACACCACATGTGTGAAATCACAAGTGTTTATAGAGTCGTCTATTATCGCTTACATTCGCCTTTGTTTATCGATTGAAGAAAGCTAGGTCAAGCGCTTTGCCTGTACCTTGAACTTGTTATATGTACAGTCAGACCGAAATGAAACGCTAACATATAAAGATAGTATTTTTCTACTTTGCAGCGAGGTATTCATTCAGAAAATGTTTGTAAATGTGCACTTCGGTAGGTCATTTAGTCTGAACATGAATCAGTGTGCCTGCATACTGCGGCTTAAAACATGCGTTCAGCTCCAGTATGCAGGTAAAATATACATATTTTTTTTTTATTGGCGCTCTTCGCGTTTCATTCCGGCGTGACTGTACATGTTATCGCTGCACTTCCCCTCACCGGACGTGGCAGAAAAAGGCATTCAAGGTTGGCTGACATACTCGTAATTCGCATAAACGTTGCGAGACTGTCCACGTATTTCGAACTAAATATTGCTGCTTCTGATATGCTCCGCTGCGATCGACACAGAAAACTCCAGCGCAGACTGAGTTTTCTGTATTCAGCATATTTTGTCACTCGGGTTAGGCAGAGGGGGTGTTTTCTATACCTGTGTATGTCATCTGAAAAGCGGAAAAAGTACCCTTGGTATTCAGGATATGCAAGTTTTAACCGTAGACCTTTAAGCGAGGAACGTGCTACGTAAAATAAAAAGCTGAGGTGTAATCCCTGCTACGCTTAGACTACCCCGCTGTAGGAATGGATGTGCCCTGACTTGTGTTCTTAGGTCAGAGAGACGCAGTTCGTGCGTGAAATTTTCAGAGGTGACTCAAAATGGTCCTTCCATCTCCAGAGCTGGGTGAAATAGAGGGGAACTGTGAACAGCGGGACAGTAGAAATATCCCGTGCTGAACAGCCTGCTAGACAGGTGCTGAACACATGACTAAACGTGCTCAAGTGTGTGCGTGTGCGTGCGTGCGCGTGCGTTTGGTGGGAACAAAGCCTTCGTATCCTGCCACAGGGCGGCTCAAAAGTGTTACCGGCGGCCGGAGCAGGCTGGCATCCGAGCGACGGCGCTGCAATCTTCGGCGCTGGCCGCTGCTGCGACCGGCCCCGAGTGTAGACTGGCAGACGTAAGCCCTCGCGGCAGTATGAGAGCACTCGCCGCACCTGCTTGCTGCCTATCACGGTCTTCTTATCCTGGCAGGAAGGAGGGCGGGCTAACGCCAGCCAGTTTTCACTCTCAGCCGGGGAACAGAGGCCGCTTCCGCTGCTATCGCGTCTGCTCGGTTACTTTTGGCAAGGACGGCACAACGTTTGCCAGAAGTAACCAGGCTACATGGTTTGCTCCTCATTCGAGTAGTAGAGCTTACGGCTTCCCTAAAGGTCAAAAAGTTGTCGTAAGATGAGCACAAGGGTTCTCCTTACCATACAGAGATTTCGAGCTTGAGGGCTGGCATAATGGCTTCAGTGAGAAGCAAACCGCCCAGCCTGGTTTCTTTTGGCAAATGCTCTATACGTGCAGCGGCGATGGTGGACTAGTAGCGCTAGATAACGTGCTCTTGATTGGAAATGAGGCCATACAGACAGCCGGCGGCTTCGCAGGTGTGCTCATGGAAAGGCTAAGCGATAACAGCCTCCTCAGTCTTCCGGCCAGTCAGCTGACTGACTTTCAAGGCGGAGGAGAAGAGTGGGAAAGGGAGAACAAAATACGCGTTAAATCCATGAATCGCATGTAAGGATGCTGAATCCGATTTCGGCAACTCATGTGGTGTGGCCTGCGCCCCTGTTTCGAAGGGAAATTAGTTCTGGACTTGTCTGCTCCCTTGTGAGGGGACACTCCTGGAGGAAAAAGCGACGCGAGCAGTTTCCCATTGTTTGCCAATGCAGTTTGTAGAAACGGAGCACGACGCTCGAAAAACATTTTTAATCGGAGGCGCTTACTTCACCCGATTACATTTTCTCAACCGATTTCGGCATACAGTATCATAATAGCCATAGAACAATAAACAAATAGATGCTACTAACGTCCTGAGTAAAGGAACTACAAAAATAATACCTCTGTCCACTCCAGCTTGTACATTAACATTATCACCACACCGGCGAAAAGTGCCTTGTCATATTGAGGTATAGACATTTGCGTTCGAAAATGTCGCTGTCTTAAAGCGCTTAATATATCTTTCTACGGGGAGTCAGCTATGATATAAAATTATTTGAAGCGGCAATAAATAAAAAGTACAATATTTAATATAAGAACGATAACCAAATATTAGAATACCATTACAACATTCCTGTTAGTACGGACAGGATATTTGCTTTTGCTGTCCATAGCAAGACCTGGAACATTGCGGGAATCAGGAGACTTATTAATCTTGAAGATAAAAAACAAAAGGAACAAGCATAAACACCCTAAGAAGGTATTTTCTGAGATCATACCAACATGATAACTTTAATGCAACCGTATGCACTAGGTCTGAACTCAAGTCGTAGCCTTTACTTCCTTTAACGGAAGATATCCAGTAATGGTAACTCAGCGAAATATCATGAGCATTAGGTCTTTAATTTAATGCTTAAACAATGTAGTGCCACACTTTTTTCTTGATCTAGATTTACTAGGTACAAAGGGTCCCGCAGAAAATATTCACGACAATCGGCGGTAATCTTTTTTTTTAACAATAAAATTTCCACCGGTATAGAAGAACGAAGTTTCTCAGACGATAATAGGAAAGACCGATTGATACTGTGAAAAAATTTCAACTCCTAATTTTGAACCCTTTTGGTCAAACGCTATCGTTAAACCGACCCTTATTAGAAGGCATTACTTTTTCAACAGTCATTTTTTTTTCGCTGTGAAATTCTGACAGCCAAAAAATGTTTTTCACTGCTTCGAACAGGAACGTTTGCATATACAACTAATTGCTGAAAATATATGCAGGTTCCAGAAATTTTTTTAATCATTTCTCCTGTTATCAACGCTTGAGTTTCAGAGAAACTGCAAAAACTGAGCTTCTCTCCTCTTGTGATATACGATTTCGTTTCAAAATACCTGCGGAGCAGCTTGAAACACCAAGTTACACTGCTGTGTAGACATGCTTGCCCATCATAAATATTTTTTAAAAGAAAAAGGTGACATAGGACCTTGGTTAGCGTCCATATCGATACACACCAATATCTAGGCAAACATAGATAGGGTTAATCTTTAATGAGTGAATTGGATGGCTAAAGACAGACCAGCGCCAGAACGCTTCTGTTTAGGGATGGTTCCAAATTTTCTCGCTAAGCTTGTTTGAAGCCAAACGCTGTCGAGTGACATGCGCCCTATAGATTAAGATGATGCTTGATTATCAACCGAACTGCATGCAATAGACCTAGTCCTAACCGTCGCGAGTAGAACGCTAAAAAGAGATAGATTTTAACTGCATTGTTCCTGAATTATAAATCTTTATTTCGTTTCGACATAATTTCTGTGGAACTTCTCAACAGAAAGACAATCAACCAGAAAACGACTTCGAACAATAAAATCGAGCGAAGCAGATGGAATGTGTCGTCATGTGTTGATTGCTACACGGCACTTCATTAACCTCGTTTCACCTTGATGGAACATACGGCTCATATGCATATTATTACAAGTGGCATCGATGCCAAACTGTTGTGCCGGCCGTGTCATAAATGATTAAAGGGCAATGCTTGTAATTGGTAGGATATGGGGCTATTTAAATGAAATGTGCATGGCTCCACTCATAAATAAAAGAGGAAAGAAGATGTTAAGGCTCCCACAAAGTAGTTCAATCAGCACCGTAATTTAAGAGCTTGACTTGCTTCTCGTTCAGTGTGTATTCCTCGCGCCAGAGAGAGTGACATTCGATGAGTTCCCCATTGCAATGAGCGGACTGACGCCGGTGGCGTGTGCGCGGTTGTGTTTCGACTAGGAACGTCATCATCTGAGGTTCAACCAGATATCAGTCCATCGATAATGAACCAACAGTTCCTCGTGCAACTTCGTCTACGTGATGGCATCGAGGAAAACAAGAAAACGCCAGCAGCAAAGTGCGTATTGCCACGGGCAGGCAGTGATAGTTCTCTCGTATAGCTCATAAAAACGAAATTCATTTCAAATTCTGCTCTGAACTTCGAAATGGGTCAAAGAGAAAGTGCGACAAAAATTAAAAATACCCGAAGAAAAAATCAACATGATTCTGACCTCAAGTTCTGGAGTAATAGTTTAGATAATGCTAATGAAATGTTGCGATTTGAATATGTTCAAACTGTGCCTTTCAACCAAATGCCGTGCCATAGATACGGCACCTTTTAAAGGAAGGAATGGTACCAATTCTACAAAAATTATCAAATGCAGATTGGCACCTTCTGTGGCAAGGTTTAATTAAAAGAATTTGTGGCCTCCTCTCCGTCAGAAGTCATCTTAGGACGAAGAGAAATGCCATGAAAAGTCTTACTTAAGCCCGCCTTCGCACGTTTCGTCATGTTCTTTCTCATCCAGAATTTTCAGATTTCTCCCGCTTGGCTCATAAAATGCTTTGCTCTGCGTCATTCTGGGAGGAGCCTTCGGAGCGTTGATAGCATTTGCCGAATAAGTATGGCGATGGATGCGGGCAGGATTACGAGAAAACAACTGGTGTGTTTCGCTCGTAATTGCACAGCACCCCTTGAGGCGCATAGCAAGGGCAGCGGCAGAGCAGAGTACATCAAACTTAAATTGCGCCCCTGGCCCTTGGTAATATGTTGCCGATAATGCAGCTTTTTCGTAGAAAGTATCATCTGCGAATCAGCATTCATTTTTCTGAAGGAAGCGTTTTACATTCGGCGTAGTGAAATTCCCGAAGTTTCGCTAATACGAGCCGAGACTCACGTCGCGTTGCGGCTTCAAAGTTATCTAACTGTGCAAGAAACCAGTCTCCTGTAATAGAGTTGAGATTTAAAATTATAATAAGTGCAATATAAACAATTAAGGAAACGGAGTACGTCAGAATGAAGCTGAAGACATATGTACGAAGTGATGAGCTGCCTGTTCTATTGAACTGCGGTATCATCGGAGATATTATTTTTTCATGCAGCTTTCCGGCCTACGCTAATGCAGGGATATGAATTTCACTACTAGCACAATATTTTCGGGACTCCTCATGTGTTTACATACACTACGCAGTGTTCCTACCCCACATAAATAAGAGGAGACATTGTTTTTATCACTTTACTTCATCAACCATTAGGTCTTTTATTTTGACAAGAGCAGCACCGACTCTGGTCTCCATTTTCAGCTTCGCATAGAGTAAATCCGGTCGAAACTGTTGACTCGACTTGATTGCTTAACTCCATTAAGCCTGTCTGCGGCTACAATCGTCTCGGAACGACTCCTTCTTTAATAAATCTCCCCTGGAGATTTCGGGTCTGTGGTATCATACATGATGAAGTGCTGACGACGCGCATCAGAGCTCAGGGCGGTGCGCATGAAATATGCAAAGCAGCATTCATACATCATCGAGAAAGGAACTCACCGCAGAAGAGATCAGCCAACACTGTGCCTGCTGAGGTTTTTATGTCCAGTAGAAACAACAACACTCTCGTTAGCCGAATTCAGTGATGAATTATTGATTCCCTAATAAGCATAGGTGGGCTCATGGAAGCATTGCGTTGAGCTGTGTCACACTAGCCAGTGTGCTGCGATGCTAACGGATCTCAGGCTTGCTCGAAATAGGGCTCCATTTGATACTAACGAATCGTGGTAGATTCAGGAGCTCTGCGAGCCAGCGCCCACGACATTTTTGAAAATAACATCAGAAAAGTATGTATTCCAACTTCCCCTACTTAATAACAATTTAGTAATTGAATACCATTTTCGGTAATTCTGAGTCAAACTGTGGCGCCATGCATCAGGGTATAAGCGCTTTCAGAGCTCGCAGGAAAATGGGCGTACGACAAGCAGCCACGGTAGTATAGCAGCTGCCGTTTACAAACTATGAATATTTACAACATTACATGAATGCACCAGTATTGTAAAAGGCAGTTTAGCAGCCGCCTTTTTACACAGATCAGCATTGCACAATTGCATAAGTTACGCAAATGTCATTATTTCAAGCTTGACTCAGTTTCGACAAAAAATTAAGTTAGGTTGGCTATACCAATACAGTTTCCAGCCACGTTTAGTGTTTTGCGCGTTTGCTCAGAGCGACAATTCATTTCAATACTAATGTGAGGAAATCTCTCATTGTACTCTAAAACCGACTGCAGACGCCTGAAATCAGAGATTAAACTGCGACTCTCCTCTGAGAAATCAAGTGTCTATATAGTACGGCTTCAAATATAGGGAGTATTCAATGACGTCGCCGCAGCAGCCATTTTGTTGTCTGTGGGGCACTGCGAAAGGCTGCGGGCGTAGCTAATCGAATTATCAGCCTCCTGCTCCGACCTTCACTGCTGAATCTACGCGTTATACAACAAAATGACGCCCATGAAGTCACGTGAATACCCCCTATAAAAAATAAAAAATTTTAAACGTTTCCCCTAAGCTCTATGGTCACTAAGATATCCGCAATCTTTCCGTGCAGTAAGTCAGGGGTTGTTAAATGTCGAGGTTGAGTGCATGGAATTTGTGAAGCGAATGTAATAGATTCTGCTAATCTCCTTTTTTTTCAGATAAACTCTGTCAAACAAGCCAGTTAAGAAGAGAAGGTC
Organism: Amblyomma americanum; assembly: GCF_052857255.1. Lineage (NCBI taxonomy): Eukaryota > Metazoa > Arthropoda > Arachnida > Ixodida > Ixodidae > Amblyomma > Amblyomma americanum. The sequence goes on from NC_135505.1 coordinate 151,221,513, forward strand.
TTTTTTGCATATATAAACGGAAGTATCTCATCTGGTGAAGATAAATTTGTCACCGATAGTATGACGTCCTTCATGGCATACCATTTCAGGCGTTATGGCCTCATCTGCAGAGTTTCTGGTGTGCTTTTTCTGCAAAATCTTCAGAGCACCAATGAAGACGAAATGAAAATGACATGGAAAACATTGTACCTGTTCTATTCTTTGGCATGCTTTGCCGTATTCGTCACCGTTCAAAGCGTGTACTTTTATCCGGCGGCGGTTGATGTGTTCGCCAATATCCTCAGTTTCACCATATCTTTGTACGTTGTTGTGTTCGCACTGCTTTCCGTGAAGGTGCTCGTTAACATATCTTTTATGTGCCTGAAGTCGGCTTTTCTCCTCAATTTCTTCAGAGAATCAGCGAAATACGAAAAACTAGTCAGTTTTCATCGCCCAAAGGGATGCAAGCAGACGGCCAGCTGCCGGTTCGTTCGGTTGGGGCTGGTGTTGACATTCTTTGCAAACGTATGTGTTAGCTCGTACCTGGCTTTCGAATCTATCGATTGTCTTCAATGCAGCGAAGCCATGAGTGGCTTCTTAAAGACAATCTCCGTAGCTGGCAACTCTTTGTACTATGTGTACGACATGATTCACTTCGTGGTGCTGAGGCCTTGCATGGAAGTACTCCGTTTGTACATCAGGCATCAGAGCGAAGTTGTGGAGTCCGTCGTCGATGGCGGCTCGGGTGCAGCCTTCGCGACGCGCGCCAGAAAGATTGAAGAAGTCAGAATGAACATATGCGCAGTCGCTGGCCTGAAGGACATACTCAACCGCATGTGGGTTTGGTCCATCGTCGCCTCTGGCGCAAGCACGCTGTTAGTAACGTGCATATGTTTCTATTCTACTTTCGTGGAAAGAGACTTCTCAACTGCGCAACACCTGGCGTCAATATTCTACACCGTCTCATCCAGCCTCGACTTCGTAGACATCGCTGGTTTGAGCCATGCAGTAGTCAACGAAGTAAGTAAATCTGTTTCTGTTCTCATCTTGAAAAGGAATGCTACATGTCTACGTGACAATGGCCTGGTATTGTGTTAAGTAGACGGAAGCAGATTTTTTTCAAGCTCCGCGCAGAATAAGTTTGCAGCGTTGCTGTTTAAGACATTTTGAAAAAAAATTCTTGCGCTTTGTTGATCTTCGAAATCAGGTTGTGCACACAGGAGATACGAAAGTCAAATAGGCGGTGGTTTTATCGGGGAAACTTGTGCGACTTACACAACTGTTGATTAATCCATGATGCCAGGAATGTACAGTCATTGACAGAAGTTTGCGGGATGCAGATTCGCGGAAAAAAATTAATTTCTGCGTTGCCTCGCGAGCTACTTAGATGGTATTCTTCTACCACATGGAACACATTTGTCTCTTCTTCCAGGTTTTATGCTTTTCATAGACCTGCTGTGCATAACCGCTCCGCAATAATTTTTTTCTGCGAATCCACATCCCGCAAACTGTTATCCATGAGAGAGCCGCCGCGGTGGCTGAGTGGTTATGGCGCTCGGCTGCTGGCCCGAAAGACGCGGGTTCGATCCCGGCCACGGCGGTCGAATTTCGATGGAGGCGAAATTCTAGAGGCACGTGTACTGTGCGATGTCAGTGCACGATAAAGAACCCCAGGTGGTCGAAATTTCCGGAGCCCTTCACTACGGCGTCTCTCATAGCCTCAGTTGCTTTGGGATGTTAAACCCTCTAAACCAAACCATTATCCATGAGTGTACGTAAGGCAAAACGGTGACGGAGGAAAATTGGCGGCCGCTTGATTCGCCAAATGTAATTTCGCATTCGCTTGTGCGCATGCATTACAGGCTGTATTTAAGAAATTAATTTATATTTCAGTCTATGTTGTATTTATGCTCTTCATTTCTTTGCCCGGATTGTGTTTTTAATTTTTAACATTACCCAGGTTTGAAGTTATTACTTCTCAAAGGCTACCATTTGCCGGAATGGGTGCTGATGAAGGCGATACGGTGTCTATTTCTAACATGCGCCTGAATGCCCCGCTCATTTAGCAGACATCGCTGCAAAGCATAAAGACTCAAATCGGAGCTACGCGAGCGGCAGCTGGCTGTAAAATTCTCAAAGTGGTGTCGCGCTAATGTGTAGGCATTAGTGCGAGCACTCCACTAGAAGGCTAGTATGTCTCCGACATGAATGGCACATTTTTGTGTGGTCTATAAAGGCGACAACAGGGCACGATGACCCGAACATTTAGCGTTTGAATTAGGCATGCAAGTAAACGCAGATGAGGAAAAATATATTGCATCTTGCAAAAGCCACGTAAATACCGAGCAACTATAGTTGCACGTTTTTGAAGGCCGGCTAAAGTTTTGTCGCTTAATTCAATGCGATTCGCTACCTACTTCAGTGGTATGATGAGATATGAATTAAATTCTTATTTACCGGAAGATCTGCCGGGCACTACCGCCACAACATGTCATCATGTGAAATTTATGGTTATATGTAATACATTTTTGAATAAACATGGCCTGCTTCTCTAGAAAATAAAAATAATCTCATTTTTGTTTTTCGTTTCAGCTCAGAAAATTAAAGCTGACTTTGCACACAGCTCCTACATATCTCGAAAACGGAGCATACTTTAATCAAGTAGGTATCCTTTTTCTTGTTCCTTTCTGAAAATTTAGGTCAAATTAATTTCGGTAGAAGACTGCATTTCTGATTTGCACTCTATAGATTTGCTATCTTCGGGATTCCATACAGCCAAAGGAATTTGCGCTGTCTGGAGCTGACTTTTTCTCACTGAATCTTCCACTCGTTGTCTCGGTAAGCAGCTTCAAACTTCTTTCCTCGAACAATTTTTTTTTTTGCGGGCATTACAGTAGGAAGCGTCACTATCCGTGCAATGAATGTTCGTCATTTATTTGGTGGAGCACCATTTGTTTTGGGCAGCACACTGCGAAACGCATTCATTTCTGTAACTTCCCGTGTACAGGGAAAGTTGCACCTTCTTAGAAGAAAGTCTATTTCAAAAGAAAATTCGTTTCGTTAGAGCAAGAGAAAGAATAAGTGAGCAGTAGGCACGCGCTTATTTCCATCTTCGGTTACATAGGAGCACTGAAATATTTGATGGCTAGTTACAAGTAAACGTGAAAGCACTAACTGTAGGGTGAATTGATTTCGCATGATGGACGCGAAGCAGTGCAACGGCCTAAGAAGAAAGGAGAGGGAAGAGTGGAAGCGAACACAACGCAGCGCTGAACCAACAACTGACATCTTCTGGCGCGGTGCGCATATAAATGCACGTAAGGCAACCACACACACACACACACACACACACACACACAAAAAGAATGTCAACCACAGCAATGATCACACTCATGCACGAGGAACCCCGTAAGACAGCAACGGCTAAGTCATACAGTTCAAGAAATGAAATTCTTTTCCCGATGAAGATATCGACGAGGTGCCTACACAGCAATCACCTGCTTCTTGATCTCTGTACCCTTAGTTATTTCTCGACACAGCTGATGTTTGTTTCTTGCAAAAACTCCTCACTTTTCCAACTGCGGGATGCACTTACAATCACGGCAGTTGACACTAAGGTTACGAGAATGTGCATTATCAACCTTGCTGCGGTGCTGCCTGAACCTGCCATTAGCGCGCATCCGTCCTTATATGGCCGAGTCTGTATTTCGTAAGTTGAGGTACAATTTTCTCGGACCCTACAAGCACTGAACATAAATGTTCATTATGCTCAGTAATCGATGCACTGGTTTTGCGTCCATTGTACAGAGTACCTAACTTCCCATTGGTAAAGGTTCATATCTGTGTGAATATATTCCTTTCACTAGTTTGGTTATCTTTCGCCACTTTGCAAAGAATAGACTACGGCTTAAACCCTTTCAGGTATTCCTAATTTATATTAGTGCTTGTTATTCCTTCAAGCTGCGGTGTGTTCCTTCTGCCAGATGCGGAAGTATTAAGCGGACTCCTTTTTAAGTTTTTATCCTTGCACAACGCAGTTGATACAGCAAGTACATTACTGTTCCTGGAAATATTGCCTGTCTGGTCCTTCTTGCTTTAGGGCTGCGTTTTGTCCGTCTTAAATCATGCAGTACGCCTTACAAATTTTGCAAACTGAAACATTAATTATGGAAACAACTCCGCCGAGAATGTAGTTAACTTTTAAGCGCTGGACTATGAAGCCCTATTTCCAAGACGGAAATTCGTATTGGCAGTTCGCATATGCATTCTAAAATAAGTCTCACAAAAGAATTGCAGCAACATTCGCAACGACGAAGGATACTTTTTCATTGTTCCATTTTTAGAACATTGCCGCGTTCCATATGCAGAAAGCTAAAGTCGTCTGAAAGAACTCTTACGATTCGTGCAGCGCGAATTTGTCCTTCTTGCTGCATGAAGGCAACCTTACAGTTGTCAGCAATGCCTTCGCAAATTACAGAGAGGAAATTGTAGAGGAAGCCATTATGCTTGCGCAATGTCTCATTTCACAGTGCGAGGTCAATCGCATTCAATCCTTCAGAAGCAGCGGTAGGCAGGAAAGCATTTCTTGAGCAGGGACTTTTACAGCATAGCTATGGTACACACGTCCCACGACGACCCATTCGCGGATGCGTTCCGTGATCACGTGACCGCCCTTTGCACGCGTTTCGCACATTTTTTTTTTTTTTTGCCGTCTTCAACGCTTGCGGGCGAGGAGCGGATCGTGACCCCAGCCTGCATGTGCTCCGGCCTTGCTTCGTGCAGTCTTTGCCATCACGGCGTGAGACGCGTGAAATGCTTCGAAGCGCCCCTGAAACGCAGCCGGGAGGTGAGAGCTCGAAGTTACGCGGCGGGTGCAACCGTGGTCTAAGATACGTAGAACAACGGTTCGGACGCTGCTCACAAAACACGCTGCCCAATAACATCTACGAAATTCCCACACATCTCGATGATGGTAGTGAATTTTCAAGCCGCAATGGCATCAGCGGCCAAAGAGCGCCATGGTACAAGGTATTTTTTTTTGTTTGCTCAGGGTGGGGCCAAAGACCCATTTACCAAGCAAAGATCTCATAGACGGAATGGTGCTGCGCTGATGCCAGCCCGCGCTATGCGGAGGCTCTAAGGTAGGAATATCGTCGCCCTTCGAGCTTTGATACTACCAAAGTTATAATTCAGTTTTTAGATAAGTCATTAATAAATATCATAGCTGCGATGTTTTCTACAGTCATCACGCAGCATGCGAAAACAAATATTTCGGAGAAGGGTGTACTTTGAAGGGAAATAAAAAATTGAGTTTCACATGCTCCAATTACAGAACATTGGCAGGAAAAAGATTAAGGCATCAACGAAGTGTGACTAAAGTTTTAGTTCTTCTGTCAGTCGTGATGCAGTCGCAATAAATGAAATTCTGAACTTGTGCCACAGATTTTGTAGTTAATTTACAAAACGCAAACGACACCTTTAGTAATGTTTTCTTCATATTCGTTATAATATTTCAGGGAATAATAATCTGCTTCAGCGCAGAATACATTTATCTGCATTGAGAGCATCCAACTAATAGATCTCAATGTGCTCTATTCTGTCATCGCAAAAAGCTCGAAAGAAACAAAAACGACTCAGAAATTTGGGCTTTCATTACACATACCGAATCTCTGCACTGTGCTGCAAATTTGTTTTTTCGCAGTTGGTGGTAAATGCCCCACTAAACCGCCTGGTAGCTAACTTTAAGCTGGCGGCTAGAAAAAGAAACTATCTTTTGGAGCTAATAACTGCGCCTTTAGCGACAAGATAACGTAAATAGACACCTGTAGGTGCACTTTGTTGTCCTCTGTTGGGTTATATTTCATTCGCTTCGACTCACAGAACGCCTCTTTCTGGAGCTGGTCCTTTATGCAGGGAATTTGTACTTCGCTATTCTTACTTCCAGAGTTTGTCTTAGGTAGGGTATAGCAAAACACTAATCTTTGCCATCTCTCGTTAGCATGTATTTTTTTTATATGCGCCTGAAACATGTTTGTGCCATTCCGGTCGTTTTTACAACGTGAAGTATACCATGCCTGAAAAAGAGTAGGCAGTGGAGAATATTTCTTTCCAAATACCATCACTGATTGGAATATTCGCACCAATGATGTTGTCATGCAGAAATCATTGGATTTATTTGAAAAACATCTAAACTGATTAATGTTACTGAGCTTGCCGCCATTTTTTGCTCTTTGTAAGCTTGTATTTGCACTGTTTTTTTGCTTGGTATGTGCTTGTATTTCTGTATTTTCAAATCTGTGTCCCGTCTATCTGCTATGAAATGAACTCGTTACCAATGCTACTGCTCACAATAATCAACAGCGGTTGTTGATCGGCAAATTGTGTTTCTTGCTGCCTAACCCTCCAGCTTGCCGGATCAATCGTCACATACACGGTCATCCTCGTGCAAACAAGTGAAAGTGTGAAGTAGCCTCGTCCACGCCTTTGGAACAGCACTGCTCTACACCGGCTTTTTGTTAAAAAAAACGCTAAGAAGTTCAGTTCATTTGAAAACCAAATTAGTGCAATAAAGTTGTAAACCCCACTGGAGTTTCGGTGCGTATTCGTGATTTTTCTTTTGCGAATTCGCGGAACTCTCAAACCATCAGTGTAGAAATCACGGAGATTACGACGCTGACGTGCTTGATGTATGTGCAGTACTCAGTTCCTCCCTGTTCATAAAAGAAGAGCTCCGTCTTTCATCCTCGCCATTAGTCCACGATAGGTGCCAGATAATATTATGGCTGCCCAAACATGCACTCTGCATTAAAAAAAAATCTTTGTACGCGTACCTCTCTCTAAATAAACTGTTGCTTTCTGTAGGCACACCGTTTTTAGAGCCGCAGAACAAGTGGCAGACCCGTTAGTGCGAAATTATTTACTCTTCAAAATTTTTTTAAAATTTAAATTGCTTCAGTGGTGCCAAACATTGCGAAATTGCCCGTGGTCATAGAGTCGTCTGTTGCCCCTCATTTTTCATGAATTCCTCTTAGATTTATCTTTGTTTATGGATGCGAAGGTCTTGTAAAAGATCGCAGTATCAATAAATAAATAAAATAAAATAAAAATAAATTCAGTTCAGTCTGTATATTATCTTCAGCAGTCTATACGTACACGTGGTCCCACAGCATTGGCGTTATGACGAGATAAAGGGGGCATTTGAACAACCCATCGAAGCCGACAAAAAAGGTCAGACGGGGTTGCATGACTTATTTCACGTAAAACTCACGTCCGTACTCTTCTCGCAAGGTTATGCATTACGGCGCTGCGATTAACGCGGCAGACCAGCGCAGGTTGTCTGCATGTATAGTCTCATACAGCTACAAGCTCAGTTTTACTGCATATTTAATCGCCACCTTTGTCCAGTCAGTTGGGGAAGACAACAGAAGTTGTCTCCATAAGACAACCCTACTATTATTTGTAAACTTCAATGGCAAGCCGCCTAATCTTCTTTCCTCACGTCCGGTTTCTCCAAAGCACTCATTAATCAAATCAAACCAGGTTTATTATAGCAAACTCTTACAGCACATAAAAACAGCAAGCTTTATGTTGTCCAAAGCTAAGTTCACAATATTTTCTTCGGAGAGGACTCAGAAGGACAGTTGTCACAAGAACTGACTATAGGCGCCAAGATAGAAACTACCAGTCACCTTTATTCTTTCGTGTTGACACGTTAGCCAATTTTAACGAACCATGCCACCAAACAGTTTCTTTAAACCCTGTTGCTGAAACGTGGCTTTGCATCTGCAGTGTTCGCGACGCAACACGCCGTGTTATGTTAATCTTAACTCATTACATTTCTCATTGACGATTTTTTTATACTTTTGTGATCCTGTGTGACCCAAATTACATGTGATCCCATTTCTGTCTTTAAGATTTTCATTTATGGTTCTAACTGCTCTTGTCATATGTTTTTCTAACATGTTCCTTTGACTTCTCGCTGAACGTCAACCCAAGTGAATGTCTTTGTCGAAGATTATAGCCCTCAGCTTTCGCTCCGGCTCTCAGTAATGGAAAGGAATTAATAAAGGTAAAGACAAGGACGTTTTTGAAAGCGCTCTTCGGTAATTTAGAAAACCGCAACAGCGAGCGTTGACGGAAATGTAATTCGCCATTTGTCTTAAAATAAGCCTGTCATCTCTACACCGCTCTAGCCCCGAGAAACCTCCAATTCATAACTACCGCCACATAAGCTCATATTCCATCGAGACCGACACATAAAAATCGCTTATAAAATCCTCTATGGTAGTCACTCCTCTACCAATGACTAGACAACATGATGTGCACTTTACCTGAGGCACCACTAAGGAATTTTCGCTTTAGTTCGCAGAACTGGTTTCCAGTGTAGCACGTGTAGCTTTGCTTACGTGGTGACGATATAAAAGAACATTCATGCCTCGAGCGGCCTTGCTTCAAAGGCTTATTCGGCAAAGATAGATGAATCTCTACTTAAAAGTGATTATCATGGGTGGTGAAAGATTTAAGAGACAGTCAGAGCGTTTGCTCAAATGGGAGGATTTTTGCTAAATTTTGTGCCTACGCAAACTGTTTAGATGCATTATGTAAAGTCTGGCGAGGAAGTTGATGAGCCCTTTGAACATGAAAGGCTCTTAGCTTCCGTAGTCGGCGTGCCGCGGGTGACCTTGGCACCAGAACGGAGGGCTAGAGAACGCGGCACTCAGCCGGACCGATGGAAGAACACGGAGGCGAACCTAAACGAGCATTGTCGAACCGTGCTGCGCATGCGTCGACAGCATGTTCTGTCCTGCAAGTCTTTCCTGGAGCGGCGCATGCACACTGCCGCTCCGACTCGATGGACACTTGCCCCGCGTGCCGGAACGTGCGAAGCGCAGGCATCGAAAAGAGGCATGCATATACGCCTCACTGGTAGTGAATCACTCCTCTCCCCCCGATGACTGAAATAATTCCAAGCCGCCAAGCATTTAGACGGGGCCGGCTGAAAGAAGCTGAAGCCGCGAAGAGAAGGGTCGAGGAGGACCTCCGATTGTTGCAATCCAGCGCACGTTGCGCTATCCGCGCTCTCGTGCGGAGCCATGGAGCCATCACTCGCGGATTCCGTTGTAAACAGTGAGGGTACGGCACTCTGCTGCCCGAATGACGCTGAGGACGGATGAATGGGTTTGACCGAGACGAGACGCTGCCTTGCAAGGAGGCTTAGCCTGGCGTTGCGCCGGTACTCAATAGCCCTCAATGCTCACGCACAGTTTCGAGCACGAAATCACTTATTCGGCAAAAATGCTTTCTTCCTAAAACTTCAATTTAGTGCCATAATTTTTTTTTTGTAGCGAGAGCTACACTCGGCTACCAGTCAAGCATTTCGCGGTACATGGGAGAGGCCAGTTGTGCGCATGCGCCGTTACCATGGCAACCGGAGAGGAGCAAAGTGCTGCGTGCGCTTCGCCGTCGCCGCGCGCACGCTCCACCGTCGGGGCCGAGCGTGACGTCACGCGGATGAGCAGTTGTGCGCATGCGCCGATACTATCGTAACCAGAGAGACCCCACAGCTGCGCCGCGTTCGTCACCACCGCCTCGCCGCACGCCGCTCTATCACCCGAAACGCGCGTCGTCGCATGCGCAGCATTTCGTACAAAAGGCGGAGATGTAATCGGCGGCTGTATCGCAACGCTTGATATGGATGCACAGAAGGAGAGTCCAGCCGCTGCTAAACCGCGCTATAAACAAGAGAACATTAACTCTTCCGATCCTGAGGTTGCCGCCTGGCACTTGGCTGTTCAACGAAGAGAGAATGAGCGTCAGAAGGCGAAGAGAGCAGCGGGGACTCCCGAACAGAGAGAGGAATAACGGCGTGCCAAACGGAGATGCCTGACTGCCAAGCGTAATAGGCGGCGCATAGCCGCCGAAATGGAGCCTATGGAAGGTGTCAGGCAACGGGAACCAACAAAAGAGGACGTGAAGGTATGTCGTGTAACTGATCACACCATTCGAGTTTCCGAAAAACAAGCTCAGCCAGGGAAACGTACCTCTCGCTACGTATATCCTGGCATATAGCCTAGCTAAGCCACTGCCATTTTTTTTTATTAAGGCAGCGAATGAGTGCATAAAGACAAAACATTACCTCATGTGGTTGAACTGAGCACTGCATGCGGAACATATTTTTGTTCCGGCTTCTGCCCATAGGCTGAGCGAAATAACGAAGTGAAATGCGGAAAGGAATCTAGAAGCACGGTCTTTCAGAACACCTGAAAATATCGTCAACAGATGTTCTGCTGTAGACAGCTGAATTTGTGGTCACTGTCTTCATTCGACTTACATACCACTGTTCAATAAAAATTGTTTTTGACTAATATAGCAGGGGAAGAACTAAGCAAGGATGGCTAGAAGCACTGCCAAAAATGTGCGCAATCATTCCACGATTTCGTCACTACTAGTTCGTGTGCAAAGCTACCGCTGTCGTAACTCGCACTTAAACATCAATAATTTTTCAAGGGGCCCTGTTCGAACAGTTGCTTAGAAGGGAGCCTGATGGGACTTGTGGACAAGTGTTATTGTCACGCTTTTCTGCGTCCTGAAGAATACATGCACTCACCTCTTTTAACAGCGAATGGCTTGCGTAGGGTAGGTTTTCGGGCTGGTACACTACGGGCGCTATACAGAACTGTGCTGTAGCGTTTGGCGCTGTCGAAGTCTTCATCACAGCCTCGGTGCACGGAGAGGCAGGCGAGCATGAGACCCACAGGCTCAGTAGCACTAGATGCCATCGCTAACGGTGCTTGACTCCGTCTTTGAAATGGCGCACCAGTGACAGGGTGAGCGTAACCGATTCAACGCGTGCCGTAATGTTAATTAAACGCGATGAAAGATGCGAATACGCTGGGTATCCATGCGAGGTGAGGGGGGGGGGGGGAGAGGCAACTGAGGGGACACTAAAGCTGCGCCTCTAGGGGTATGACGCGACGACAGTTGCTCTTGCCCACGTACACACGGACACTGTTTCCTGTTTCACAGTCACTATATGAAAGACCACACGACGTACACAAAGCCACCGCTTTAACCAAGCCGTATATACGGACGTAGTATCACGCGCAGTATCACTTGCAACGCTCGGGAGCATGCCGCAGCGCGCTGGGGCCCACCTTATAACGAAGCGTGTGAAGTGCGCAAAAAAAAAAAGGCGAGGGTTTGGCCCTTCAAGAGATACGCGTCGCTCCCGAGCCAGTGTCTAGGTGGCTTTGCCCGAGCTCCCCCTTCTCCTCCTCCTTTCCCTCCGGAAGGATAATGGTTCGCCGCACTTGAGTACGTTTGGCGTGGTCAGCGCTGCTCTTTTCTCTGTTATCAGTCCAAATATTGTTACGGGGTTAGTTCAGCAGCAGGAACGGTAGGCCGTACACAGAAGCAACACCAGAAACCAGCACTGGCTGCAGCGTCCTTGTCGTCGTATACTGTCTAGCGACAGGCCAACTTCCTCTTCGCTTCGCGCCTCTGTACCGTAACAATATTGGCATTGCTTATGGTGTTGCTAATGTACTGATATGGGTATTGTTTATGGTGTCTGCAAGCCTCTCGATAAATATACAGTCGAACAGCAGTATATGAAAAGTCAACTTTTCAATATTTGTTAACCAGCTTGCTGGTTAGCACGTCTTAGGTGCTTTTTGATGCATTGCACCACTGAGAATACCACGTCCAAAAATGCGCTGGTTTAACTAAAAAAATATATTTTTTTCAAAATTGTTTACTGTCTTAGGATTAACACCTTGTTTAACCCTTCTGAGCCGCCGCGGTGGCTGAGTGGTTATGACGATCGGCTGCTGACCCGAAAGACGCGGGTTCGATCCCGGCCGCGGCGGTCGCATTTCGATGGAGGCGAAATGCTAGAAGTCGGTGTGTTGTGCGATGTCAGTGCCCGTTAAAGAGCACCAGGTGGTTGGAAGGATCCGGAGCCCTCCACTACGGCATCCCCCATAGCATGAGGCGCTTTGGGACGTTAAACCTCCATAAGCCATGAACCATAGCCCTTCAGAGGTGAAGCCCTAAGGCATTTTAGTGGAGAATAGACCCTGCCATCATCTGTAGCGAGAGCTTTTTCCTGTAACAACTTTTACCAAGCACTGAGAGGCAAAGGTATCGTGCAGTTTTTTATTATTTCGTTTTTGAGGAAGTGCGAACCATTGTACAAGAAGGAGTATTTCTGCTCGAGCTCATGCTGAAATGAGTTGGGCATACGATAGAATAATTACGCAGCTACGCTTTGATTACTGTATAAATGGTGAATTAATTATGCATAAAAGTTCAAAGCCACTATCTTAGCGTAATGAATCATGTTTTAGACGGAAACATTTATGTATATGCTCTGCATCATTGCCTATAGATGCGGGTGACCTGGAGTCGTGTCTTTCCTTTATTTCGTCATGCTATAACCTTCTCCCCGAGCAGCTGCTCTAATGGCATGCATGCGAGAGTCTTTCGTTGTGGTTGTTCTCAGCAGGTAAGCGCTTCAAGCCAACAGAATCATTGATGCATCAGCCCTCTTCAACTCCACCTCTATGATCAGAATGTTCAAAATTTATGTTTCAGCTTACCGAGTGCCAGTGAACTGCTGGACTCCACCCTACGCAACGCTAAAGCTTTTGGACGTACAGTGGCGTGTGCTAAAGTGGCAGCGCGTGGCGCTGGGGTTCAGGAGCATGTCAATAAGAAGAGTGTCAGGTGGTTGCCAATCCTCAATCTTCGGGAATATCAAGGAGACATTCACCTCCTCTTCCGGAAACCGATTACCACTGGCAGCCTTTGTTAGTCGCCACTGTACGTGCGGCGCCTAATAAATTCGCGGTAATCCTGAAATTGCGTTGTACCGCTTACTTATCGTCCTAGCACCTTACCATAGGTGCTGGGTTCTTGAGGGGACACTTTCGCCTAAGTGAACGGCGTTAACACTTGCGTGTGCCTGGGGCTGAATGAGCACATTACCTGAAAGCCCGCAGCTGCTGACGAGCTCCTCTTCTTCTGAGTCACGACTCCCAGCTCGGATGCTCTACAGAGGTTTGACGTCGACTTCGCTCTCATGAAAGTGAAAGTAGTTCCGTGTTTCATACGTTTATTTCTCCTTCTGCTCAAATCGGCAGCGCCGTGCTTGTTTTGATGCCATCAGACGGGCATGCCAATGCAGCCTCCAAGTCTGGACTTGTCTGCACTAGTATGACTGTGTACGTTATCATGGAACCTGCCATCTGAAGAAAAAAACATGGTAATCATAATGGACACGGAGCGTCGATCATGAAACAAAATGTCTTGTTTGGCACTCATACACTGCACATGATATGTCTCTTTTAAAAGCTGAGTCAAACACGTCGCTGAGGTTTGTGCTGTTTAATTGTACAGCAAGGCCAATATTATTTACTTGACAAAGGGTAATTTATGATGGCAATTTCAAAAGGTGGTAATCAAATATCAGATTCTTGGTTCTAGGGCAAAAGGTAATAATGCGCACTTGAAAGGCGTAGCAATTGAAAATGACCGCCTTTTCAAAACTTCCAAGCTGCCACCATGGTCCAAGATGTTGAACATGAGACAAATGCTTTGGAACAATATTTAGTTTGGCTGTTTCATATTGTAGATTCATCAAACGGTGTCGCTGCACGTGGTGACATCACGCAAACAGCATCAACATTTTCTTCGTTATAAATCACATGAACTGCTTAAATATTTTCTGCTTTAAATGACGCCATTTAAATATTGTGCGATACCATAAAGCCATACGAACAAGATTTCGAAGGCGTGTTTTTCACGTTAAACACTCAGAGAACAATGTCGATTCCAACATTTTAGAAGTCGAACTCGCCATCATTGTTTGTGGGCTGCAATTTTGCCACATTATCTTGTGCCACACACACAAAAAATATTGTAAGCATTAACACATTTTTGTTATTTATTTGTAATTAATATGCAGTGTATGCGTAATATGCAGTGTATGCAGTGTAAATAATTGTCGGTGGTGCCATACAATCCACTTGGACACACCGCACCTATGTATCCTTCACGGCTGCAAAAGAAAAATCTGTCGCGAAGATTTAGAAACAGCCGATGTAAGTTTCTGCACAGGCACACTAAATCCCAAAGCAGTGTAATATGGCACTGTTTTCTGGTATCAGCAACCTGATTCTGCAGTCAGGGTGTGATCGTTGGAGCCCTGAAAGGCGATACAACGAAGACACGACATGGCGTTTATCTATTGCGTCGCCTTTTATAGCGGCGAAGTCTTCAACCTACAATTGAATTTCCTCATAATATGAATTAATTCAACACTGTTTACATTTTTAGTACCTTATATTTTGCACACTGTAATTAAAATCTCACGCATATTCAGTGCAAAGCTGAAGCCGCAAACAGGATCCGCTGATGTAGAACTAGCGTGCGCGGGTGAACCTTCTGGATGCTGCACACGAAAATGATGAGTATATGTACAAGGGAAATGTTCGCCCGCGTTCAGAGAAGCCATATACATGACGACTTCACAACGGGTCTAATGAAGCAGAAGTGAAAACGCTCAAAAAATACACCCTCGCTTGTCAGGGCGAACCTCTCTGTGTGCCGAAGAAAGGCCTGGTCGGATTGGAGAAAAGCAAGCGTCTCCTCTGTAAATGCCTGTACAAATGTGAAGCTCTTATTGGATGCCAGTAGAGATAAAATATAAGAAACCTACCTGCCCCACAGCAGATGGACGCTCGCCAATCAGCCACCGAAAAGTGCTATGAAAAAAGTGCAGGGTGCTTCGTCTTAAAGGTATGACGCGATAACGTGAAAGGGTTAGTGCCCACATGGAGAATTGGCCATTCTCTACTTTACATGGCATACATTGATCACTGGGAGTCATGCTACTCTGCAGGAGTCGTGGTGCAGCGGCACCCGCTGCCCTCAGCAATGACAGCTGCTGCCACAGATGGCGCTTGTAAGGCCCAGGCTGCTCGTTTCGAGCAACCTCTCGCGACCAGTAATTCATTTACTGCCACCTAACACGGTGGGCAGTTTGCTAACAATCCGGTGGGCAAGTTGTGATGGCGTCAGAACGTCATGTTACCTAGGTGACCCCCCCCCCCCCCCCCCCTCCTGCCACGTAGGTCGCTTCTGTGGGGTATTTTTTGCATTTTTCGCGCTCACGGCTAATGGCGACGACGACGACGACGACGCGGGCTCCTTAACGCTATGACGTTAAGACGCAGGGACTGCATGGTTGTGGAAGCGGTCGTGACCAGTACATCGCGGTTAGCTGCATACAACAGTCCCGCTATTGGGTGCTTTTTTCATTTGCAGAAAATAAGAAAATGCACCCTTAACAGGACCGGCTAGTTTTACATGTTCAAAGTCCTCAAAGCTTGTGTGGGAGGAAACGCTCTCCAGTTCTTATACTGTTTTCACTCGCATAATAAACGCCCTGCTGTTCCCTAAAAATATCAGCATACTTTTGGGAAATGCGTTCAGAGCACCATGTAACCTATCCAGAAGAAATTTGATCTGGTACAGAAAAGAAAAATTGGAAGAGGCATTTAAGCTCCGCCTTGAGGCTATGACGCGATACCGTACTGGATAATTTCTCACGTATGCAGAAGGTCGTTCTGTACTTGACATTCACTGATACGTGGGAGTCTTAATATCACTGCTGGCGCAGTGGTGCAGCGGTTATGCGATGCGCTACTGCCCTGCGATGGCAGCTGCTGCCACCGGTGGTGCTTGTGTGACCCAGGTTGCTCTTGCCGAGCAAGCGATCATTAATTTAACTGCCACATACTACGGTGAGCCCTTTGCTCACAATCGAGTGCGCAGGTTGTGATGACGCCGCAAGGTCATGTCACCTATAGGCGCTTCTCAGGGGATTTTTCGTGAATTTTTCGCTTCCTGTCAACGACGCCGGGTTTTCTGCGACGCGAGCTCCTTACCGCTGTCGCGTTAAAGGCAGGCTGGAGGGATTAATACTTCATCGTCTACTACTTACCTTATAAACGAAACCCATAATTCAGCACGTTTTCTGTGCTGGAGTGGGTATGCAACAAATTATACTTTAACTTCGCACATATAACTCGCATAACAGCCCTTAGGTCTGTCCAAAGAGCGCACAATTAGAGTTCCCTACAGCAAAACTGAGAGCCTTCAGCGTGGAGCTCAAACGCGACGAGTTGGGCCAACCCTTTATACAGCAGATAAAACGGAGAAAAACTTTGCGACAAGGAGTGATTTCTATTGGTTGCGCATTGTAATTGGCGGCAGTTCTTCAGGGTGAAGTATGATGGCCTCGACATTCGAAAGATGGGCTTTATATTATTGCTCATTTTTTTTCGGCGTTCAAAAGAGGATGCCTGCTAGCATTAACCATCGTTGCTAGATGACTTCTTGGAAAATGCAGAGGGTGCATTCATGGCATAAAAGGGGGAAAACTGCCTTTTTTTCACAGCCATTGTAAGCGGGTTGATTATACGAGCGCGTTCACTATGGTGAGTACCTACGGTACATTCACAACTCAATGCAAGCAAGCATTACACACGCAGAAGCAAGGTAAGTCCATCAACATATGTTTGAAACAACTTACGGAAACCAGCAGTCCCAAGTTGATTTTGAAGAAATCGCTCCCACTGAGGCAGATGTCGTCCGGGTTAATGCTGTCGTGCAAGTGCTGGACCTAAGGGGGAACTGACAATTAGCCGGTTACCATGACGCTAGGCGGTGAAAAGGCTGCAATGGTAATAACCCAATGCTTTACGAGCTACAAAGAAACACACAGGAGGAGAAAAATGCAGGATAAAAGTTCAAACATTTTTTTTTTGTGGTAGTACTTTGCTTTTTAAAAACAGGAACACGCAAAAGGTAACAAAGCAGTGCTTAGGCTCTCCCCCAATATTCGCAGCTGAACGGTGATATATTACGCAATAGCTGAATATGCGACTCTGTTGTTTTTAGCGAAAATAATGGGAGTCATCAAGCTGATTGCATTCGTGCTTTGTATAACGGCGTTTCACAATGTTTACATCTGTTTACCCTTCAAAGTTGAGGTTCAACGCGTATAAAACACTCACCTCCTTAAACCACTTGTAATTAACTTCTAATTTAAGGCTACTTGTCCCCAGTGGAACGAGTAATCATCTCACCTGGAGGCTATAAGCAATGCTGCGCTCCATAGTTATCGTCCTTCGGCACGAATTCTTGATATCTTGAAACTGAAAGCAGAGAAGTGAAGGTAGGTGTTCATATGTAAAAACACACATTTGTAGCGCCCATACACACATTTGTAGCGCTAATATTCGAGGCGTTCAAGACCATGCTAGCACATTGAATGCTGAGCACTACTAGCTTAAAGATTCTGCCTCAGGAAAAAAAGATACTGGAGGTTATAATTAAGCTCCGCCTGAAGGGTATTATTGCACGATAACGTTATTCGATTGTACCCATATATGCGGAATTAGTCATTCTCTGCATTACATTCCTAGATCCCTGGGAGTTCTAATATTACCTCCTGGCGCTAGTAATACTAATACTCCTGATAATACTAATACTCTTGGAGCAGTCATGCAGCGTGAAGCGATTCGCCACTGCCCCGGTTGGTGGCTCTTTCAAACCCAGCCACCGGTAACGCTTGTACGACGCAGCTTGCTCTCCCGAGCCCTTCGCAACCAGCCCTTGAACTGCTACCTGCCACGATAGGCAGTTTGCTTACGATCCGGTCTGAATGACGTACTGACGTTACAATATCACCTGACGTAAGTTGCTTCTCTGGGGACTTTTCACTCACGCCGTCGCCGCCAACGACGCCGATGGCGGGTCTTCCTCTGGAGGGGGCCCTTAACGCTCTCGTGTTATTGCATATAACCGACCCCACCTATTGTTTATGACAAAAGGTAAATAATTATTTCTCCCTGTAACAGTTTTATCTTATGTTTGAAGTAATAAAAGCCATCATTTATTTTCTATTACCCATAGCTTTGAAGCGTAAGATATTTTGAGTAATAACATAGATCACCATGCGTTTGAAATTACCGAACGTAAGCAGGATGGATCGGGCCTCCCAGAACTACATTTATCATTCTGGAAGCACGATGAAAGGAGTTTCAAGGTAACTCATAGTAAACATATTAACCCGATGTTGCCTTCGGCATCTAATGGGCTTTTCGAAGCGCCCTTACATTGCAGTCATAATGCGCGGTCACCTATCAATGCTTCTCAGTGGGTCAGAGCCCCGCAGATACACGTGAAGTGGGCATGCTCGTAGCTGTGACATAGTTTTGCAGCGAAGCTTCGTTGTCGTGTCGTCAAAATACATTTACCCGGTTAGGCTTCCAATTTTTGGTATTACAAACCACGACTGTCACGCACTCATTTGAACGTTTCAGTGACTGCTTTTTCTAAGTATATTACTGTACCTAAATGAAAGTGAAATCCAACTTAGACTAAAATCCATGACACTGGGAAATTCAGGTGATGAGGAAATACTCGATCTCATCATCTGGCACTCGCAGGCACTGTGGTAATACAAAAGGTTGAAGACGTGTGCCAAAAATGTGTTACTTACAGCGTTGGACAGTGACTGGCTGACTTTCGCCAGCTTGAGGAACTCGTAACAAGAGAATGCCGAGTAGCCGATGGCGATCCATAGCTCAGTCCTCTTCATTCCTTCAGTGATGATGGTAAACAGCGAGATACACGTCACTAAGAGAATTCCCACACTGGACACTACAATGGACCTCTGCCAGATACCGTTGATGTCGTGCTTGAGTTCCAGGACCGTGCACAGGTGCAGCCTCATCGCTTGCACTTTCTTCGCCGCCTCCACTTCGCAGCCGAGAACATTGCGGCCTATGCAGTCTCCCAACTTGTCCTTCAAGAAGGTCACGTAACGTTCCAGCACCTCAGCCGAGTGTCGCAGGGTCATAAAGCAGGCACCGTCGTACGCAAAGAACAGCACAGCAGCGAAGAAGCCGCATACCCTGTCGACCACCTCCCGAAAGTTCAGCTGGTCGTCGGTGTGAACCACCTTCTGTTCCTGGTGAAACAGCGCCATCGTATAGCTTACGTAGTAAACGACGCACATCAGTGTTGCTGACACGTCAGACCACAAGAAGTGCTTCTGGATGCAGCACTTACACGCCGGAATATTGACTTCCTTCTCGAAACGTCCGGCTTTCGCGAAGAAGTCGAGAGTCCCGCGGCAACCGAAGATCATTGTCAGAAAATTATTGCTGGCGTTGACAATGACAACGACGTGAAGAAGGACGAGAAGGGACTTGGTGAAGAACCGCTGCGTGTCGCTGAGCTCAATCGCGTCGCGGGTGACGACGTCGATCTCGAACCACAGATAGAAGGCGAAGCATGCTGCTGCGTAAGCGCTGTACCAGTGGAGCCAGACGATCCTGGGATATCTGCGAGCACAGAAGAAGCGACGCTCTGCAGCAAAGGAAAAATGCGGATAACACAAAAGAAGGCGCACTGAATTGTGCTGAGCCGCATTTCTTTATTTGGGGAGTAATGTAACGTACCACAGCCGTCATATTGAAAAGTAGGTTGACACAAGCTTCGAAGCCTCTAGTTAAGTTGTCATGCAATTCTTAAGTGTTGCTCATCACCAGCAACAGTAATACATTTTGAACTGTTATGCTATGCTACTTCTTTACCAATAGCTGTAACTTGGGCACTCACACTTACCTGTAACGTAACGAAATAGCAAGTCAGTATAAGAAAAGAACTGTTGAAAAGTTAAGCGTATCAGGTAAAGACAGGCAGCAATTCACAACAAGAATGAAGACAAATCTATGCTCAAACGCAATAGCTTTCATGGAGCATATACCCAATTAGGCTTACAGGCTAGGGTTAGAGGTTCTGCATAGCTTTTCGGCGCAAGGTCACCCGCAAAGATGTTTAAGTGGTTTCTTGAAATCTGGAATGTTTTTTGGTCAACGCAAATTTTGAAGAATTTTTACAGAGAAATTCTCCTCCACTGGCAATTTTCCGCAGTGGGAACCTTTTTCATCAATTCTACGAAGTTTTCCGATTTCATTTCTGCAAACACTTATCCCTTTCTTGCTCCTACCTGGGAGGCTTGGCAAACATGTCCTTGACGAAGAAGCAGCCGCAGAGGCGATAGAAGCGTGCTTGAAGAGCGAAACTTCGGAGCATGTTGCTGTATTGTGATGGTTTGTGCTTGTCATCTCGGTGACATGTCTGGATGTCACCCTTGGCAGGCGCTACATCAACGGTGATTGCCGAGCGCTTCTCTCGCTGGACATCGAGCGCTGATCTGTTCATATTACCGCTCGTGGTAAAACCTGCAGAAATGAGCCGGAAAAGAGATTTTATTTTGTCCACTTCCGTACGGGTTCGGTAGGATGGTGTTCTCGGGTTTCATTAGGAATATTGCCTTCACGTTTTTTTTTCGTATGCCATTAATCTCGAAGTCATTAGAGGACGTTTCGGAATCATTGTTCTTGCAAGGGGATTTGTCAGGCTTGACAGTAATTCACGCCAGTGTAGGAAGAGCTAAGTACAGTCACCTGAATTGTTTATCATGACAGTAAAAGTATTAATTTGGCTTTAATAGCTTTGCGTCACCTAAGACAATAGCTAACAAAACGCGGGATTATGATTAGAACTTAAAAATGGAGCTTAAGATTTGCGGAAAATTATAATTCAAGCACAACAGAATAAGCAGTTTTTCCTTAACAGGCGAAAGTTAATGAAGGACACTGATGCCACTACGAAACGTTCCGCTTTTCAGTTGATTGAGCTGATTAATAGCGAATAAAAAGTCAAGGTTAGAAGGTATGTTGGTCTTGCCCAAACAATGGCGTCGTAATGATCCGGCGGCCAATCTCAGTGCACAAGGAGCGAACTCTATGGAGGGAAATGGCGATGCCGCCGTCAGCTGACCGTGAGAGCGCTCACATCGAAATTACGTTTAATAATGAAAACAGATAGCGCTTCAAATTGATTGCACACGAATTCTGTTACTAGAACATACCGGACTCTAGTGAATGTTATTTTTTATTTTTATTTACAAGTTCTTCATGCATCTCACACACGTGCTGGCACAGACACGTTACAACCTTCTGGAATATATGGAGCTTCCCATGAATTGGAAAGCAAGGTTAACAAATAGGGGAAAGGATAATGCTTTTTCTAGCACAACATAATAGTGAACCGAGTCCTTGAGGCTTAAAAAATCTTTGAACCTACTGTTCGAAGTATTTCATAATTGCCAATTGAACGTCATTTCACATTTAAATTCAAGTGACTGCTCATAAAGAAGGCATTTCTTTTTTTTTTCAAACCACGTCCAGCATCATCATTAGCTTTCTTTACAGGTACTACACCATGCGATGTTGTGAACGACTTTATTTCTGTGGTACTCAAGGATACTGCTTCCGTTACGCTTAAGAAGAAGGTTCGCACTGCCCAGAGGCGTGTGCACAGGCGTGATAAAAACTGACTTTGAGAAAACAAGCCACTATAACATGTTGCGTGCACAAAGTAGAAGAAGGTTTAAAAAAAAAGGCATCAGCGTGATTTAGGCCCTGGTAATGGCTACATTCTAACCATAGTTAAGATAGCTTCCAAAACTCGTCTTGAAACCAAGAGCTTGGAAATAAAAGTTTGCTTGCAGTAATTCATTGATCACTTGATTTATGAAAAAAAAACATGCTCTTGCTGTCAGAGATCTCAATAATGATTTTGTCTCAATTGAGCACAATGACTGAAAGTCTGCCGGATGTCACTGTGTTGCGCAATGTAGGGAAAATATTGGTCAAAGATACCTTCGGTAGACGAGCTTCGACGTGGTCTTTTCAGCGCGTGGCTATTTGCTGAAGTGCAGAGGAAAGCTTAGTGGTAAGGCGAATCGCAGTGCACAGATCTTGGGAATCCTTGCCACAGGACCACCCGCCAAAGCTTCAGGCTGTCTACGAGCAAGAAACGTTCCCCTCTCTGATGATGTCCATGCCGTATTTCCACTGCCAGCGGCGTCCAGCTGATGAAAGCGCTATCGCCACTTACTCAGACAAAGCGGAATAGCGTGTCAACACTTATTTTCCCCGTAATTATTTCCCCATGCAGTGAGGAGAAAATGCTGTCCCATGCTAACGACCACTACGTTCCAGCTAGCCCGCTAGCTGGTATTTCAGACATTTTAGCTTACACCTCTGTCCTGTAAGTACAGTCCAAACGACGCGACGGTTGATCACGCCCAGGCTATTACCGGGAGCCTAAGTGAGTGGACTACACGCATGCGGCCCTTGACCCAGTGGGTGGCGTGGATGAAGGCAGGCGTTGCCATGGCGCCAAGCGGAGTCAGTCCCGTGGTATGTGGAGCGATCGCGTTCTTTATTTATGCAAAAGCTGCATTTGTGCCTGTATTGTTTTTCTGTTCATCGAGCGTCGCGGTGGTGCACCACACTTTGCCGTCGGTTGTGTCCCAGCAAGGCCCTCATAATGGCTACTGCCGTTGTCCGGGTTCGGGAACGATGGAATGCACTGAGCGCAGGTTAAAGAAAAAGTATGACGTACTAGAAAAACCAATCCACGACCTTGAATGCCACACACAACAACCTCTGTTACTTTAGTCTACAGTCGGTTAATGAAGAAAGTTCGTGTGCTCTTTTGCTAAAAAAAAAATATAGAATACTGGCCTACTGTTTTCTGCTTTCCTGGTTCTATTTTCCTTTTGGTTGAACCACTGCTAGGAGAAAAACAAAACAAGTAGGAAATATCAGTTAGGCCAAGAAACGACACAAAGGCCTTCAGTGCTTGGGACTGTAGGAAGCTCGCTTCATTCAGATAAATATAGCGAAGGTATTAGCTGGGCAGTCAACGTGATATAACTGTTGATGGTGGCAAGCTGCGCCAGCGCTGTCCGCGAGTCAAAGCGATTTTCTTTAAATTCATTCACATCACTCGAAGATAATGACGCTTTCGGAGCTTCTTAATAAAAATTATAATATACTTTTGTACCTCAGGACACTTGCTCATTTCCCGCATTGGCTAGCTATTCGTCAGCGGACAAGGCCTTCTTTGGGCATAGTGGCCCTCAACATTGGTCACTTCACAAACTTTCCATGCTTGTAATTTTAGCAGATACACGTAGACATAAAAAACATCCTCATTAGTTAACAGCAAAAATAGTTTTATGAAACATGTGTAGTACATTGTCACAGCGGAACAAAGAAATGGGATTGAGTACAAATCCCACCTTATGATCGCTTCCAGCTTCCTAACATTTCATACATGTCCTAGATACAATCCAGGGAATGTGGTATACTTGAGAACACAAAGATTACGGCGGGCACTTAAGACTCTCATTTGCTTCGAAACAGAAAGCATTGTTTATTTGACGTTTCTCTTCTTTTTCATTGAAACTTCTTTTTGGGCTAGTTGGTGCATTTCTGAATCTAAGAAAAAAATAGCAGCGCTAAAGCATGCAACCAGAGAAGAAAGAGCTAGACACAAGCGTATCTTTATTTTTTTTTTGCCCCTCCGTTCTACTCGCACACCTACTCATTAGCATACAGTCGTAAGGCAACGCATATAGCAGGTTCACCTTTGCTCGCCAAGAAGCAACGCTGTTTTGTGGCTGCATGCTAGCCTCGCAATCGGAAAGTGCTGGTTTTCATCCCCCGGCCATTCGGAAGAAATTTTCTTTGCGAGGTAACATGGTTTTGCGAAGGCGCTTCTTCAGGACATCAGGTTTCGTTGCCGATCAGTCATATAACGCTTTCGCATTAAAATGACCAGTAGGCGATAGGAAAACCCCGGACTGTTAGTCATCCTCCCGAACCGAGGACATTTATTTGTTTTGGCGAATGAACTTACGCGCACACCAGCCGAACCTTATTCTGCACATAATAATTTTCGGATAACTTTGTTTCAGATTATAGACTCCAGAGGATAGCATTCGAAGATAGTTTTTGGTGCCCCGTGCGTCATTTTTTTTTAACTTGGCAGAGTCATCTTCGGCATCGGCGTGAAGAAGTTAACACTGGCCGGTTTTGTAAACTCTTTATTTGCACTGTGTTTTATTTCATCGCTATTGAAAATTTACGGATATCTGGTGAGTTGTGAATCTCGTCCCTCAAGATTTTGTCGCGAATGTTGGAGAAATGATTTACGGTGAACAGCGGGCAACGTGCTCTCCTAGGCCGGCGAACTGACGTCCGGAAGCCTAGTGGAGTTGTACAGGAAGCCGTCGACGGAACTGCGGCTTGTCTGCACAAGTATGACAGTGTAGGTGATTATCGCAGCTGCCGCCTGAAAAGAAAGTATGAGGAGAAAGGGTATGTATGAGAAGAAAGGTATGAGGAGAAAGGGAAGCGAATTAGATATATTGCACTCTTGATCACCGAGCATAATTGTGTATCACCGGCGTTTGTCTAGGGCTGCTGCGGGTGCACTCTTTAGCTTTACTGATATTCGCAGCGTATTCATAGATTTTCCCGACAGACATGAACTACTTGTCGTTTTGAACTAAAATACATTTTTATTGATGCAATCATCCATATTGGGCTACTACACTCCCCAGTTGAGACCAATATAGACTATCGAAATCAAAATAGGAGAGCGGAATCCCGCGGAAGTCGCAGGAGGACAATTTTGCTTCTTTTTCTTGGCTGCTTTTATTTGAGAAGAAGCGCTTGGAAGCTACAAAGATGTATCATTTCCTTGAAAGCTTACTGAAATTAATTTAAGAGTAATTATGTGTTAAAAGCTTTCTTTTTCTAGAAACCGGAAAGATCCTCTCTTCTTGCACTTAAGTCATCTGGTGGTGATATAACTCCGGCTTCTGATCCCGCACACGACCTCTTACCGAGACTAGCAGGGACATGTCCAGTTTGAAGAAGGCGCCTCCTGTCAAGCCAAGTTCCCCAGGGTCGATGCAGTCATGAAGGTATTGAATCTACAATAACGAACCAGCAAAGTTTGTGTCATGAAATCGTTGAGGCGCTCAATATTGGTAACGTTGCGTGTTCCGTTTTATAATGCCACACAATCCAGGAAATCCAGACGCTGACGTCTTACACAAAGGGTATAGATTGTAGCTTATATTACAGAAAACCCAGTAGTTTCGTCTTTTTTTTTTCTGTTGACGGAAATCGGCAAACAATCGCGCTTGCAGCACCAAAGCGGGAAAGTCACTGCAGGAGCTCTATGCGGATAAGCTTTTCTTCGTGGTATACGGTCCATTTTCAAGCAGAACCGGCGAATTAGATAAGGACTGAAGGAAGACACACACAGACAGCGCCTGTATGTGAGTGTCTTCCTTCAGTCCTTATTGAAAATGGCATACCAACTAGCCCAAGCATCAGTCATATACGGTCCAGAACTGCGTCAACTGCAAGACTGCTGCCAGACCTTTCATTACAGCTGCTTGTATCAGACACGCACGCTCTGCGACTTAACCAGAAGGAGGACAGTCGTTCTTCCAGCTACAGGCTGTGAATTGTGTGTGAAGCGTCATGAGCACGGACGGCCGATACTGTAAGGTCTGAGTTTGCCGCACCATAAGTGTGCATGGCGCGCAGTAGATGGCACGGCTAACTACGGTCGACAGAATTCCCGGTTCGAATTTTGGCGGCTCTTACCAGCGGCAGGATGGTCACACATGGTGCGGACCTTCCAGGCGACGCCTGGTCGATGGAAGTCGCAGACAGATATTTCGCTATAAAAACTGTTCAGTTAAGAGCCAGTGCTTGGATTCTACAAAAGACTGAGAAGGAGCTCGACTCTGTTCTAACGATTTATCAAATGCCATCAGAATTCCTTTTCCCTGCAGCCCGACCATACCGGGTTCTTGGCGAGAGGAATCTCCCCGGGCCCACTCCTCCGGTTGTGGGTCCGCTTTAGAATAGATTTTTTAATGTTTTATTTTTGCATTCTCTAGCGTGGAAGAACAGTTTTTTTCCACAAAGACTTTTGATCTATTTTAATAATGGAATTGAGCCCGCTGCGCACCAGCGGTGTAGGCAGGGGCTCAGTATTATTGCGACAGCATCAAAAGCCTCATTGGGTTCAAAATGTCATCGCCCGTAAAATTCGCTGGTTCACTGGAGGGAACTTGTGCCACCAGACCGGAAGTGGCGTCACTTCCGGTAAAAGCATCAACAGCTTCTAATGCTGTCGCATTGCCAACACATAGGTGCCCCGGTGGCATTTTTTCACTCTTTTTTGGCAGCCCTAACTCAGTTGATGTAAACTATACAGGCCTTTTTTTTATTTCGATTACCCTAGGATTCTTAGCCGCCGGTGCACCATTTCAAACTCACCTGATTTTGCATGACGTCGACGGCTGTACATGCTGTCTTGCATGCTTGCTTCATTTTTGTTGCCTGTTTGTGAAAGAGTGAAATAAAAACAATGCACTGTATAAATGCTTTTCAGCCGTTGGCACAGCTCAATATGGAAGCTCAGTTGTAACCAAATGAGGAACTCAAATAATGACGCGCTCTTGTAGCATTTCATAGCCTTCACACATTCAAACATTCCACAGAGTTGAACTTAATATATAATTTTGAGTTAGTAAAGACCTTTTCAAAAACAAAGCTCAAGGGTTTGCCATACTGGTACTGGACTGATGTGTTTGCAGAACAGAAAAGAGGAAAGGATTAAGGTCCCGCCCGCTGAATCAGATGCAGCTGTAATTCCCCAATAGGGCTTCAAGCTAGGTATCAAAGCATCTTCAGCTTCCGAACAGTTTTGCCAATATCCACAGTGTCAGGGTAAACGTATAGCAGTTCAGCAGTAAGCGATTACGACGTAGAAAGAAAAGCGAGCAGCTTCCGCCACAACCCCGAGTAAAGAGCCCTATACCGCATCTCCAAAGAAAAACAGGTGTACACACAAAAAAGAGCTTAAGGTCAGAACTCACCGCCTCGATGAGTGACTGGCTGACGGCTGCAAGCGCCACAAATTCGTACGTGATGTACATCGAGTAAAGGAATGCTTGGTAGTTCTCCCAGTTGGCGGGGCCATTCTTGCAAACCTCGTAGGCGGAGGTGCAGACGACGAGGAGGGTGCAAGCAGTGGAAATTACCAGAGACCAGTTCCAAACCTGATTCACCGCACTCTTTAGATCTAGAATTTCGCAAAAATTGAGTCTGATAGATTCCAGCCGCTTTAGAGCGTTGCGTGAGTTAGGCGGAAAATGCTGAAACACAGATGCTTGAGAAGTGCAGGATTCCAGGACCTTGAGCTGGTTTTTCATGTACTCAAGGAGAACCTCTCCAGCCGCACGTAGCGCAGCGATGTGTATGTTGTCGTAAACAAAGTAGAAAACGATGAGAAGAATGATTCGCAGCCAAATGCAAACTTGCTTCCAGATCGGTCGATGTGTGTGATCCACGTAAATGTTCGACTGAGGTGTGAGAGGCACGGCGGCTGCGAAGGCTATGCAGTAGACAACGAGGAGGCATCCTCGTCTCAGGTCTGACCAGAAGTAACGCCTTGGGGAGCAGCATGCACACGCGGGAATTCCGATGCGCCTCTCGAACTCGGCAGCGCGCACGTAGAAGGCAAGCGCCTTGGATGAGCCCGCGACCAGCGAGGTGATGTTTGCGAGCACCTTGACGGAGAGGACACTTATCGCGATGACGTGCAGCGATCCGTCGAAGCGGTAGTGGTTTCGGGCAGATCGGCGAACGGCGTGCATGACAGCTCCCACGAGCATCCAGAGCAGAAAGCAGAGAGAGCCGACGGAGTAGAAGGCGTACCAGCTCCACCACACCACCCTCGGCGGGTGCCCTCTTTCGCTGCCGAAAAGGTTCCGCACGAAGAAGCAGCCGCACAGGCGGCACAACCAAGCGTGGAATCGGAAACCCCTTGCCATGAGGGAGGGGCAGCTTGCGGGTTCGTGTCGCGGGTAAGGATTTCCGTGCTTTTCGCGGTAGGCCCGAGTGGAGACGAATAGTTTTTGCCGTTTCTCCAGCGGCATCCTTGCTGTCCAGAGGGCTGGCCCTGGGGAACCTGTGTAAACAAATGTACATGAGTGTGGGAGCTTTATAACGGAAACTTGCTGTTGGATACAGTTATATCCGTACACCTCACAGTGCATTCACTTTAGTCAACTGGTGCACTACACTTCATTACACTACCCCTCTGCTCCAGTTCTGACCTGTCAATGGCTTGTTTACCAGGAAAGGAACGAGCGGCGACAAATTATCATGTTTGTGCTTCGTGCGCAAAAATTTACTATATGACAACTCTTTCTTACCGCAGCGGTGGCCGAGTGGTTGAGCATCCGCCTCGCATGCTGGAGCTGCGGGGTTCGATTCCCAGTGACGCCGGGTACCCACCGGTGATACAATGGGTACAAGCTTTCCCCTGGTCTGGTGCTCGGCTTATTTAGGGTGAAATGCTTGGGAAATGGGTCTTTGACCCCACCTTGAGAATTCGAAAATGCCTTGTGCCATGGCGCATCTTTGGCCTCAGATGCCCTCGCGCCATAAAAATTCATCATCTTTGTTCTTGAATTTTTGTCATTTTTGTTAAAGTGACTAGAGTTGATATAGTGTCTTCAATTTTTGTCCTTTTTGTTGTGTATTTGCTTTATACTCCAATATTCTTGTTGTAATGCCCCTCCTGTGAGGGCCAGAACATTGGCCTGCAGTATGGTTAAACAAATAAATAAATAAGCAAGCAAGCAAGCAAGCAAACAAACAACGAAACAAACAAACAAAGCAAAAAGAAATGCAGAAGATTTGAACGTTGTAATCCAATGAACACATAAGCTAAGCGCATTTTGATGTAGCTTGCAAAGAAGGCGTTCATTAAGAATGGAACCACTAAAAATGTTACTCGTAATACAGAGTCAGATAGACGTTGCTGGTTGCTGCTATTAATGTAACTCTGTCCACGCCGCATTAATAGATTACAGATGTACATATCAGTGGTGGTAGACTACGAGCCGAGCTGCGTTATCGAGACTCGTGACATTTGTTGCTGCGTGCATCGCTGCACATTGAATCACCGCAAAGCAGAAACTGCACGACAGGCGCCACCGTTGTGCTGGAGTTCACACTGAGCGCGACTGCACGTAGGTACTGTTGCCGCGGACCAACCATTTAAGTCCACGTAATTAAAAAACAGCGAATTTATCGAGGCGAGGCTCTAAACACTTTCAGTAACTCTACCGGTATTTTCCGGTGGTGATTAGAAAAGCTAGGTCAGTGAATTTAATTGTACTGCCAGAGGTGTTTGCACGACAAGTTCTCCCCTGGCCTGGTTACTGCGGCCCGCTAAGCCAGGATTACAGCTAGGTTTCATGCCCATGGAAACGATACATTTAACCAGCTATAAGATAAGAAAAACCATCCGGCCTATTTAAGTTATCCCTCTCTGCTCAAGCATTACCATTCTCCACTTCATCCGTTTTAAACATTAATTAACAATACGCAGTTCAACAAAAGGTTTCTATACGCCACCTACCTGAAGAAACCTGCTATTGCCCAATGATATCAGCGTGCCTGGCCTTTTTCATTCTCAGGTAAGCGCAAAGGTACGCCGAAGTGGGCGATTGAAGGCGCTACTGGCAGGAGCCAGCTTCTAAAGCCGCTTTCCTGAAGCTTAGATCGAAATCATTGATTGTAATGCTTTCAGAAGGGCTACTCACTGCCTTGAAAGGAACGCTTCGCTGATTAGTTGTTTCGGTCAAATACGAGCGCCGCTGGAACATGGAAAACGCCGAAAGAGAATAACACTTCCGGGCTTTATGTCGAGGAAGGCAATACAACGAGTGGTGCTCGTAGTAGTGTACATCCGCTGGTGGATTAATCGTGGTCGATTGCTCGCGCATCAGTATTTTCGGCCTCTACTTCATCCGCGAGCAGATTGAGCGCGACATTCTTTTGATGGCATGCTGGGAGCCCCATCTTACACCTATCGCTGCCTGCGGGCAGCCATGAACAGTCCCTCCTGTACTGTGAGAAAAGCGATTGAATGCCTTGGCACTTTTCATCCTGGCGCCCAGGCTGTGTTCTAGCTGAAAAAAAAAAAAAACAAGCGCACGAAACAACCCATGCTAGAAAGGGCTACGTAGAGAACGCGTGCCGATAACAGATGCTGCTATCGCAAAAACGACGCTGTGCAGTCCTTAAATGCGAAGCCAGGTCGGAGAACTAAAAGTGTGCGATAATTATCTACGCCCACGGAGTCCATGGAACACTAGCAGTTACAATGGCGAACAGCGGCATTATAATCGCCGTCGTCCCTTCCAGCAATCTAAACGTCCTTTTTGTGCGTGGGAAGAACACAGTTCACCTGCCGTGTCGTCGTATACAAAATTTCTTTAAAACCCTGTAATACAAAGAACGGCGAAGCAAGAAACTAAACAAAATCTAAAGACTATTTCGTCGCCGCGAATAAATATAGGCACGTAAAACACTGCAAGAAAGGTGTAGCGCTTTCCAGGACGACTCACAGATAGCGGTACCGGCACTCTGACATTTACCTGAACGTGCCCCTTTGTTCTTCCGCTTGTGTTGTTCGAAATGTGTCTGTCTCACTGATTTCGCGGTTTGAGGAGCCACTGCCAGCGACTTTCTCTTAGCTGGACAGCGTGCTAGACAGGCGGCTGTTTCGAACACAGATTTCAAGATGCTGCCACATAGAACACGCAGTGTGAGAGTCTGCTGCGATGGTGGAAAGGTCTCAGGCATTGGGGAAACAAACTGCTCCGTCTGCGCCGCCACTGGCTTGAATACCATTCAGGGCAACGTCATGGCAAAGTGTTTCGCCGTTGCATTATCATTCAAGCGGAAAGTTCATTGTGGTGGAGGTCCTTGAGTGCTGAAATAAACTGCAGCCCGATGGGCCCGAAGCGGTGGCCTTGTAGTAGAACATCCTCATCGCATTCGGGAGGTGCTGAGTTCGATCCCCAGCGCCCCCGAGTGCCCACCGGTTTTCTAATCAGTACAAGATTGACCCCGGCCTGGTGCTCGGCTTTTATAGGGTGAACTGGATGTAGTGCGTCCAGTACTTGCAGCGACTTTTGTGCTGCTGCCGTGCGCATGCTATAAAGCAGAGCACGCATGGCATGTATGAAGGACGTCAGCATTTCAGTCACTCGCAGATCTTGTCCACAGACCAAATTGTGGCTTTTGTCTGAAGCAGTCGTAGGGGTTGTACATTGGGAGTATCGTAGAGTTTTTTCTCATCTTATAATAGACGCACATTCCTTTTGGAGCGCAATCTGCTGATAAAGATGGCGAATTCTAGCAGGTGCCCTTATTTCAACGCCTAAGCAACTATTGAGAGTGTGGCGCTACAGGCAGCCGTCGCGACTAGCCGCACGTTCGCATTGTTCCGACATTTTGAGACTTTTTGGCACGGACGTCCTTGGGTTAGGCTCCCAAAAATGGATGGGCCGCCACCATTGTGTTTTTCGCCACCTGTGGACAACGGTTTCGACACTTCCGCATCGAAGACTGCCCCAGGAAACCATCCCTATACATCGGATAGGTCTACCGGCGATACCGCCAACATGGCTCCCGGGCAACCTCGGCAAGACGCCGCGAACATCGCTCCGCGGCGGCGAAGATAACGCGGGGCAATCTATCGCTGTTCTTGACGCCGACGCAAGCATGACGGATGAGGATTGCAGCCAAGTGACTGCGGTGATACTTGTCTCCAATCCCTTCTCTGTTCTTTCCACGGAAGACATGCCTGCAATCGACCCTTCTCAGGCAGGATCTTGCACGTCCCCGTTAGGCATATCTCAGATAGCTCAAGAAAATGCTCGCTTTGCGAACAAGCGACATGGCCTAAAACTTGGCCCCTCGCATACAGCTACAAATGCTCGCTATGGGGATGCTCATTTTCGATCGCGGGGCTCTGCCTCGGTTCCCATGATTACAGCATTGGCCAAAATCGACCACTTTGCTGATAATGAGCGTTCTGAAGAGGATTATTGGCAGCCTGTTGGGCGAAAGAACAAAGCTACAGCTGCCGATCCAACCAGTATTAAACAGACTGTGAAAATCAATCTAACCTAACCTCACCTCAACAACAAGGCACACTACCCGCACACTGGCTGCACAGAGCCATTGCCAATGAGATTCAAAAATTCATTTTCACTCATGCTCTCAGGTACGGCCTCTTAAAGGAAGCGATCAGTTTGCAGTCAACATATCGCATACGCATGCCTGGGACCATCTTCTCGGACTACAGTCTCTCTTAATTTCTGGAAAGGCGACACGTGCACAGACTTATAAATCCATCTCTGGCCAGATCCGTCGTGTCATGTATCGTATCCACACAATCTGATAGCATTAGTCGAAGGAATTCCTCTCCTTCATCCCTGATAACACCCTTTGAGCATCCTGCGACGGCACCAAAGCAAGCATGCATGCATCGGGCTTATGCTGAAACTCTCCATGCTAGATAACAGAACGCAAAAACGCATCTTTCGAAAGGTCACTTGCGAGTGGTGCAGTTAGATGAAGACCAGCTCAAGCACATTATCGAATCGGTCACTGCCGAGGTGATCAAGCGCATGCTTCCAGTCTTGAGAATGCCACAGGTTTCCCTGAATCAAGAGCCCTTAATCGGGCACGCATCATCTTCACTTCCGCGCACCTTCCGG
The DNA here is from genome assembly GCF_052857255.1 of Amblyomma americanum. NCBI lineage: Eukaryota > Metazoa > Arthropoda > Arachnida > Ixodida > Ixodidae > Amblyomma > Amblyomma americanum. The sequence goes on from NC_135505.1 coordinate 151,254,106, forward strand.
TTCAATAATGGCGGGCATTAGCGCGAAACCTCATGACATTTTTCCTTCGGACTCTCCTATGTGGTTCTTGCAACGGAACTACCGGGTATCCGTCGCAAACAAGAAAAACTGCGGAGGAGACTGTGCATCACGTCGACTCTCCCTCTAGGTAACCTACTTCAGGAGACTGAGACCAATAGGCCCAGTAGAATAGGGTACAAACCTTACTGCACCCCTTTCACAGAGCACCGATGTCCTGGACCAGGTTCGCGATCTACGGCTGCAGTAGCCAATGGGCAGGCATCCGTTCTTTTTCTCTCGCGCGCTGCCCGCACCGAGCTTGATACATCCGCGCGGTGGACGTGGACACTGGGGGCAGCGGGAGTGCGCCTGACCTTACATGGGGACCAACAAGCCTGGGGCTTTTCGGTTTATGGCAGATTGGTCGGTACAACGACACATCGAGTAGATATATAGTTTTTGGAACACATCTCAAGGATATATCCGCAGGATCTTTTTATAGTTGGGGGTGACTTTTACGCTAGGCATACCAGAACGTTGTCAAAGCCGAACTTACCATCGCCAACGAACTCACCCTACCCACTCACTTTGGCCAGCACAGAGTTCAAGAAGACACTTCTCCAGACCTGACACTTGTTTCCTGTCTCAGTGAGATCCTATGGTCACAGGCCGATGATGTCATGGGCTGTGATCACTATTCCGTGGTGGTGTCATGGGCCCCTCGAGGGCGAAAATCACTACAGCACCAACAACGCCATCCAATAGAGGAGCATGTCTCAGGGGACGATTTACGTAGGTTGCTCGGTGAGGCGAACGTTCCCACAGGATTACATGAGCTCATTACTCAAATAAAAGATGCCAAGAAGAGAGCTACAACGAAGGTTCTAGTCAAATTCGACCCCCCGAGTCCGGACTCCCACCTTTTGAATCTGTGGAATCGTAGGCTCCGTGCTCTCAAGGCGTATAGCCGATCTGGCCGGACATATTCCATCGAGGGCTCGCTCTCACTGGCATTACTCATGAGGTTGGGCAGTATACTATGCACCTCGCTCTCCAAGATTGGCAGTTGCTGTGCCACTCACTCAATAGAGCAGCCAATATGTCAAAGGCCTGGCACATATTTAGAGCTATGCTTGGACTCAAAAGACGGATTTCCCCTTGCCAGGGCATGGCCCTGAAATTGAACGTCTCCCTGGCTTTTCTAGTATACAAGCAAGCAAAGTCTTTTTTCCCCACCCTGAAAATGTGGATGCCATGCCCGCGGACCCCCCCATCAAATACATGGAAAAATTACGACGTCCCCTTCACATGAAACGAACTAGAATGCTGAGCTTAGCCTTAGCTGCCAGATGCCTCGCACTTCTTGCTGACGCAAGAATTGTGGTTCAGGCTGCATGGCTTCGTCTTTTATATGTAACGAGTCTTATAACAATTTTTCAGATGCTATACACCACTTTAGGACATTCCACCGGACTTAAATACCCTCTTGACACACTTTAATCATGCACACACTCACTACTCTTAGGCCCTGTACACCCCGTGTTGATGTCAACATATGTACATATTTTAGCTTGAGTCGACCAAAAACATCGTGTTTGGTGCTCTTTGGCCTTAGATGCCCTTCCGTCAAAAAAACCCCATCATCATCATCATCATCATCATCATCATCATCATCATCATCATCATCATCATCATCATCATCATCATCATCATCATCATCAGACGACGAACTAGAGGCAGCTTTGTATGACTGCAACCATAATAGCGTCCAGGACCGGGTTGTGTAGGCTCTTCAACACTTCTGCACCTTCCCAGGTCGCATAAACTTACCCAGTTGAAAGAGATCAGCGAATACTGGACGAACGCGGATCTTCCCCCTTCCTGGAAAGAATAAGTGATGATACCAATTGCAAAACCTGGTAAGCCAAGTCGGGCATTTGAGGACCTCAAGCCGAAATCGCTGGTGTCATTTTTTGTAAGGTCATAGAACGTGTGGCTCTAGGACTTGAATGGTACATGACAAGTACAACGGTGGTGCTTGTGCCACAGCACACGCAGATAGGAGGGTTGAGTAAAACACGTTTTTGGGCAAGTTGGTAACATTCTTGATTCATATTGCAGCGAAGAAGCACACACACACAGAGAAGGAACACGCAAAAAACACGGACGAACGCTGCAGCGTTCGTCCGTGTTTTTTGCGTGTTCCTTCTCTGTGTGTGTGTGCTTCTTCGCTGCAATATGAATCAAAAATAGGAGGGTTGTGTGCGTCGATGGTGTAGTATACAAGATCCCCCTTTCATGCGTTGGATGGTATGTTAGCCAGACTGGGCGATGTCTCAACGAACGCCTGAGGGAGCATCCCAATTCTTTGGACAGGGCAGCCGGTTCGAATTTGGCGCTGCACTGCAGGCAACCTAAGCACACGTGCGCCCCATTGCTTCATCAGACATCCGTCATGTTCAAACATAAAGATCAGATAGTAAGGGAACTAGTAGAGGCGTATAACATTGACAAGGGGGGTGCAGCATGCATTAGTAAGCCCTCATTATTACTGGCTAACCACGAAATCACCTGCTTATAGCATGCATTTGCAGAAAGGTAGATTTAAGGTGTTCAGTGATGACACAAGGTGTCTGGGTTATTTTTGTTCTGTTTAGTGTTTGGCGGGAATAGTATATGTACACACGTGAGTAATAAACCACCAGTTGAAAGTCAGCGCTCGTGTCGTCGTGTTTGTTCCGTCCTCGTGTTTTTCCGCGCTGTTTTACCATGGAAGTACAACGTCCTGTTCCATATGCAAGTAGGTTTTCGTCGAGGGCTATGCGTGCAAGATATCCTCAGCAGCGCCGAGCTCCCGCTGGTTGTTGGGGTAGACGTCGGAAAGGCGTTTGATTCCGCGCCCCACTTTACCATACTTCGCCGGCACCAGGAAGTGGGGTTAGGCATGAGCCTCTACCGTTTCGTGAAAGCCTTTCTTACGAACAAAATTTCTCAGCAGTGTTCTCAGGGTGAAGGGCAACGTAAACAACCACCAAGGTGCTCTCATATCGCCGGCTCTTTTTAATATTGCTACGTCAGGTTTCCCGCCAATGCTAACGTCGATAACCGGTCTTAATCTTGCTGTGTACCGATTCGGGGCCCCCAGCGGAGCAAGAACTGCGCATATACAGACAGGCCTCAATGCCGTCCACGACTGCACCAAGAAGTGTGGCATGAAAACCTCTCCGGAAAAAGCCTAGCACGTGGCTGTCACAAACGGTCCGCGGGTGCGACGGAACCTTGCCTCTCCTCATTTAGAGCACTCAGCTACTCGTCGGAAACAAACAATCCGTACACTCGGCGTGCTCATTGACGAGGGTGGAGGAGCCAAAAGCTGGCTTCATAGCACGGTGCTTAGTTGTCATCAGGCTTTGCACCTTATGCGCCGCGTCTGTGCGCGTGGGTGGGGAATCAAAGAGGTGGGGCTCCGTGAGACATATTCCTGACACTCATGACGTCAAAAATCCTGTACGCATATTCGTACATGCAGCTTGACGCGACCTTCAGCTTGAGTGAATCAGTCGCGAGGCGATGCGCCCGGTTACTGGTCTGCCGCAGTAGTGCCCAGTCGTGGACCTACACGCTGGCAGCAAAATCAGACCCCTGCAGGTAGCAGCAATCGCAAGCCAAGCGTGTCCATCTCTCCAAAACGGCGGTTGACTGTCAGTTCCTGTGGGAATATATGCTATAACGTTGCCAATTTAGAGCCGCTCAGAAACAGCGATTTCTGCATTTAAGTTATTGCTCTTTTCTACCTTACAAGAGCTTTGTTTTCAGTAAGAATGGTCTCTGTGTGGTTAGGGGTTGGTATTCAATAGATAAGAGCCAACTTCAATGTCTTCCGCTAGAGAAGTGTGATTTTGCTTCAGACCTATCGGCTATAAAAGACATCTTAAGAGCCTGCGTGCAAGAAACAAATGCCTACTTCAGAGGATGACCGCATCCGAAAATAAAGAAGGTTTCATTGCAACTTCTGTGCCTAACTGTCATGTAGTGGTCACCACAGCAGCACGCTGACCGTTTATGTATATTTAGTACCCTGTTGCTGAGAGCAGTCTTGTTCCCTCAAAGCAAAGAATGGAAAACGGCTTCTTGGATATTCAGCAAGTGCGCTCGAGCACCCGTTACTCTCAGACGCGCCAAATACAAAGGCGTCGACGAATTTCCGAGAAAATGCACCTAACATATCCGACAAACATTTCGAACACTATGGGAAATGTGACGCCTGCTACAGTTGTTCCACAGAAATCAGGTCGCGTTTCGGGTGGCAAAATTTTAAGGCTACGTTCCTGCGGCGACCATCCAATGCATTATAAACACAAACCGTGCTTCGAAATAATATTGATTGTAAGGACGCCGGCAGCACTCTAAATACCAGGAAATATAAGAAGCCTGGGGGTTTCTTCTTGCGATACAGGAAGCAAACGACGCCCGTCGGTGTACAGGCGCTATGCGTTCATATTTGCTTAACGGAGCCAATCACGCGATATCTCGTGGCCACTGTGAATTCACGAAGATTTCCATTAGTGCTGAAGTGCTAAAACCCAGATTTGATTCTTCCGTGCCTGAAAGCGTCGTTTCGAGGTGTCCTTTCACGAAGGCCTGAAGGCTTTGGCCAGAACCGTGGTGAGACGACACTGCAGAGGTGCGAAGAGAGGCGCACAATGGCCATAGCTTCTGGGAGGAAGAGGTGGTGAAATTTATTCGTCCGCAAAACTAATCATAAGAAAACCCTTTCTTCTGTAGTGAGGGCGTAAACATAATGCATTAGATGTGCGACCAAGATACCTGAATATAGGTAAGCTCTCTTTCACGGTTTAAAGCTTACCGAAATTAAATGACGTTTCTTTCTATAGAAGAATAGCTATACATTTTTCTTCTGCGCCTACGTCATCCGTTCATCACCCTACGAGCTCGAAGGTAACACAACACCAATCCTTTCTCCTGGTGAGCAAGGAAAATTTGTCACGGAACCATTTTTTTACCAGCCAAAAAGCGATAGGCTATACATCGCGGTACCTGGCTAGAAAACACACCGAGGCACGTGCAGTCTAGCGCAGATTCCCTACGTGTTGAGAGTACGCAGAAATAATTTCGCTTTCTCATAAAGGTACAGTGAATTGTAGCACTGATCGACGTTGCTCTCGCTATTGATTCACTAGGACATCAGACGAGAAGCCTGTGCTTATGATCAATCTGTTGTATTGATCGTAAATCAGCACTCTAAATCGGCTACCTATCAAGTTCATTGGTATTCTGGCAACCAGGGAGACTTCTCGGCGTGCTTACGAGGCTTGGTTGGAGGATTCCTGTTACCCTTACGTTATCCGTTCCTTAAACCTGTAGATTCTATACGATCTTGGCATGAAGTAAAGCGAAACGTTCAACTACAGCGTATAAAACAAATGTTGAAGAAGTATTGAGGAATACCGATCTATCAGCTTTTGTTCATAGCGTCGAAAATGTAGGCGTTAGCAGAAAAATCGAAGGGCGTCCATTTCGGATAACCTTTACTGATGTATACTTTGAATATCGGTGGTTGCCCATGTCCACAAATGCGCTCTTCCGGAGTCAGTCTCACACTACGCAGATAAATTTCTTAAAATATGGCTAACCACTCCTTTGGGCCATAGAATATTTTAAGAGACAGTCCACGGCCCCGTCCTGCTGGCTCAGATCGCTTAAGAAATTTATGCACACACATTGAACGACTAATGATTACTCTATATGACGCAATTCATCACGTGAAGAAAACTCATGAAGAGACAAGGATGTGCTGCTATTCTTTGTTACTAGATTTATTAGCCCAAAATCTCCAGCAGGCTCAAAAAATGTCCCCTCGTGTCAAGTGGTCATGCTTAGCGGAGGACCCATGGGTAAATAAAAAGGAATGTTTGGCAAGAAGTACGGACGACAGGCCGCTGTGTGCGCAGTTACGGGAACAAGCCTCAATCGAGCTGACCGACTTTTTGTCGCTGTGGTACTCTGCACGAGCTCACAGTCGCTGTTCTTCGCCTCCGTAGCCCAATATCGGTGAAGACAACATATAAAAAATTTAGAAAGTTATAAATATCGGCTTACTGATACTCTCATAAACTCAATGGAACCACGGATGGTTGAAATAAATCCTTAATTATGCAGCATCATCGGTCTTTCAGTTCGTGTATTACCTAGCCTTTATTAATTCAACGCCGTTCTTTCCTTCAGTTTTACTTATGGGGCCATTCGCAATGCTTCAAAGCGGTTGAGGATGTTCTCGTTACCGACACTGTCCGGCGTGTTTTCCCCTTCTACATCCTACAGTGTCACGAGTCCATATCTTTCTATATGTATGTGCGGTATGAACCAACATGTATAAACGCCGCTGTTCTCTTGGCAGAATGTGCACAGTAGCGAAAACGAAGGAACAGTCCAATGCAAACAGGTTTTTCTTCAACGGGTTGCGTTTACGTGGACATGTTTTTTTTTTTTTTTGCAGTATGACCTTACGTTTTGACCCATCGCAAACGGGCCGTAAACTCGCCTCACAGAGAAAAGAGTTTTAATATTAATGCGCACAAAATCAACTCAAGTTGTCTGTGGCGATAAGAGTAAAAGCGAGTTCTGCGAAGAACGCCTGTGCTTCATCGAAAATCTCGCAAGTAGGGTGTTTTTATTTACTTATTTACCAACAGCGTCAACTGGCATTGCAGTGAGGGAGGGTATAGAAAAACAGAAAGCAAGATATATAGGATTGTCAGCCACAGAACAAATCAACATCGTATCAAGAAGTAATGACAAAACAAAAAAAGACAAAAATTGTTGACAGCCCCACTAAATTGAAATCGTCATTGTAACATAAAAAATAAAACGTATTTAGACGTAATACAAGCAAGGTTTGAATGGAATATGTTCCCATCGCGTATTGTTTCGGGAAAAGGACAATCGAAGTACAATCATCAGTCTTGGAGGATATATTCCACATTTTGAAACTAGGGCTTACGCCGTCAGAGATATAGTGAGGTATTAGTTAATATTTCGCCGTTTCAATATCAACAGAACAATGATAAATCATCTGAAAAAATTTGAGTCGCAACCTGAGTCGACAGATTTCCAAGTCTCCGCCGAAATATCTGTGCTGTACATCCGTGACACAAACCGAGCAGCTAAATTCTGTACGCTTTCTTATTTGTCTTTGTCTCGTACCGCTCGAGGGTCCCAAACTGTGCAGGAATATTCAAGAATCGACCGAACATTGGTCTTGTACTATATTTCTTTAGTAGGTAAACGAAAAGATCCGGAATTTCGACGCTGAAGCCGAAAGCTTTCGCAGCTCCGGCTGCAACCTAATCAACCTGTTTCCTTAGTTAAGATTTGGAGAAAACACCTGAGTGTTTGTACCCAGAAACCTGATTGGAGTTTGTACCATTGAAATTATAATTGCTCACGTGTAGAATTTTCTTTCTGGTATCATGACAGTTTTATTTAAATTTAATTTCGCACCCAATTTTACACACCATTCTTTCATTTCGTCTAGGTCTTGTTGGAGAGCATGCACATCACTCGAGCCTTTTATTCGTTTGTAGAGTGCGCAATCGTCGGCTAATAAGCGCATTCGGGATTGGCTGCCATTAGTTGTATCATTCATGGACAGTAAGAATAAAAGTGGTCCTAGGAATGATCCCTCAGGTTCAGCGTTAATAATGACAAAATGTTTGCACAACGTGAAGTATGAGCATATCGAAGAAATAACCCTTGCATTGATGTTCGAAGCTGCTAGTTTTTCAATTAATAAAGCATGTGGCACAGAGTCAAATGGCGATCTAAAAAAGGACAGTCCACAAAGATGTAATGATCTAAAGCTTGTGCTATGGCGTACGCAAATTATTTCAATTGTGTAATACATGAAATACCTTTACGAAAACCATGTTGAGGCGGATTAAACAAACAATGTACATTAATATGCGTGACAACAGCAGTGTACCAGATATGCTCCAAAATCTTACAGGCAAGGCAACTCAAGGACACTGCTCGATATTTCGCGACCTCACTGCGGAGTCCCGACCTGTAGATTGGTACACCGCTGCCCATTTTCCCCTGATTTGGTTGACAGGAATGTTCTGGATATTTATCATAAATTAACTTTAAATACGGTGTGACTGACCGCCCACAGCTTTGAAAGAGGCTTTTTGGCAGGACATCAGGACCACAAGCTTTTTGACGCGGTTAACCCTCCCAACATGGCCTCAATTCTATACGTGGAAATGCTGACGGTTTTCATCTCGCCTTTCGCAACTCGGTGAACCGGTCAGTCCCCATCCTTTCTTATGTCACTGGGGAAAAAAAGCTTTCTTCTTAGCAACGCCATACTCATCCTCTTTCTTCAGGAAGCGCACTCATCTCCGAAGTGAATGCGTACTTCGCGATTTCAAGCGTAATGATTGCTATAGAGTTCATTTCTTGGTTTTTGGCAGGAACAGGCCTCATTCGCGTCCCGTGATGTTCCCAATTGCCTTTGTCTCGTTGACGTCGGATGCGGAAGCTTTGCGTGTTCCATGTTCAATCTCTCTCCTCTACAACATGCGGACAGACTGAGAACGATGCAAGCATCTCTCAGATTTATTCAGCGGGGCCTTTGTTGCTTGTTATACCCTTCACAAAACAGGCCCTGCCATATATGCCCGGTGTGGGGTGAAAAGGACGCCTGACACTTTAGCGGCCGGCGCAATATGTTACTAAATGCAACGAGCTCTTTTTTTATAGCCCTATAAGATTTCTCCTGACTAGTCAAGATAATCCTGAAGCTAGAGTATGCGTTGGTAGGAAGTGGAAATATTTTCTGTAAAGATACAAGCGCTGTACCGACACTGTTTCTGGTGCCACAAAGGCTATCGATTCCAGGAGTCAACCGTTAGAATGATGATAAAAATATTTCTAGCCTTAACATGCCCTAAGTAACGTGCTGTAATGCATTTGGTTCTGCACTAAACTAAAAGAAGTTTGACAAGCAAATGCGCCTGCTTCATTCTTGGTTGCTCTATCAGGAGTCGTTTCTTCCTGTTCAGCCCACACAAAATATCTGGTGTTCGAACCAAATATGAGTGCATTTCTCTGCCACTCAGTGAGCCAGCGGAACGAAGTGGTAGGATGAGAAACTAAAGCAGCTTCAGTAAATTGCTTGTTCTGACGAAAATGCAAGCAATATCTCAAGTTTAAGATTATTTCCACTCACGTTGGCTTTGACATATTTATGTGGCTGTTTTATACAAAATGCCTTCTCCGTAATGACGCGAAGCGCCGCTTATTCGTGTGTTGTACAGCTGTCTTGAAACTGTGCTCTTAGATTGCATTATTTGTTGTGCCGTCACTAGTGAATACGTTCCGGCCTCAAAACATTCGTCTGAGAAACGCAGGAGGCTTCCTTTTTGTAAAACGAAGCGCTTTTACTGTAGGCGCAGTGCACCTCAATACCACAAATGAATGCAGATGCAGTTACTAGACTTTACGGTCAAAATGCGTATGAATGACCTATGAAGGCCTAATATAGCCCAGAGTAAACTTTTCTACTGAACTTTATTTCTGCAAGGAAACAGAAGGAAGCTTGAACTGTTGTCAATTGAGGCTGCTTGCTGGGTGCGTATTGTTGGAGAAAAAGCTGCTACCGGAATAAGGGCAATGACCCCGTAAACATAGCCCACGCACGGCAGTTACGAAATGACTCAACTTTCCCCTTTCCTCAACCCGCACAAAAACAGTGCATCACCTCCCTAAAAAGAATTCTCAGCAAGTTGGGAGACATGCTTGGCGAACTGTTCAAGTCGATCAAAGTCAAGGTCGTCGGGCCTTCGTCTGCACACCACCCACCAAGCTGCCCTTCGATGATGGCTCGCAGCCTTCGCATTCACGCCCGGCTTGCCAGCTTCTCCGGTTGGTTCTTCATTCGCGACCTCTTCAGCACCAGAGAATCAGCGGCACCGAGGGTGGTGTGGAAGAGCTGGTACACCGTCTACAGCTGCGTGTGTCTCGCGTTTCTGGCGTGGATTCAGCAGGGCTTATTTGGTGCCCTTCTTCGCCAGCTGGCTGAACCTGAAGATCAGTTCCAAAGCGGACTTCGCCTCTCCGTACAAATCATCTTATTTCTGAGGTAAGCACGTAAACCGTGAGTTTGTGAACACATGCTACTTTTTTCTCTTTCCCTTCGCAGAGAAATTGGCAATGAATGGGTAGATCGTCAACCTGTTAGGAGTATGCATAGTCCTACATCAGTGAGATGTGAAGAGTTTTAATTTCGAAAAGCAAACAGAAAAACTGCTATGAGAACTTGGTGGCTAATGGAGAAAACGTCTCGATATCCTGAAAAAAAATTACAAAAAGGACCTCTTTGAGGGCATTGTTTGTCTTCTGGAATTGGCGCTTTCCCATCCCCCCAACCATGCTGCGTCAAAAGCGCTTCTGTGATAAAATCGCTCTTGCACAAAACATTTCGACAATTTAAGGCATCATACCGAACAAGGAGCAAATATACAGCTTGCCTGCGCATTTTCTGCTGTCATGACTAAGCCCAAGAACTTCTCTGTGCCTAAAGCACCAAGGTATCGCAGGTGAAAAACGTCCACAAAAGTCTAAAAGTAACTGACGGAAAGAGAATTTGGGCGAAATATTAGAAGAAAATAAAATAGAAATTAGCCAAAGAACAGAAGTCGAGGGGAGGCACGAGAGCATTGCTAGGCTGAGACTGCTGCCAACTTCTTTCTTTTTTTAGGATGACTGCAAGCTTCATCTGCATGGTACTGAGCTCTTCTAGGCTCCTCACGTTCCATCAGCGGGCGTCCGCCTTCGAAAAAGAGATAGGCCTATTGGCTTGCCACTGCTGCACCCCCAGGCGTTTCTTCTGGTCCGACATCCGAAGGGGCTGCCTCTGCGTACTTTTTTGCGTTGGGTTAGCCATCACCGGCTACAATACGGTCGAATGGCCGAACGCTACGGCGGACAGCGCACTGGCGCTAACTTACAAGTGGACGAAGATTCTCATCACCCACTTTGCTTGCTTCACTTACGACAATATTTACGCTGCAGCCTTGAGATCGTCGTGTCAAGTGCTCTCGGAGTACTTGGGGAAACAGCTAAGCCTACTGAAGGACTGCATGAACTCGCACGTTGCTTGGGCGCATCATGCGGAGAAGGCTGCCCGCGTAGAAGAGATTAGGCTTCACCTGTCAACGGTGCGCCAGTTGAAAGAGGAGATCAACGACATCTGGCGATGGCCACTGGTGATATCGAGTCTGTGCGTTCTGGTGGTGCCCTGTCTTTGCGTGCACGAAGCATGTCAGGCCGATTTCATCCACCGAAAACGCTACAGACTTTTCCTCTACTGTGCCTACATAACGTACGAGTTCATTTCAGTCGCCTACGCGAGTCAGTCGGTGATAAACAAGGTGAGTACGTGTATGCTTTCACCTCACAGAGTACAGAGACTTGTATACATCGAGCACACGCCTCCCCTGAGAGACTTGCTTTTCAGCAATCGTTGCTGCAGGGCCCGTTGGTAGCATTGAAGTACATATCCGAGTTACATGGGTGCAGTTTTATGCACCGCACACATAGTGCAGAAACGCACAGTACGTGAACTGCTGCGCAAACAATCAACACAGTGTTCTATCAGTGAGTGCTCCCCCTCTCCACGTGAATATTGAACAGTAATTTTTTGCAACACTGTTAGGGCGCTCTTGAAAGTTGTTATAAAATGTTCAACTGCTTTTAACAGGCCGCCAACGGACGACTTTTTCCTTGAAGCGACGGAACCTTCCATTCAGTTTCACGTGCATATTTTGTTGTTGCACCGCGCGTGTGCTGCGTATACAGTGCCAGTAGGTGCCTGGAGAAAGCTCTTCGAACCAGGCTTTTTCCTACAGACAAAGGTCTAATTACTACGATTCCGTTACATTTACCATAAAAATTATTGAAAATACCCCTATTCGAAAGGAACGAGTCGTTTGAAAGCAGCAAATGTACAACATGCATGCCATGGTTCATCACAATTTCTTTTCTTTGTAAAGAAGGATAACAAAAAACAAGATTGACTTTACCTGATAGGGCACTAAATCTGTTACGCGCTTCACCGTCATCTGTGGCTGAAGAGATTAACTTTCATCCATGCCTACAGGCCAAAAAGATCAAGAATGTGTGCAAGGCAGCTAGAGACATGAACAACCTGGCGTACCGTCACCAGGTAAGTAGTACGTGGATAAAAACACCTTTTTTCTCAACGGAGGAAAGAATAGAAAGGATCTTGCGAATGAAAGCTAAAACTTCAAGGTGCTTTTTTCTGTTAACAGGTTATCTACGTCTTTGATCTTTCAACGTTGTAGCAGTTGCGACTAGTGTGAGAAGGGAAATAACGAGGACTGTTGGCGGGTTATTCTGGCTTAATTATCACTTTTTGTACACATTCTAAGAACAGCGCACACAAGACAGGGACGACGTAAGGAAACGACTACACGAGCGCTGCCTTACGCCTTCGTTTCCTTACGTCGCCCCAGTCTTGTGTGCGCTGATCTTAGAATGAGTACATACCCACTCGCCCAGCCTACTACTTTGGCGTATCACTTTTTGGGGCGTTAGGAGCATGCGGAAGGCTGGTCAGTGTTCAAGGTATCATTCTAATGGCAGATTTATTTTAGCAAAAATATATAGATCAATTTCAAGCTGCGCGGCGGAATTTCAGAGTCTTCTTTCAAGGGGCTCATATTATGTTAGAGGTGCGTGAGGGGTATGTATATTTGAGGAATTTAGAAAGCCATTGAAAATTATTGGTAACGTGACCAAACGGTCAAATTCCATTTAGTCAGCTGAGCTGGTCACGCTGCGATGACATTCGTTTTGAGTGAACGATCTGAGGGCAAGCATTTGACAGCAGACGCTGTAAAACTCAGTGTCATCACTAGTACAGCGCACACGGTAAGCTCTGCTAGATGCAAATGGAAGACTGCGTTTCCGCCGGCAAGCCAGCCATAATCTGCCACCTATGAACTTGGGACATGATTCAGACCCGTGTAGTATTGTGAGTTCGCCGTGTTGTAAGACGGAGGAAAACGAACCAGTTGTCAGATCGCTTCTAATTTTTAGGAGAAGACAGAAAGTCTGGCACCCGTCCAATGGGGCTTTGTGACTAAAATTGCTCAAACATGCTCTGAAGCGCCCCGAACAGATGCATTTATTAAATTCCACCTGATTGGAACTGCATAAAGTTGGTTGAAGTGTGGTTTATTGTCAAAATTCGCATGCGGAAATAAGCTTGTATTGTTGTCTCTGATACAGAACACCTTAGTAATGGAAAGTGAACCTTTCTCCAGATATCGTGCTTAGTCGAGAAGAGGAAAAAAAAAAAACACTTAACGCGGAGAATTTTAAACAAGTGCTTTTACTTTTCCTATTTCTTCGGAACAGGATCAAACAGCTATAATAGTCCAACCTCAAGAAAGAGTTGCGCATTCCCACACACAGCAAACCTGACTGACATTTATCACACTGCCACACTGAGGCGATGCATTCGAGATTCTTACGAGGAAAAACCTGCTACTACGACTACTGGAGCTGCCAATATTATGACGCCGTTATGAACCGTTCCAAACCTGTTTTTGTTCACACGGAGGGAGACCAGGATTTCCTCCATCTCCCGTGGCGGAAAATGACTAAGGCGGCTTCCAGCCAACCTTTCACTCTGAGGCAACGCTCCTCCGCGCTGACGACAAGGCCGACTCGTGACCCGTGGTGCTAATGTGTAGACGTCAGCCACTTTTCTCTTGCGGTATTCATATTAATATTACGATGTACGATGCCACAGCCCACGCAGTGCCTTTTTCATGCAGTTGTATTGCAAAATATACCAAGATTATTGCACAAAATGCATTGCCTGTATGTGTCGATGTTCTTGCAGATGCAGTACCTGCTCGATTCCATTGAACCGGAAGACATGGGCCTGAGAGGGGCAGATTTTTTTCTTCTCAACATGTCCGCTCTAGTTTCGGTAAGAGGTATTAATAACTGCCGGATTATACATAAGCTTTTGAAAGGGCTCATAAATCAGACCAAGAGTCCTTCGACGAAGCAGCTATAGGTGCTAGAAGCCTCAGCGTAGCTAAACTCGCGACTCGTTTTATATTGCCGAGTATTCAAGGTTTACAGCCAGCGGCAGGCGCCTTTACCGCCTTTGTGATGACGAAGTGCCCTTGGGGATTGTCGTTGAATTTTCATCGGAAACGTTTTTAACGAAATACAGGTGCCAACTTCCGGTAATCACTAGTACTGCGTGCAGCGTGTTACCTTTCAAGTGGCATAGGTAACTCATAACACGGAGCGGTCCAAAGACGAAAAGAACACGAACGAAACTCTGTCGCTGAATTACTAAAGAAGTCCATGTCTGGTGGATATTATTCTCCAGAAATCTTTGAGCTTAACAACTTGTTTTCTACTAATACCTGTCTCTTGTTATTCAGTATTGTATTAGAAATTTTCTTTTAGGTACAATTCGCCTGTTATTTACTTTTCTCGATTATTTTAAAAGCCCGAAAAGCAGACTAAAATTGTTATTTTTGTTGATTTTCCACAAGAACTTGATTGCGGTTTCTATCATAAATTGGTTCATAGCCACTGCAGTCTACGTCGTCGCCCTAACTTGCGTCACTGGCGACTATCTTTAGTAAAGCCAATTGTCAACACGTGGAGTACAAATATGGTGAGCCTGATTCGGGTACCTTTCCCTGTGCTTTGATCTTGCCCTATCGTTATCTCAGTTCATAAATTCCTTATGTGCCTAGGTTGACCTCACCACCGTTGGTCTCTTTTTTGGAAATTCGGACATTTTTTTTTTCGTGCTGGAAAAGAGTAATTAGAGTCAGTGATCAAGTTAAAGACAATGGAATTCCCGAATAAAAGCCCATACCGGTTCTTTGTTCATAATCAGCGGGCAGCATATGAGCCGAGAGACGTATGCTATATTAATTGTCTTTGACTTGGTCACTGACTGTAGCTCCTTTATTCCATTAGGAGACGGAATTCGGTGGCACACTTTCGTCGAACTTCTAACTACTTTTACAGAGAAGCAAACAGTCTTTAAGGCAACGGAAGGCACATGGGAATGTCAGTTTTATTTCTATTTCTATTTTCAAATTTTGTTGATGACCGTAAATTAAACGGGTAATTTTTATACATGCGAGAAAATTTATTACCAAACAAAAAAAAGCGATAACGTCAAACCACCAATGGGATCGACACCCACGACCTGCGCAAGTTGCGTATGGTGCTGTACAAGCAGAACTGTGACAAAGGCGGTTTTGTTCGTTTTATTATTCCCTGCTGTACTTCGTGGCGCGAGCCTCGCGATCCTGGCGAGGAGAGCTGTGGTTTGCGCCTAAAATATTTGTACTTTTGCTTTCAGTAATCGCAGAAGCACTACGCCGGCACAAAATAGAGGTCACATTGCTTCTAAAAATTTTGCTTTTGAGACATCAGATACTGATTTTCATTTCATCCACAAGTCAATTCGCCACAGAAACTTCCAAATTCCTCCGGCACTGGATAGCTTTCAACAGAACAGTTCATCACCGACTTCACTCAAGCCGTTCTAGCATGATTTTAGCTCTTGGCTTCGAAGCGTTTCTAAACAACTTTGTTATGTTTGCTGTGTATCAACTGGACATATTGACCTGTTTGCTATGCCTTTAGCTGTGTAATTAGAGTGATTTATCAACGCCGCCAGGAATTCAGGGCCAGCGCTTCTAGTTCCCTCGGCTGCCCCCCCCCCCCCCCCACCCCCCACCCCCGTGACACGTGGCTTTGAACACTCACAAATAGCTGACACTGACATCATCCGGAACGCAAGAAAGGAACAGAAGGACCGAATGTGTTCTGGTAATATTACGAACACTCCATCAATTATCCCTTCGGAACCAAAAAATAATGAACATAAAAACAGTAATTGTAGACCTGGAGTGTTCCGATGCCAGTTTACTGAACAATTTTTTTTAATGACCCTATGCATTTTAGGACGTGCACTACGCACCCTTTATTCCAGTTAGAGAAAACACTGGCGCTGCGATTTTGTCAGATATCGCGTCCGTGTTATGGAAAACAATATTTCGGTCAGCCCGGGCTTCAAGATGGTTCGTTTTTCTTCATTCTGTTACAGATGGGAGCCACAGTGATAACATACGCTGTCATAATCCTGCAGACAGCCTGAACAACTTGCATCGATTTCTCACCTAGTTTTCTCGCTACCAGCAAAAATTGTTGGTCACTTAAGCGAAAGGCGGGCTCAGCATTGCACATCGCAATGAACAGAGTACCTCGTAGGTCAGGTTCCTATCACACCACTGCATTTTCTCTTCGAATATTCACTATTGTGTAATGCAGTTTGAGACATCTTTACGCAAAGACCATTGCAATCCTTGCCTTTGGATGGATGAAGTCTTCGTCCGAGCGAAGCGGTTTTCTCAGGGGAACATTTGTTTCTGTCTCATTACGATGTAAACAAGTTTATAAGTGACATAAATTTGCAGATACGCATGAGAAACAATGGTTGCAAACGGGGGCAGAGGTCCCTTTGTTTGCACCGAGCGACGAAGCCAAATAAACTTTGATAGAGCCAAATAAACGTTCTCTATATATCTCTCTTGATAGAGAGGTCGTTTACCGGAATTCTCGATTCGTCACCCACTTACGGCAGTTAATGAACACATCAGCAGCACCCCCGTGGAACATCAGTGCCGCCCAGGATCATTGCCTCAATTCGGTACTTTCCTGCGCTCCGTTACCTCAAGGAGAATCTCCTGCTGGAAAAATTATGTGCTCCGAGATGCTGGCTCTTTCAGAGTCCGCACCTTCATGTCGTCGACACTCAGTGGCCATGGAAAAGGATATCAGGCGAAGGCAATCTTAGAAAGACTGCCTATTTCACCAAAACTGCAATCCTAGAATCTTGCACGTTCCTTTGACAAGGCTAGGCGAAAGTCTGCTGACACAAAACAGAGCGATAAATTCAAGATGCATCAGTCCCGTTCCGGAGTAGTTTTCCAGAACTTTAAAGCCTAGTTTCTGTCTATATGCCGATAGTTGACGTCACATGAATCTGTTTTTTTTTATGGTCAAGTGCAATCAGTTCATCCGCTTTTTGAGAGATGATCGTGCACACTAGAAGCGGACACAGGCACGGCTGGGTTTTTGAATGACGGGGAGAACGCTTAATACGCAAACCGCCACAAAATATGAACAGGCGCAGCGATACTCGACACATGAAATCGCCAGGCGTCCCAAACACTTCGCCTCTGTCTCAATGTATTTTACGTTAGTGGCAGATATGCTGATAAACAGAGTTCAATTCTCTGCAGGAAAGTGCTCCGCAAGTTCAGCACACAGCCAACCAGATATTTAGCTATATCTCGTTTCGAAGGCCGGGTTTCCTGTGCGCCACGCCCTTATGACGGAGCGAACTTGCGAATACGTAAGGGCTAAGCACATGCTTCTACAGTGTAGTCTGTGCTACAGGGCGCCACTCCTTATCAGCGCATTTCAGACCAAGTGGAAGCATGAGGGCGCGCGTCATCGAACCCACGCGTCTCGACACAATCTGTGTGGATGTGCTGCGGGCGGAACATTTTTTTTAAATGCCGTATTAGCGGAAGGTTCACATCGCAGCAGCCAGTCGGGAAATTCAGATTTAAAGACAGGCCAATCAATCTTAAATAGCAGATAACGCAAATCACGCATCATTCGTTTCTTATTTCCTATACAGTGAGTGGTTCCTTAATCTGTAAAGAGGTGTTACCTACGTCATCCGGCCTTTGTATGAGCTTATTGTGTAGCGTCATTGTATGAGCCAGATGTCACTGTGCTTGAAACGTTAAGAAATTTTCGTGACGATACATCTGTGGTGTTTTGTTTATTTGCTCCGATGACTGGTTGCAAGAATGCATTCATGTACGCGCGTTCTCTTCGAATAAACAGTGGCGAGCTGTGCTACACTTGTCCACCCCCTTTTTTTTCTTACATGTCCCACGTGTTGGGCCACCGTGTAATCCGTCTTAAGTGAATATCTAGACTTCATAAATCGTCACATAGGCAAGGAGCGCCGAAATTTGCTGTGTCAATCGCAGCTGCGTAACACATAGCCTATAGCAAGCAGGAGTGAGCACATTCTGGCGCGCCCGTAGTGCTTTTCCAAGCCACCTTCCCGTAGGCGTGGGCGTCTGCCGAAGCTACACGTGCAGTGCGTCGGTTAGGTTGGCTACATCGACTGAAGCTGGGCGAGGAAAGTTAGCAGCCAAAACGCGTGCCTTTAATGGTTAAGAATGTGTTGTCCCGTTTGTAGCGGCGTATATGCGTTTGACGGCAGCAGTTTCAAGGCGCCCAGAAGAACAATTTGGTTCTGGACTAGGCAGTGCACGTTGCCTAGGGAAGCGGATAGATTGGAGTCGCGTATGCATAACGACACGTGTGCGGATTCTGCCGATTTGTGTGAGATGTGCTGATAACGGGTGTCATCCGGCAGAAGAAACCATCTAGCGGCCGAATGTTCGTGTTGCGCACGACCATAGCCTTGACCTGCACGCAAGTCCGCTGGCGCTGGTGCACAGAAAAGTCGCGCCAGATCGCTAAAGGTTTCCCCGTCTGCTCATGTGTGTAACGCGCGAGTACGGAAACAAGAGAACTAAACAAAAGATACGAGGGGACGCTTCAGCTCCGCCTAAATAGTATGACGCGATAGCCTAGTGCATGGATTCGCATATGTGCAGAATTGGCCATTCTCGACTTCACAGTCATAAAGGCCTGCGAGTCCTCATACACCTCACGGCGCATGCGCTGTGGCGCAGCGGTTAAGCAATGCGCTACCGCCCTGAGGAGCCCAGACTAGTTTAAGTGCTACATTGCAGCGTTTGTAGTGCAGTTTTGCCATAACTCACGTGACCTAAAGTTGAACTGCACGTCACAGCCATCGTTCGGTTGATGAAGCCGACACCGAAACAGCATGCAGATAAACCATATAGCACTCGTATAGGCGAATGCCCCGCGGTGATGCGTGCATATTCATTGCGAGCTCAGTTGACACCGATCGCGAAGGCGGAGCTCGATTGCAGTCTATAGAACTAAAGTCACTGTAACGGGAAAAGTACCGCAACCAGCCGCCATATTTGGTCCAGCGCCGCTTGCTGTGCACGCTTATCTCGGCCCACAAGAGCAAGTGCTACGTAATGCTACGGACGATCTGTGTGCCGGCGGCCGCGAGAAAGAAGCGAGCGGACCATTTATCAATGCATTTATGGCGGAGAATGACCGCGTCACCGCGGAGAACGAATCGGGAACGCGCGCGCGCTTGCCCGCCGGCGCGGCGGCGAGAGAAAGCGAATGCGGTACTTTTCCCGTTCCAGTGACTTTATATAGAACCAAGCACGAGCGCCATCAGTAAGGCTGCGGAAGTGAAGCGCCAAAATAAAGTGTGAGGACGAATACAAACAAGAGAAAACTAATTGGCAATTTTAATTATTCATTAAAGAATTGTTATAATTGTGTATTTGGTCGGAAAGTATACGTAGCTTTTTCAGCGAAATGTACACGTTCACGTTCCCTCACAGTAGCTGCCGGCCACTGCGGGTATTAACCGGCGTATCTCGTCATCTCGCCACTTCGTTGCGTGTGGCCTTTTATCGGCGCTGATTTCGAGCGCTTTGTCACTTTTTGGCCTCGTGCTACGGACGACGTGAGCGCGCCTGTTTCCTGCCGTAGCAGCCAGAGTTCTAGTCGCACGGTTTCGGCTCTGCTGCCTTCGGCACTCCGGCGTGGTTCGAGACGGACCAAGGACGGACAGCGCACAGTGCGCGACCAACTGGTGCTGCGTAGAAAAGTGGAAAAGTGCTCTTCTGGCATCACATTGCAACGGTGGGGTTCTGCGATCGCTCAGGTACTACGGTAGGTAGTTTCCAATGAGTCCCTACACCAGCCAAAAACGTCTGTCCTCCATGTATTCTAAAAGGCGGCCGTAATAACACCGGGGAAGTAGAGTGCAATTTACAGCACCCTTATGCCATTTATGTACAGGAGCCCCGCCGCGGAGACTCTGGTTATGGCGCTCGGCTGCTGGCCCGAAAGACGCGGGTTCGATCCCGGCTGCGGCCGCGGAATTTCGATAGAGGCGAAATTCTAGAGGCCCGCCTACTGTGCGATGTCAGTGCACGTTAAAGAACCCCAGGAGGTGGAAATTTCCTGAGCCCTTCTCTACGGCGTCCCTTATAGCCTGAGTCGCTTTGGGACATTAAACCCCCGTTAAACCATAAACCATTTCTGCCTTTCCTCTATGCGATGTATTACCAAAGTGAAGGTACTCATGACGTTTCTGGCGCTTTTTAAGGCGATTGTTTGTGCTATCCAAGGTTTTTGCAACTCTTTGAAAAATTCCTAAACTAATGCGCGGAAAACCAATAGTGATCTCACACAATTTAACATCGAAAACTGCATTCCAAAGGACGAAACCTCCGTAACTATTTGTCTGGAAAGCAAAAAAAAAAAATGAAAATTGGTTTTTTAGGCAAAAGAAGTGCCGTAGTATCTGTCTCACATATCGGCGGACACCTGAACTGCGCCGTAAGGGAAGGGATAAAGGAGGGGGTGAAAGAAGAAAGGAAGAAAGAGGTGCCGTAGTGGAGCGCTCCAGAATAATCTTGACCACCTGGGGTTCTTTAACGTGCACTGACATCGTACAGCACACGGCCGCCTTAGCGTTTGCTGTGCGATGTCAGTGCAAGTTAAAGATCCCATTCGTCGGGTCTTTGACCCCACCTTGAGTAGAAGGAAACTACCGTGTGCCATGCCGCTCTCTTTGGCCACAGATGTCCTTGCGCCATAAAAAAAAAAACCATCACGATCATCATCATCATCATCGTCGTCATCATCAAAAATCCATTCGTGCGCGCTAAAAATCACTCGAGCCTATTTAATGCATTCAAGTGTAGCTTCCGCGGCTTGTACCGAATGAGCGTGGCCGTGGCCAAAACGAAAGATAATCAAAAGGTGCTAACAAGGAACTTAAATTTTGTCGAAGGTTTCGACAGCCATAATTCGCTCAAGGGAACCGCAGCGGTGGCCCAGTGTTTGAGCATCCGCCTCGCATGCGGGAGGTGCGGGGTTCGATCCCCAGTGCCGCCGGGTATCCACCGGTGATAGAATGGGTACAAGCTTTCCCCTGGCCTGGTGCTCGGCTCATTTAGGGTGAAATGCTTGGAAAATGAGTCTTTGACACCCCCTTAAGTAGAAAGAAAAACCTTGTGCCATGGCACTCTTTGGCCATGGATGCCCTTGCGCCATAAAAATCCATCATCATCATCATCATCATTCGCTCAAGGGTGATTCGCCGTGATCTGACGAAGATATCACGTTTCATGTATAATCAATACCTTTATATAAAATTGTGGTGTTTGGTGTTACCAATGTAAACATTCTCCAGGCTTGTCTTGGGAGAAAAAATTGCCCCGTGCCGTGCCTGCCATCTTGAGTTCGCCAATGCTAGCAAAGCTCAGCCTAGGAAAAAAATTTCTTTACAAATTAACCTTTTCACTCATGCCTATCTATTTTCTCTGCGTAGACAAAAGACATTGTGTACATTTATATAGAGTGACTTCAGAAGTGTTTGCTTTATTTTTCTTGAATAGTGAGATACCTAAAAAAGTACAAAACCATAGAAATTTCGAATTTAAATTTTTAAGTTGTCATAGTTGGCATTCAAACTATTTTGCACATTGAGCCGAAGGCAGAAAGGCTGATTAAAATGCTTCGGAGCGTATTAAATGTAAGCAGCACAGAAAAGAAATTCTAAACTTGATAAAAATTTCTTCTTGCGGCACATTCAGCCGTTATTTGCATAATCAGGCGTCCAAAGTAAAAATAGCAAAGGTGGTAATTTGTACAATACCCTTCAATGGCGTTTAATTTTTTTTTCATTCATTTTTTTTGAGCCTGAAAATAATTTTGCAAGCTCAGCAGCCCCACCTTACTCCGACGAAAGATCGCGCGGACGATCTAATTAGATCATCCGCGCAACGTCCCTTCTAGTGCTCGCTTCAGTGGAGAGTCAGGATGAGGGCAAACGCAAGCACTTAATTAACTTCTTAACCACACATCAGTGACACAAGCAGCAACACCGCCCTAAAGGCTTTCGCCTCACCGCACTTTAGGTCAACGAAGTGCCCCCCCCCCCCCCCCCCCCTTAATTTTTCATCGAATAACCCCCAATCAGAAAAAAGTGGCGTACAAGCACAAAGTTCCGGTTGTTTCCTCAGCCCCCTGAAACTTGAGAGGTTGTGCCCCCGCATAATGGATGCAAAAGAGAAAAATGTTGGATGCGGGAAGCGCCATGCCAACCCGTATGCGAAGTGCGCTAGCGGTGTTGTATATGAACTGCCTCCCTCAGGCGGTAGGGCACACATCGGACAAACAAGCAAATGTGTAAATGATAGGGCACGGCAGCACGAGCTGTCAGTGGTAAACGATGCAAACCCACATCTGCCAATGCACTGCAAGAATTGTAAATGCAAACCAAAGTTTACCGACATAAAGATCATAGGTAGAAGTCGTGACACTGTGGCACGTGAGCTGCTCGAAGTGTTTTTCTTATCAGAAAAAAAAAGGTTGATATATGTTTTAGCGACACTTCAGTGTGCTTGAAACAAAACAGAACGGCTTTGCTTGGCGACAGGTGTGCAAGACTGTGAAGATTCAGATATGATGAATGACTCTATGAGTATGTACGCACGTTTTTTCCGAATAAAGAACTGCGAGTTAGCGCCTGTCTTATCCCGTTTATGTGTCGCGCTAAAAAAAAAAAAGAATTTTCCTTGCAAGAAACATGAACCAACTAGCCCCCAAGCAAACGCTGCTGAATAATGTGTGCACAGTATATAAAATAATCAAGATTATTAGAAATTTCAAATATTGGCCAGTTTGATCTCTCGTGGAATCCCCCTATGGCGCTCGGCTGCTGATACGGAAGACGCGGGTGCGGCGATCGAATTCCGACGGAGGCGAAATTCTAGGGGCCCATGTACTGTGCGATATGAGTGCATGTTAAAGGACCCCAGGTGGTCGAAATTTCCGGAGCCTTTCATTACAGCGTCCCTCATAGCCCGAGTCGCTTTGGGACGTTAAACGCCCGTTAAACCTTTGACCACGCAAGATTTCTACTGTAAATCACCGAAAAAAAGCCAGTAATTCATGTCTCGAAAACAATACTACCCCTCCCCTCCCATAAAAAAAAACCAGAAAAAAAAAACAGAAATAAGCGTTCTGTAATGAACACCTAGAAAAAGTCCGCTGAAATTTTATAAAATAAAAATCCGGAAAGTCACTCTTCCCATCCATATTCCTGTTCAGCGCGGTATTATAAGATTAAAAAATGCGATCGCTCGTAACTCGATCTCATCAAAGACATTCTGACAGGGAAAGAAGACCAGAAGTTTTTCGTCATTGCGATCCCTCCTGGATTCGAACACACGACCAATGCTCGAAAAACGCCCGCGTTTGCGCCACGCCACAGAAGGAGGTGATGTGCGGTGGTGTATGCGCGGTTATAAAGGAGATATATATCAATAATCACCCTAAGTCTGGAAAGGTGGCGGTACCTGCCGCCGTTATGCGCAACTACTCTAAACGTTGTTGTTATTTTTCTCTAGATGGCGCCACAAGTGCCATATTATATTGCGTTGGATGGACGGATGGTAGGTAGGACGTACAAGCGATTGCGGGTCGGTAGGCTGGAAACGCTGATTGGTATTTAAAATGTGACGTCAACCGTGACGTTACGTTTAAACGGTGTGGTCACAACACAGTTTACTACCAAAATAAAACATTACTTGTTTTCTTCATTGCGTTATTGTTCATTTTCAGACTAACATGTTCACGCTATACCGCTGACAGCACACCTTCGCGGCAAAAAAAGTGACTGAACAGCAAACTTAATTGCAAAAATGAAAACACTGCTTCTTTTGCTTGGTGCTGTTGGGTTTGAAATAGTTTGTTAGCAAAATAAAACATTACTCGTTTTTATTCACTGCGTCTTTACTGAAAAACATTAGTCTACGGTCCCTTGTCGTGCGAATAGGGGTTTCGGGGCGGAACCCACCGCAACCTTGCTCCGCATTGGCCGATTCGGCGGTCGGCATTACTCGGTGTCGTCATCTTGACGTCGCGATCTCAAAATTGAGACAGTTTTTTTGAGACCGATCCGTAATCGCGCCCCTGGACAGTTGCCGAAACGCGCGCGCCGCCGCCTAGGCTCACGAAGGGAATGCCCGCGGACCACGCACGCCCGACGGCCGGCCGGCCGGCCCTAGCGATTCCCTAGGCCCTCTAGGGACAGGCCGAGAGAGGCGCGGCGACCCCACATCCGGTTGAGAACAAGGCCAAGCGAAAAAAACGTCACGCAGACAGGCATCCCATCGACCAATCGGCGTTTCCAGCCTACCGACCCGCAAACGCTTCTGTCATACAACTGCCAAGCCCGCCGCGACGTGCACCTACAGATGGCGACACCGTTGCTCCGCCAGTGTGGATGGATAGGCGGCGGCGCTCGCGAAACGTAGGCGGCGGCGGTTAGCCTCCAAGTTGGTGGATGTTTTCGCCATAGAAAACGTGCCCTCTGCAATGAATGAGTGATACAATCCTTAAAAATGTTCTGGTTTTGCACACACAAAAAAGCGTAGGGTCGGCAAGCGCTACGTAAGCGTATTGCGGGAAAACGGTACTGGCCCGCAATCACGAAGTTTTTTGTGATTCCTTGACATGGTTACAGTGTACTGTCTTAGATATTAAGACAAGTCAGATTTATTTACATTATTATGACGTAGGCAGGCTCAGACCAAAAGCGAACGATTTTCGCTTGAGGGAGCCCGAGCCCCCCTACAGGGCGTACAGCAAGGGAAAAATCCATACATACTACGTAACAGAATATCATACAAGAAATACAGAACCATCGATATGAACTCTTCGTACATGCTCATTAATACGCAAAGCATATGCGTTAACAGAGATGCAATTGTCATACGTGTTACATTTTAACACTAAGACAACAGGGAGGCTTACAAAAAATTCTCTTCATTCTACTTCACTATGACATAGCTTTACATGCGTTGTTCTTGTAGCGCACTCACGAACTTTATGTTTTTCTTGCGTCACTCTTGCATAATAATCGCCATTTCAACAGTGTGCGTGCCACTTCCAGTCTCCGCAGAAGTGGCATAGTTGTACGGGCGTCAGACAGGCAACCCCATCTTGCAAGTTGTTTGCAGCAGTACGGAAGGTAGGACTTTCTGGTAAAATCGGGGCCGCAGGGACGCAACAAATAGTTTCGTAAATATTTGATAACTGTAGAAATATCTTGCAAACAATAAACACTAATTGACAAAATAGTTTGGACTGGCGTTTTTTGAATGCAGAGAGTGTTTCAACCAGTGGTGCAATTAACAGACAAAGCCCACACGGACACAGCCCTGCGGAGGCCTGCTGCGAGGTAGCTTCGAAGGACCCCAGAGGTACAGTGTTCTAGAAGGGGGTAGTGGGTTCAGGGAGAGCCCGCGGGTGCGGCATCTCACGTCGACAGCGTGAGATGGCGCCACCGGAGCACTGGCTGTAAAGAACCCGCGACATACCCGCGATACGCGCTACATTCGCAGCGCCGAGAAAGCTGTGTGCATCTGGTGTAAAACCGAAAATCGGACGCCTGCAGCTCCAATGAATTTTTTTTAAAACCTAACTCTCAAGGCAAAGAGCCCGGAAAAGATGGAAAGGCGGACATGCCATAAGTTTATGCGAATTGATAAAGCCGACCCGACGAGCGCAGAGACAGAGCCGCCGTACGACGATCCGGTTGCATTTCTGAACGCAGACCTCAAAAACAGGGCAGAAGTAAAATTGTGGTTGAGCAAATCTCTTAATTTTCCATAAAAATTTTCGATGCACGTCCAGACGCAATCACATTCACTGTTAAAGTTAGCTAAACAATTGCGGCACGCGTACTTACGCATCCTGAACAGAGAGATCCCAAATCGACGAGGCTTTATTTCATCAAGTTCAGCTTTTATTTTCCTAAGTACACATTCACTGAAATCTACAGAGATAATTCCTGCTACGGTGATGCCATTAGTAGGCGGTCACGGCCGGCGCGCCGGCGGTTCCTGCAATGCGCGAAATTTCGTAATAAACACGTAAAAAAGAAAGTAGGGGAACTAATGGTAGCAAACAAGTTTATTGGTACAATAAACGGGCAGCCACCTCTTTTTCAAGGCACTGCTTACGGCTGCTACGAGAGAGGCACTATAGACAACGCTTATCTTCGTGAAGAAAGTCTTTTTCCGCCGTTCCTGTTGCGATTGGTTCAGCCCTTTTACATAAAAGTGCAGCCTTGTCAGCACATAGAACTTCGTCAAACCTGTTGTGAGCGCATCTGCCTGCTGGCTGCAACCTAAGGCATAACGAAAATTTGCCTTCACAAACAGCATTAAATCTACTATGCTGTCACTGCAGAGTTATTGCGACTGAAGAAAACAGGCAATATGTTCTCTAACTTCTTCACTGCCCGGAAAAGTTCTTGCGCAGGATACAACAACTCTCCCTTGTCACATATCACTGTGAACTCAGAATTTCTGCCTTCCTTATGGGAGCTTTCCAACAGAAATGCTTTGCAGTGCTTGCAGTCATAACGTTTAAAAACTTTCGGGCAACATACCCTGCCATATAATGTATAAGCCGGTCGTCGCTCTTCTGCTCTACATACTCTCTGTGCTCAGCAAAAATACTCTGAAGCATGCGCTCGGATGAAGCTAGGTTGCCTTTCTCGATGAGCTGGTCGATTGCAGCAACCCTGTCTTCTTTAGCAGGAGCATCGCACGCACGCATCGGAGATAACTTATTTCTCCACTACCTCTATTAAGGCCAGCATTTCCTGAGCGCACTGTCTTGGTAAGATTGCAAAAGGACAAGCTGTTGACGACAATTAGAAACTGTGTGGGGGTTGGGTGGTCGTTGGACCCGCAGGATTGCCTGATTATGCCAAATAAATTTTCCAATGGATCCTGGCTCAATCTGGATGTCATGATGTACTGGCAAATTCGGCGTCTTTCCTCATCTTTCGGCACGGTAAACGACGGCTACTTTCCTCTAGTCCACTTGTAGCCGGTTTGACACCCGGGAGCAAAGCAATATCGTTGCTGTTGACGATTCAGCATTCCTACGTTTCACGAATGAAGAAGGCAGCCGGCGAAGCAAACTAAAATGATGCGTGAAAAAACGGAGAACAGCCGAAGCCGCAAACCATGCGTGAACAAACGTGCGAGAGGCAGCACATGGGCACCACCAACAGCCAGCCCACGCGACTACAGCGCCGCCGCTAACATCCGGGTCCCGTCCGCACTCACGGCCTCGCAGCAATGCATGGGGCGCGCCGGCTGCTGAACCCACTACCCCCTTCTAGAACACTATACCAGAGGCAGTGATGGACCGCCATTTTCAAACATGGCGTCCGTCGAGTCGTCTGTGCCTCATGCGTTGAAAGTGCGCTGTTTCCTCGAGCGAGCGAAGCAGTTAGCTTCACATTTTCACGAAGCACTTCGCATCGAGAGCGGGGGCAGTTCAAGTATGAACTCGCTCATCTAGAGGAAAGCGGAACTTATCCAGGTCATCGCGCGAACGCTCTACCAGTGGACAGCTCGGACTGAGAAGGCAGGCACAGTTTTGTCGCCGAAGAAACACTCTGGAGGAAGAGTTGTTGAGCGGACGAGGAAGGTGGGCGATTTTCATTTGAGCGTGCTGCGCAGGGGGGTACACAGATTCTTCCAGAGAGGTGACAGTCCAGCTACCACAAGGTTGATGCGGCGTTTCGAAGAGGACGCCACACCGACCATGGCCGTATATTAACTGTACGCTCTCTGGTTGTCAACAATGGAACCCCCCCCGCCTCCCGTTCTAGTTGTTCCTACGGCTTAAGCAGGCAAGTTTTCGTTCTCGTTGCACAAGCTACTTAAATGCGCGTCGGTTTTCTGGCACTCACGACTAATGTTTATTTTTCCTTTCCCGGGAGGAAACACGGTCAGCAAGATCGACAGAGGATAGTGCACAGGAGAGAGGAAAACACACCAAGTGCATTCAAGACGGTAAAAGACAGGACACGGCAACAGAGTGGCCACAGAAAATGGAATCACCTTGTCGAAGAAGCCCTCAGCGTCGCAGAGACGCATCCCAGAGAACCAGAAATATTTAGAGGGTACCCACAGATCGTTCCAATGTCAAACGCCATTTTCAAAGACCCATAACACATCCGTGCGAGCATTCGCAAGAGGTGATTCCTTAGTAGACATTCAGTTGACTTGCATTTGTGACATGGTCAGTTTGTCCCTTTGTGCACATCTCTGGGACTCCTACTGGTGATTTTTTTGTGAAAATTCACAAAAAAATATGTAAATTAGACAGGCACCGCTGTGCCAGTACAAGGAGCTCAAATGCATGTGGCTCGTAAAGCTTTTCAAACGGTTTAAGCTGCAGTATGTGCACCAAAGAAGCCGCATAAATGGGGCTCGCAAATGCGCAGATCAGACTAATACGGTTTTTTTTTAATCAAGCTGTCAGCAACATGATGTAATCACTTCGATTTCTCGTTTTTTGCTATCCCAATTTCAAAATTTATTTAAATAACTTAGTTAGAGCAGCAACTGCCACTGGCTGTAACAGGAGGGCCTTATGTGAGGGGTATACATGAGTTCGTTGAAAGCCTCTATCATGTGTGTGTGCGCATCATGTCGGTATATTGCATGGCGTCGTTTTCCGTTTCATAGTGTTTGTGGCTCGTAAGACTGATTGCCTGAGCATATTGGCGTGTTAATGTTTGATACTACTTCCGCTAATAAACTGTCGAAACAGTCACACGAATTTTTTTCACTTGCATGTAAAATCAGGAATTCATGCATGTAGGTGAAAATAGGCTCACTTGCCCAAGAGAGCAGTCCTATACGGACAAGAAAAAAAAGAACAAGAAAGGGGCGCAACACAGGTGCTGACTACCAACTGTGCTTATTGTCTTAAGCTGACCTGAAGGGATTGTTTTCTTTCTTCGTGTTGTCATCAGCCTGGTGCACATATAGGCCAGCTTGAGAAAATAAACACTGATGTTAGTCAGCGCCTGTGTCGTGTCCCTTCCTTGTTTCATCCGTGTTCTACTACACCTTAGCCCCGAGCGTGCAGAACCAATGAGTCAGCCATTACGCTTCATGAAAACATAGCTTTGAAACAGCGAGCGCATTGGCTCTCAGTATTGATTGTTATGGAAATGGGCTTTATATACAGCTCATATCATAGTTATGCAATTCGGATACAAGAATTGAACTCCTTATTTGTGCCACTTCATTGATGTTTTTTGTAAGAATTTTACCAAGTACTTCATTGACATCTGTGTTTTGATTACAGATGTAGGCTTGAACTCGCAACAGAAGAACTGCCAGACAGTATGCACACTTTCACAAGATTTTCAAGTTGAGTTGCTTGCCTGCCTCGCATTTTATATGCCAGGCCATTTAAAGGCTTTTCATTATCTCTTCAACGGACAAGTGCGTCGTTCCACTTTTTGTCATTTCTGAGTCGGTAAAACATGTAGCTATTAGAGAACTTCAAACCAGGGAAATGTATTTGTGTGGCCACAGTATCTCATGACAGTAACATGAAATCTTGAAAGGAAACATGTTTCTGTTAGTCTGCAGCGCAGTTCCCCTGTAAATTTGTTCTCCTCCGTTGAAGTAAAAATGCAGCTCAGGTCGGTGTTCGAGATTATTTTGTGGAGCGTGTATTAAAAGACTGTGTGAGTGGTCCATTTCAGACATATTTTTATTCTAAGACACATCCACTTGCCAACAGCCTTCCATTCACGGACTGCTTCGCATTTTACCTATGCAGCTAAGTCACAATTTCCACACTTCCTAATGGCGGTGTGCTGTTTTGTAGTAACATATGCTGCAAAATCAGCACGAGGTGACATGAGCAAAGCATAATTAGTGCGATAAAAAATCCCGTGTGAGCTGTCAAGTTACTGAATGAAGGAAAATACCTGTAGAGATACTGCCCTACTATTCCTGCAAAAGAGTCTGCTTGTTCTAATTGCATTTGCAGAAGACTGACGCAGAACTTTTGCGTACACTGCACGTCAAATGCTGAGTGCAGGTCAAATACTGACGGTGCCTGGAAGCTGCAAGGCTGTCCGTATCTGTAGCAATGGGTATAAATAGTAATAAAGGTGATGGAAGACATCCGAACCGTGGGGGGGGGCAATAAATAACTGCTCTTGGGAGGCCAAACGTCTCTCGTTCCTGCTACCGCCATGGGCTGCGATGCTCGTTGTGCTGTATTGGGTGCCGGAAGTAAGAACAGTTGCGTAAAATCAGTTCTTACCCGCAAGTACTACTGCATTAGAAATCAGCTGTCGTTATCTACGCATAAACATTGGCAGCAACCGCTACAATATCTTGACTGCTGTCGGAATAAATAGCAAGATGGGAAACAAAAAAGCGCGCTCTTTTTCCCTTCTGACACAGATTCTCGGTCCTGCGCCATGCTGTGTACTAAGAGATCCATTCTTGTTTTTCAGTATGAAAGATCTCCCTAATACCTTCGGCTAACCGCAGCGCTTATGGCACCCGCTTGTGTACACTGACTGCCATTGTCGAGACACAAAAAGAGATCGCTTATGCCCTCGGCACCTTCCCATCGCCTACAAATCGCCATGAAGTGGAAGGCAGTGGACTAGGAGCACGAATTAATGCCACCACACCCTGCAGTCACTACCGTCCGAAACGAGCACTAACACTCTGCGGCTTCTGCGGTACATTTCTTTTTTTGCATCGGGACTGTGTAATCCCGTTCGGTTTGGGCGCCGGCAATGTTCAAGCGATTGAACTTCTGCCGAACGGTCCCTGCCTCAGGGTCTCCTTCTTCTTGCGAGCCGCCATCTTGACCACGTTCTGCATCACCCGGATGTTCTTTTGCGTGGTCAGGTACTTCTTGCGGCGCTCGCGACGCTGTCGACAGCGGCACACTGCGAGGACCACTGCGAAGAAGGCAACGGCAGCGACGATCATGGCTGCGCACAGGGCCAGTGTCCAAATGGTAGACGCGGACAGGACCGTGGCTGCAGGGCTGCTCTCCAGGTCACCAGTGCCGTTGGTCGCCAACGTCCTGTTGGCGTTTGCCACTGTAGGCAGGAGTGTTGAGGCATTTTGGCGACGATCCGAGCCGCTGGCGTCTATGCCGGGTCCTGCCCTTGTTCCGTGTCCTGGCTCGTCTTGGGGTCCGGTGCCGAGGGCGCGTCTTGGTGACGCGAAACCGGACCACCGTCGTTCGAGGCGTGGATGTGGTAAAGGCGGCAGCAGCGCTTTGACCAGGGAGGGACGGCGCAGTCGAGGTCCTGGGTCGGAACCGGCGCGGCAGTGGTGGAGGGAAACGGACGAGGCTTCCGAAGCGCCAGAGTCATGTCTGCATAAAACGGTTTCACTAAGATTCTGCAACGTAAAGCACCGAACTGCCCCCGGTTAGGTCGGTTATTCAACCCGAGTAACCCGAGTGAGACCAGAATTCTAGTTAAAAGCAGGAGACGCGGGAAAAAAATCTTGGGAATATTTAATGTAAGCAACTGCATCGGCGCGAATTATTTAGAGCTATGGAACCAAGAGACCGATTTTGAGAAAGAAGCGACAAAGCGAAGTGAGCCGTACACACCATATGCCTAGTGCTCTGCATATACAAGAGCGATTTCTTTTTTTCTGTAATAACGAAAGCTTATTGCATAAAAGTCAGCGACCCCCCCCCCCCCCCCCCCCCCCCCCCCCCCCCCCCCCCCCCCCCCCGTAATTTCAATAGGTCTTCTGTCGGACTTGTCAATAGGCTGTATGCTTTTTCCTGTCCAAGCCTTGTGTTTTCGCCACGTGGAGATTGCTGTGAAGCAGAAACCACGTATACCACCGCATCGACCACATTGCAATCCAGCAAGAGGTATTGCGTATTGCAGTGAGAGAACCACCACATCTGGCGAGAAATGCAGTATCAAGATATGAATGAGGAGCGCATGAAGATATGAAGATGTGAGGAGCCTATCAAGATATGAATTGAAAAGATTCCCTAGAGATGCTCATTTCTGCTGTGAATTCCATCAAAGACCGCATTCTACTGTGCATCGCAATGGACGGCAAGCCTTTTGAACGCATGATGTGAAAACGGCTTCTTTTCATCCCATATACTAGTTCTTTCCTGGAGTGTCCAAGTGGGGCTGCAGCCAAATAAATACATAACAGGTACAAATTTCATTCATTCCTATTTATTATACAACTAGAAAGTGCTAATAATCTGCGGACAAGGTTTCGTAATTAACTACTAGCACTTCTTACAGCACGGGACGTGTCTGGTCTTGCACACGGCACCATATTGAGGCAGCCGGTACGGAGCACGTTAGAGCTAAAATTGCAATGCTTTCAGTTCGAATCTTTTCATCAACGAAGTCATTCTCATTTATTGTAGCAGTCAAGCCGATAACGCATAAAAGTAATAGACGCTTGACAGAAATAATACAGTGCATGTCGATATACCGGCACTATTTAACGTTAAACAGTAATCTGCACACTGTCAGAGAATAGTACGTATATCCCTTTCACGAAGCTAGCGACGAAAATAAAAAAAAAGTTTAAAAAAAAGTATTTCAGGAGTTAACCGGATAGACAGAGGGCCAGGTGTGCTTATCAGTGTTCCCAAAAGCGACGGCCGCTTGGCAGACGATGACTATAATTTTCCCTGATCCTAGCGACGAAGCAGTCGATAACGCCGGCGGCGGTCTAAGCTGAGCGCCGAGGCAGTCTAAGCTGAGCGCCGAGGAAGGTTAGCATAGGCGTTTCGATTGGGGCGCTGCATTCATGACGCCACGTCACCAGCGGACGCTTCGCGTATACGCCATACTTCCGGCTCTCTTCGTGCGCTCAGTTTCGGTCGCGTGCGTGAAAAAGCGTCGGATTTCTTCGCGCTGCAGGGCCCCTAGAAATTGAGTTTTTCTTCGAATCAAAAACTGATATGACATCGCCTTGTTCATGGCATCAAACTCCCTATTGGGACTAACCACCAAGATACGATAATTAAAAAGTTAATTAGCGGGGTTTTGTTCAATACCTGGGTAATTAGAGGGGTTTTGCAGCATATTGCGTCCGCCGGGGTAGAGAGTTCGATTCTACACCTTTTTTTGCTATATTGAACCCAACATTTTCAAGAATTTTTGAAAGTGTTCGCTGAAACACCCGGTATAATAACACAGTTCAATTCAATTTCAACCTGTCAACCGTCGCAGGTGGCAAAGCGGAGAGAGGGCAAATCTCTCTCTATAAGTATAGGGGAGCGGTGGGTGTGAGAGAGGGGCCGAGGGAAGAGAGAGAGAGACAGGGCTGGCAAGGTTTGGTTTTGTTCAGGAGGGTTTAACGTCCCAAAGCGACGCAGGCTATGAGGGACTCCGTAGTGAAGGGCTCCGGAAATTTTGACCGCCTGGGGTTCTTTAACGTGCACTGACATCGCGCAGTACATGGGCCTCTAGGTGGCTGGCAAGGGTCGCACCCATAGGGTAGCTGCCGTGAGCGGAGGAGGTTTCGACCATGGCGCAGGAATGCGCAACATGAGGACACGGCAGGATGTAAGGCTATAAGGCTGAGCCAAAGTTGCCACAGCTCTGGCTGATTCATGCCGCTAAGCCTAGCTCTATAAATTTTTGTTGAGCGTGGAGGCGAGCTCGCTTCGGCGAGGAATTTAGAAATCCTTGAATCTTGCAGCATCCAGAGGCGCGATGAGAGTTTGACGTTTTTCTTTTATCATCTAAGCAGATTTTCAGCAGAGCAATAAATGTATTTTTTTTTTGTGCCGGCTATAGCCCCAAAAGAGCTACCAATGATCTTTGTTGTTTTTTTTTTTGTTAGAGAAGAGCCGTTAGCAACACAATTTAAAGAACCGCTGCCGAGCTCTGGATTACGAACCATGCGAATGTTGCCGTGTGGAGCTGCTGGGTTGGGGCGTCGTCTTGTAATACGGATGAACGAAGAGATTTCGTCCTGTGTAAGAATCTCCGGTCGGCCTGGTCGGCGCAGTCGAGGCTATTGCACCAGTGAGCGCAGCCAAGTAGCACGCCGCGACCGCCAGCGTCTTCAGTGCTTTCCTGGACTCCATACTTGCTTCGACTTCCTGAGCGCTTGCTTGCAGCGAGACGTATACACTGTGTGTTGTGTGGCTTGGCGGCGACGTGTCTGTGCCGCAGGTCGTCACAGCCGCCGCCCCTGCGATGGTGGGACAAAAGAAGGCAAAGCGGGAGAGGCACTGAAGAGGTAGCTTTACGAGCACTCGTTGGCTCATTCCATTGGCACAACTGCGATCGCAGGCGCACTGCTAATACGGTCCCGGAATGGGGCACTGACATCAAAGGTTTTCCACCCCCACCATAATCGTATACTAACATATATGTGTTGTTGCAAGCTGCCACACGCGTCCGTACGTCACTCGTCAATTTCCTGGCACGTTCGACGGCCGGCGAGGAGGCGGCTTTGTGGTGCTCAACTTTGGCAAGTTAACGTCTGAAGTTTATGAGCGTTTATTGCAAAAGCATGCCATTTAAGCTCGTACTGCCTGGCTTATCATGCATGCAACACTGGGTGTAAAAATGTAAAGTTTATTTCTGTCGCACACAACTCTATAAATTGCAAACGGGATTGAAAAAAACAGCTTTTTTCATCATATTCATCAAGAAAAGGTCGATCTTTCAGCTTCCAGAGATACGGAAGGCCTGCTGAAAGATGATTTCATTTTTTTTATTATTGTTCCCGCAAAGGCCAGAGGGCATTACAGAAAGGGGAGCACACTCCGGATTTTTCAGCGAACAAGAACACATCAAAACAAAGACAACAATGAGGCAAAGGATAACGAAAGTAAAAGGCAATGTACAGTAGCTGAACACACATTTGACTGAAATAAAGAGCGCTAAATGAACAGAGCAGAAGCTTAACTTAACAGCGCATCAGTCTAAAATGCCGCATTCGCAATGCTGTATTGGCAAGCGATGGAACAGTTTTGAACTTCGCTCTCAATTCTTGTGTCACATTTTTAAATTGCAACTAAGCGAACACTATTGATGAAATCCTTGGAGTTGAGAAATTTAATCAAAAAACTTTCAATCTTTGTGCATCGCTGGGCTAAAATGGTCTCCGTTATGCTCCAAGTGCCATAGTAAGATGCTTAGGTCGCAAAGTTTTTTGTTCGGGCTGCAGTGTAATGTTATTTTATAAGACATGGAAATTAAAAATGCATTTTAGACGCAGGCGACCCTAGCCGGGCATTGCATCAATTAGTGCTGGGGTGTGTAGTACTGTACACACCCGTATGCAGTGTGAAAGCACGGCGCATCGATATATACAGAATTGGTCTTTTTATACCTAACATTGATAGGTATACCTGGCAGCCCTCATACCACTCCTGGCGCAGTGGTGCAGTGGTTAAGCAATGCGCCACGGCCCTGCGATGCCAGGGGCTCCCAGCGGTGGGCCTTGTGCGGTCTCCCAATTTTCTCTCGGACAGACAGACGGACAAACGGTAGACGATTTTGCTCCGGTCAGAACCAGCCGATTAGTGTTTTCGCACTAAACAACGTATATGACCGTATTTTTTTTTCTCTCAATTACCTAGTGCAAAACAGTGGACGCGGCCCGTACACGGGTGCGGACATTACCTTCTGTAAGCAGGCGGTGAATAGCATTGGTGAGATCGTGTCTCTCCGGCTGACACCTTTCCTCCGGAACTTTTCGCTGGGCTAGTTGGTCCATCCTAGAAATTGCTTTAGAGCCCGCGCACCCACATTATTAGGCGCTTCTCGCATCGCGGAATGGTACTAGCGCATACCGTACGCCGACTGGGCCCTGCGGGTGCGCAGGAGGCGTCCGGTTTACGTGTATACACTATATTACGTCCCAGATCTGCTAAATGTTTCCGATAGAAAGATTTAGCGTAGTGCAGACGTGCCATGTACCGGATTACCGGACGACCGCTGCGAACTTGCTGTGGCTCCGCTCTCTGAGCGCATTCTTCTGTTTCGCGACTTCATGAAAAAGAGTCGCGCCTACCGGATTTCCTTTCTATTTGCTCCGACTGAGCGTTTTTGTTTTTAGTGCTATGTTCTCCCGAATATTTCTGAACACTCTGAATATTCCGATAGTTGTGCTTTGCGAGTGGGAGCCTACGATAGCCTCGAGCTTTTGTACTTCTCCCACTTATATCGATTATTTTTGCCTCGGCTCCCGTGTCCGGCGTCTCGTTGCGATAAGGAATGCGCCCACTTCTTCGGAAAGGAGTTGGGCGGAATCGCTTCGCTGGCAAGGCCTCGTCCAGAAATAACACTTTTCTGCTCGACCGGTGCGGCTGTTTCGCGATTCCTCGCACCGATAAGGGTTTTCGTGATTGCGCAACTGAAGCGTGGCATAGGGGGCGTCACCTTCTTCGGACTTGGAGGAGTCAATGATACGCACTTGCGAAAACAGTGTTGAAACAGCGTGAGTTGTCTGGCCTGTGTACAGGCAGGCATACAAGGCAATAGCCGACCTCTCCTGACGGATGTATCTGGCCTGCCGGTGTGGCGGTCCGGGCTTGTCGGCATATTCGGTTGTGTACATACATGTGTACAAACGCTGCAGCCTGGAGGAGTCGGTGTCTTTGCCCGCTCGCTGGCCGTCGTGCACCTTCGGCTCTTTGCGTCTGAGTCACGTCGGTGTGCGCACGAAGGAGGGCGATGGAAAGAAGCGATCTTTGAGGGAGTTTGCGCACGAGGGCTTTTTTTTTTTGTTTTAGATTTAGAAATGTGCAGGCGGTTAGCGATCTATCGCGACGACCAGAGTTGCTCCATCGCGGCCGGAGCCATGATCGCCAGGGTACTTGAAATATTTATTTGCCGGTTGGTTTGGGGAAATAGATTTATCTTTTCCCACTCTCCGCGTTCTGCATACACATACACATTCTGCGCGTGCTTAGCGGCCCTTTTCAACGTTGTTCTCGCAGCCGCTGTGCTAATACGGTGATGGCAGTGATGCTGGTGATTTGTAACAACTGGCAGTTCGACCGCTTTCAGTGTGGAAAACAGTTACGCCGCTCCCTCTGTTATTTGAGAGCACTGGAATGGTTTTACAGTCGTTTAAGGAGCCCCTTCACTTTAGTAGACAACGAGGCCGGCTTCAGGTTTGCCGAGGAGCTGCGCCACTAGATGTAGTTGTTTGTTGTTAATACGTATAGAAGCTGTGAATCCGAAGGCCAGCTTGTCTGGCGGTGTGATTCCCGCCGTCCGAAAACCTGCAGTGGCTGCTTAGTGGCTTTGGCGTTCACCGCCGGACGCCAAGCCGCTAGTAACGGGTTCGATACAAGCAGACGGTAAAAGCAAGCTATTAATTAATTTACCAGCACCACATCATAGGCAGTGGTAATTTACATGCCATGCGTATACTGTGTCTTTGCTTTCATTCCTCGCCGCTACCGCGGCTGCTCAGCGGTTATGGTGTTCGGCTGCTGACTGCAGCGACGATGGTCCGATCGCAGCCCTTGTCACTCTTCGATTTCGCGAAATGGACGAGAACGATAAGACCGCACGGGGCTTCCGAGCACGTTTCTTTTCGTGAAGCCCAGAAAACCGCGCATGCGCATCGGTGGGCTCGTAATTTTGGGATTCGGCTTCCCCTTCCGAGAGAGTTACGAGCAGTGTGTTTCTCAGCAGACAGCAGCTCGTGGCTGGGCGCGCGAATGCCATCCAAAGGCCGCTTAACTGGGCGGTGTTGAGAGAAAGAAGACGTAAATGGCGACTTGCTCCCAGTAGCACGAATCATCCTTACTGGTCCAGGAGTGTTTCCACGCTGTTTTTCTCGAGTGAAAGGGAAGAGGGGGAATGGGGGAGCTTTGGTCCATCGGCAGTGTAACCTTTTCTTGGTCGTTTGGCAGCGGGGGCATGCACTGTGCGAAAACAGGTCCTACTCTGCTTCCATTATCCACCATCACTGCACATTATCGTATTTGCCGCCGCGGTGGCTCAGTGGTTACGGCGCTCGGCTGCTGGCCGCGGTGATCGAATTTCGATGGAGGCGAAATTTTAGAGGCCCGTGTACTGCGTGATGTCACTGCACGTTAAAGAACCCCAGGTGGTCGAAATTTTCGGAGACCTTCAATACGGCGTCCCTCATAGCCTCAGTCGCTTTGTGACGTTAAACCCCCATAAACCATAAACGTTGTCGTATTTTTGGAATCAAACCTCTAGGATCGATTCTTTGAGCAGTTTATGCATTTCCCCAGCAGGACAGGGAAGACTGTTGCTTTTGTTGCTTCGCTGCAAGCTGCTGCCGCCGCAACAGAAAGGGCTAGTAAGGCGAAACTCTTTTCGAAATTGCTTCCAGATGTCCCTGTTTGGTCCCTAGTGAGAGTGCTGGCGTTACTTCCTGTTACGCATACGCTCGTTTTTCAAGAGAGCACGCTGTTCGGTGAGTCGATTAATCATTATCAACAAAGGGCACGCAAGCGCAGGCTCACGACTGATATTTTATTCGAAGAAAAACGCGTCTTTTATTACTATAGTCCTTGATATGTTAGAAGTTATAAAATATGCGTCTTCTTTGAAATAAAAATCAGTCGCGAGTCGGCGCTTGTTCTCTTCTCGTCCTTGTTTGTGTGTGCGCAGTACCCTCTGTCCAAGCATGTCATTCACTTTCATTGTACGTTCCTATGTTTTCTATAGCACTGCAGCGAAGCCCGTGATTGCTGAGTGTAGGAGTGTCTTGTGTGTAGGAGTGCATGTCTACGGGCGACATTGCACTCTTCGAGTGGAATACTCGGCTGACCGCATTTCCGATGCGGCGCTTAAGTTCAATCTAAGGCTTCAATGCCTTTTTGAAGCTCTTGCAATAGCACCGAGGGCGTTATATGCCTCACCGCAGTCTGCGGCTCGGCCGGCGGAAGGGTAGCGGAGCTTTCGAGTGGCAGTGCTTCTCCCAGCGATAGTTCCAGGCTGTGTGAAGGAGAAGGAGGTCGCGAGCAATGGAGTGACGTCAGCGGCTGCTTTGCTTCGGCTTCGCTCTCGGATACTGGAACACGCTTGTTCTCATGACTGATCTCAATGAGGTAAAGACAATGAAAGAGGACATCTTTTTTTCCCCCGTTAGCGTGTTGTTCTCCTAGGAGAATTAAAAAGAAAAGGTATTCGTTCGTTCTAGATGGCTTGCGGAGGCAAAGCGAGAGCTGTTAGTGGGCCGGGATTCTTTTTTTTTTTGTCGTTGACGCTGCTGCTCAGCATTTCTTGCCGTTCTCTTTTGTTGTTCTTCCTCATAGCCGGGAAGGAGGGAATGACGTACTCTGCGGCTGCTGTTTCTGCAGTCCCCTGCAGTTGTCGCTGTATGCGGGTTACCAACACTGCCGCGTTGTGCGCATTGGGGCCGACCGCACTTAGTTGGGAACGTGGCCGGTGCGCAATTGCGACCGCATCCGCTGGAACGCCTGCGCCTGACAGGCCGACCGTTCGCCTCTGTCGTGGGCTACTTCCTCTTCCCCTGTTAGACTGTACGCGGTGCCCTTTTTGGTTCTTACGGCGGTGACTCCCCGGTAAGCGTCATAGTAGCTTCGTAGCATGACATGACCACAAGCTCAGACATGAACGCGGTGGGCAAATACAATGCTGTCTGGGAGTGTCTTGGCCGTAAGGACAATGTGGACCGAGAGGTGGGTGTGCACGGGAAGGTGATGCCATCTTTCCTGTAAACCAGCGTAAGGGTTCGAAGCCAAACAGGGAAGGGACAAAACACAGCGCTGAACATCACTTGACGTTGCTATTCGGCCCTCAGGAACTTGCATATCCTTATGTCATGGCCAACTGAAGGCTGAAAGCCCACAAACAAGCCCAGCACCTCAGGAGGCAGAATGCGCTTTTGAATGCAGAAGCCAAGAAATCGTGATTTACACGAAAAATTTGCGATGACGGGTATGAAACGAGACGGTTCGGTGAGACAGGACGAAGAAATAGAGCCCCTTGTACAAGGAATAAAGCCGTACAACATGAACTGCGGGGCTGGGCTTGTTTGTGGGCTTTCAGCCTTCAGTTATATAGCCATGGAATAAGGATATGCAAGTTCCTGAAGTCCGAATGGCAACGTCAAGTGAGGATCAGCGCTGTGTTTTCTCCCTTCCTTGTTTGGCTTCGAGCCATTTCGCTGTTTTGCAAGAAACATGTCTGACCAACTCGCCCATCCGTTCATGTTGTGATGCCATCTGTCGCCAAGTGATGCAAGTTGGCCTAGTAGTAGGGAAAGCCAATGAATGAATGAATAAATGAATGAATGAATGAATGAATGAATGAATGAATGAATGAATGAATGAATGAATGAATGAATGAATGAATGAAGTCTTTACTGCAAGGAGGGATGGCTTTCGGCCGCTGGTGGGGAATTAGGAGGGACGGTGCCGAAGCAACCTCTAGTCGGTCGTTTACGTAGTCTTCAGAGCTGCGCGCCGTGAGTCAGAACGAACGTAGTGCGTAAGCGCTCTGGTGTGGGAGCCTCCTTCACTGGACAGTTTTCGGTACGGATTGTGATCTACCGCCAGGGTACGGGGCGTTTGAACAGGCCCACCCGCTTGCGCGGCTGCGCTTCCCCCATCTGTGCCAGTGTGTCCATGTAATTTGGATGTTGGTTGCCACATCACGCACCCGTCTCTTCCTGATGTCGTTAGCCACCGCGTCCTCTATCGTTGTTGTTGTGAGCTCTGCGGTTGTTGCGTATGAGTCAGCTAGGATTCGATAGTTACTTGCAGTTCTCCGTTCCAGAATATTCCCTGTGGTGGTCTTGATGGTATACAGACGGCTCCTCACATGGTAACAATTCCACGTGTAGGTTTGAGCCTCCGGGTATACCTGTGCAGCATCCGTGCAGATGTCTACTGTGTTCGGCGTCAGTTCTGTTCTCTTTTCGAAAACCGCGCTTAGCCTACTAATAGCTCTCTGTGTCCTTCGTCCGATCATCGGCGCATCCCGGGGAGGTGACATGTTATCCCCATGGGACCCACGGTGTCCCGTTGATTCGGCTCCCCCATGCCATGATCTGCTTCCCTTGTGTCGTGTTTTCAGACGGATCGCATTCGTGCTTTCGCTTCGTTGATTATGTGTCGCATGGGTGGCACGGTTGCCAGCGTCAGCAGCTCTTCGTTCCTCGTGCGTTTCGGCAAACCAGTAATGGTGCGAAGGGTGGCCCTGTGTAGCTTTTCGATGTCTTCGAGGTCGCGACCAGAAAACTCATACACGCGTGCACCGTTCAAAATTCTTCCAACCGCAACTGCTCTAACGAGTGTTTGGCACGATTTCTGCCGCGTTCAAGCGTACTTGTTCCAAAGTCTTCGAACCATGTGCAACATCGGAGTGTAGTGTCGCTTGAGTGTACGAATACATTTGTGAGGACTGTTACAGCTAACGATCGGCACCCCCAAGATCTAGGTTTGCCCGTTTGTAGATGTGATGTGTTCGCCAATGTGCAGGGGGATGTTTTTTTTTGCGTTAGTGGCATTATTTTCGTCTATGCTGATCTGTTGCGTCTCTTCTGGTGACAGCTGTAGTCCTAAGGGGTCTAAGCTGTCACTAAGGCTGGTGATTGCCGCTTGCAGTTAATTCTGCATGCTTTTTTTTATTCGGGTAGTCCAGCGCTTCCGTCCATATAGTGATGTCATAAACGTAAATGGTGAAGCCGGTCGAGGTGTCTCGTTCGAGCGCTTCTGCTGCATGGGTCATGGCCAAGTTGAATGGCATAGGGCTGAGGCTGGACCCCTGGGACAGCCCCTTTTCCAACTGTCAGGTTCTGAGACTCCATACCGACGCCTTCCATGAAGTCGAAATGGCCTGCTTTGCAGGAAGCTGCGTGTCCAATTATATGCTTTTTGACTAGTGTTTTAGGTGTCGAATGCATTGCGCATGTCAACAGCGAAGGTGTATTCCGGCATCTGTTCGCGGGATCTACGGTTGGTTACCCTTCGTAGCAGCAAAGGCAGTCGTGCGTGCCCATATTCGTCTGAAATACTGCCTGAGATGGGTGAAACCACGGTTGTGCGCATTTGATGCAGTACTGTATTCTTGTGTTTATCATTCTTGGATTAGTTTGCAGATTGCTGAGGTTAAAGCTATTGGGCATAGGTTCTCTGGTTTTGTGCGGCGTTTGCCTGGCTTCGTTCTGGGGTAGGCTGGTGATAGTCTGAGTGCATCGGGCACCAATTTGGATTCCCAGGATTCTTTTATGAAAGTTAGGAGCTGGTCTTCATCGCTAGGCCAGGTTTCTGAGCTCCTGCCATGTTGCTCCGTCTTGTCCGCGGGCCGATTTCGATTTGCCGTGGGCTAGGGCAGCCAGTAATTCGCGTGGTGTAAATGGCTCGTCAGCGTGATTGCGGGCGGCGGTGCATCGAGTGTCTCGGAATCATGCGGAAAGAACGCACGAATCACCTTGTCCTCGAGCACCGCTGGCTCCTCTCGCAGGAACATCTCCGAAAGCGAGGCGCGCCTTTCTTTTTGCTTAGAAGGCTCTGTAGAATTCCCTACAACTTTCTAGAGCCTCCTTTGAAGGGCATCTGCTGCTTTGTTTTTTAGTTGTATCCCACTATAGACAGTATGGAATAAAAAAAATTAACGCATACATGAATTAACGCCCATATATGCGGAATTAGTCACTGCCTACGTTCATAGGTCGCTTGGGGTCCACATACCTCTCCCGGCCCAGTAGTGCCCCGGTTAAGCGATGCGCCACTGCTCCGGCAGATGGCCGTTTCAAACTCAGCCACATGCTTGAGCCACAAACCACTTGCACTCGTGAGACCCGGATTGCTCGTCCCGAGCAGCGTTTCTCGTCCAGTCGTTCATATTACTGTCACCTGCCACGGTGGGCAGTTTGCTCACAATCCAATGGTCAGGCAGCCATCTGCAGCAGTATCCAGGTTTACATGACGTCACAAGCTTCGCCCTGCGTCACACGCAACAGCGGTCGCCATTTCCGCGTTCTAATGCTCACGCATTAATAACAAGCGATCTGTCGCACTATCGTATTTATTTATAATGCTGCTTTGGCGACAGTCGACGCATAATCTCCGCCACATATTTCACGTTTTCTGTTGGCTTTTTTTTTTCAGTTGCACATTGGCATGATTTCTCGTCGTGATCGTTTAATGTCCGTTCGGCCGGCGGCCACGCTTACCCATAATGCAAGGTCGAGGGCGCGCTGATCTGCGTCAGACGCGGGCTGCAGCCGCAGGTAGCACCCGTCATTCCTAGTCCGGCTCCTCCTCCGTCATTCGTGCCACCTTTGCAGCACTCTCCCGACGATTGCGCCACTGGGCGTTCCTTTCACGGTGCCGCCCTCTTTTGTCTGGGCGCCTCCCCCGGAAGTGAATTCCGACGCCAACGCCTCGTGTCGTAGTTTAGCGTGTATTTTCAGCGTCCTGTAGTTAGCGATTATTTTTGCAAGTGGCATAGATATTTCTCTATGTTGTTCTTTAGTTTTCACTTGGTCCATTGTGCACGTGTCCTTGCCGGCATTTGCATTTCGAGCTTGAGCTAATATATTCGTAATAATATAGAGAGCGCCATCTACTAAAAAGTAATCCTCCCGGCAAAGGAAATCGGATTTCATCGTGTAGTGCAGCTGCATCAACAGGTGGTTGTGCACTTATTTGGGAGTTGTTTATTTATTTATTGAGCATTCCTGAATATGTACGCGCACTTCCGTGGTTTCAAGGCGTTTAAGTAAACATTCAAATTTGTCCACCTTAAAATTTTCAGTAACTCTCATTTTTGCAGTAAATTTAGTGTGCCAAGACATTACAGATGAGTATTGCTTAATTTTCTGAATAAATGTATACCAGCTGTTTAGAGACAACCAGCGTGCAATTTACTTCCATCATCTGTGCGCGACGCCGTTAATGCGTGGTTCGGCACGTTTCCCACAGCATTTTGTCACTCGTACGGGATAAGCGCAAGGTAGCCGACATAAGGAAGTTTAATATGGAGAAAATCGAGCATGCTCCAAAAACGGAGGTAGCCTAAAAGCGGTGAAGAGGAAACTAGGCATAGGTAAAAACCAGATGTATATGCAATGTAAGGAGGGCAATGTCATTAACAATATGAATAAGATAGTTAAAGTAGCCGAAGAATTCTACACAAATCTATACATTATCCAATGTAATCATAATGTTAAGGATAGAGAGAGCAGCGCACAGCAATGCGTCAACCTGCCAATGACGAAAGAGGAAGTCAACAAAGCCTTAGGAGCAATGCAAAGGGGAAAATCAACTGGTGAGGATCAGGTAACCGTAGCTCTGTTGAAGGACGGAGGAGAGATTGTGCAAAAAAAAACTAGCCACCCTGTATACGCAATGCCTTATGACTTCGACCGTACCAGAAGGTTGGAAGAACGCAAATGTAATCTTAATTCATAAGAAAGGAGACGCCAAGGACTTGAAAAATTACAGACCGATCAGCCTTCTGTCCGTTGCCTGCGAGGTATTTACTAAGATAATCGCTAATAGTCAAGACAACGTTAGGCTTTAATCAACCGAATGATCAGGCAGACTTTCGCAAAGGATATTCCACAATGGACTATATTCACACTATCAATCAGGAAATACA
Organism: Amblyomma americanum; assembly: GCF_052857255.1. NCBI lineage: Eukaryota > Metazoa > Arthropoda > Arachnida > Ixodida > Ixodidae > Amblyomma > Amblyomma americanum. Next base: position 151,298,873 of record NC_135505.1, read on the forward strand.
GAAATGCGCAGAATAAAACCAACCACTGTATACGGCCGTCATATATTACTAGAAAGCATTTGACTCACTGAAAACCTCAAGTCATACAGGCATTGCGGAATTAGGGTGTAGAAGAGCCTCATGTCATAATACAGGAATATATATAGCAACTACTCAGCTGCCATAGTCCTCCGTAAAGCCAGCAATAAAATTCCAGCTAGGAAGTGCGCCAGACAAGGACACACGATCTCGCCAATGCTATTCACCGCAAGTTTACAAGAGGTATTCTGAAGCCTGAATTGGGAACAGTTGGGGATAAGAGTTAATGGAGAACACCTCAGTGATTTGCGATTCGCTGATGACAGTGCCTTGCTAAGTCACTCAAGGGATGAGCTGCAAAGCATGATAAACAAGTTAGAGAAGCATAGCATAACGGCCGGTCTTAAAATTAACGTAAAGAAAACCAAAGCAATGTTCAAGTCTCGCAAGAGAACATCAGTTCACAATTGGTAGGGAAGTGCTCGAAGTGGTAAGGGAATACGTCTACTTAGGGCAGGTAGTTGCCGCTGATACGGATCATGAGAGGAAAATAACTAGAAGGATAAGAATGGGGTGGAGCGCACATGGCAGGTTCTCTCAGATCATGAATGGCAGCATCCTTCAAGAAAAATTTGTACAACAGCTGTATCTTACCGGTACTCACCAACGGAGCAGAAACGTAGAAGCTAACGAAAAGTGTTCAGCTTGAGTTAAAGGCAACGCAGCGAGCCCTGTAAAGAAAAAAGGACATCCTAGTAGAAATCAAGAGGAAGAAATGGGCTTGGGCAGGGCATGTAATGCGAAGGCAAAATAACCGCTGGTCAAGGGTAACGGAGTGGATTCCAAGAGAAGGCAAGCGTAGCAGGGGGGGGGGGGGGGGGCAGAAGGTTAGGTGGGCAGATGAGATTAAGAAGTTGGCGTGTTATACGGTGACCACATCTGTCAAATGGCTAATTGGAGAGACATGGGAGAGGCCTTTGCCCTACAGTGTGTGTAGACAGGCTGATGATGACAGGATACAATCCTTGGTGAAACAGCTGACAAAGCGCTGTCAAAGGGTCGGTGATGTTCGGCTACGTTAGAAGTTACAAGACCCTCCTCAGGTACAGCGGTAGCGAAAGTCGTTCCTATACCCGAATACAGTTGAGCCAGTTATGCGGGTCTTGTCCTCATTGGCACTCGCTTCTCTCTTCTTAGTTTTTCATTTCTTTTCAGCCTCAGCCACTCTCTCGGCGTGTTCGTCTTCACAGCTTCCAAAGATTCGAGACACGCCCGGCTTGTGTTCCCTCGCGGTCGACGAACCTGTTTATTACTGGCCTTTTAATCTTTCTTTTGCGACCGGCATGGCCGTGGGGGCGTAGTAGCAGCGGCGGTACCAAAGTGGCACCTCGCGCGTGTGTGTGTGTGCGCGCGCCTTGAGCGGATTACAGAGGGCGCGCGAGTCGCCTGACCGATCACCGCGCCCCCTACTCTGCTACGTACGCCTTCGAGGTCGCTCGTTCGCTTCCTTTGAAAGTAAGCAGAGGAAGGATCGATGCCCGTTGTCAGTGGCGGCGGGTAGGTGGTTAGTGCTCTCTTTTTGTTATTTATTTCCGTGTTGGAGCGACGTTTCGGCCCTCACGATTTCGTGACCACTGCTTTCGCACCACCTCTTTCGGCACCGGCCGCAGCTGGGGTGCTGGTGTGGGGTGAAGCCGAGCGCTGTGGCTTTAGAGGCGAGCGAAAGATGTTTCGCGTTCCATTCCCGTTGCGTTTCTGCGTGCCTCGCCTGACGGATGTGCAGCGGGAAACTACGCATTGTAGAGCTGCCTTTGAAGCACTGCGCAGCTTTGTATCCATCGCTGCAGAGGCGCTTCCGGTTTCATGCATGCAACGGTTTTAATGTTTCCTTATGCCATTTTACCTTGTGGCCGGACCGGCTGATCAACAATGTAAGAGAGCCTCTGATGAGGTTTTTGGCGCTTCTTGAGATTTATAATCGCGTCACACGGGCATCCCATTCAGTCAGCGACCATATGATTTTTCGATTACCTCAAACAGCCCACAAGTCGCATATTGAAGTATAGGCTATCTTAAATTGAATGTGGCTCAGGAAATGCTGTTCAACTACCTCACAGTTCGGCACAATCCACCGACAGCGACAGAAGAGCGGCGATGCGCACTTCGTTTCAGCGTTCATTCTCGCTGGCCAAGTTCCCACAGAGCGATGAACGCGAAGGCTGTCCTTGTTGCAGCGCTTGCGGCGCACTTCTCGTTTTCGGCTCTCGGGAAGCGCGCGAAGAGGCGATAACAATTCGATTCACGGGCGCGCGGTGCACGAGGAAAGCGGCATCTCCTCCTGTACACCTGACAGAGTGCGGAGCTATCATTATGACAATAACTAATTGGAGAATTACTGAACGTAGTTTGAAATTTCATAATTAAAAGAGGAAATTTTCTTATTTTATTTCCTTCTATTATGTGTTTTTTGTGCACTCCCTGCACGATGTGCCAGATTCCGCAAGGCTTTTCGCGCCTGGTGCACTGCAATCGTTTAGGTACACTCAGGGTGTTTCCAATCCTCGAATTCGTGACATGCGAGCCTTGCTTTATGTGTGGCGCACGCACCTTTAAGATGTGTTCAAGTTGAGGATAAGAGTTGAAGGTAGACGGCGCTGCCTGCGAGGCCTTCAAGTCCTTCACTCCGCAAATTACTTTGGACACACTCCTCAAAACAGACTCAATGTGGGAATACTTTAGCTGGTGCTCATGTCCACTTTTCTGCTCATGGCAAGGCTTTCTTAGCGCCTTCGTGCCTTTTGCTGCCTTATGTGTGAAGCATATTCCTCCCTTTGCCTGACTGTATTTTGTAACGGCAGCATTCGCGACTTCGACGGCGGCATTGGTTTGTTGGCGGCAATGAAGAGTTGGCATTGCGGAATGAGCTAAGCCAACTTTATCCTGATGGTGATTTTCTGCTGCATATTGAGCACAAGTTTCATTCATTGCTTGTTTATTTTTACTAACACTCCGCGTGTTTTTTTTTTTTCTGTGCTCTGATGTTCCTGTTTTATTGTGGTTTCTACGGCTTAGTGGAAATCGATGAGGATGCGAGAAAGGTGCGAATTTGGAATATTGGAATCTAAGATGAAGACGAGGAGAAAGCAAAAAAAAATCTTGCAGCTTTAAGGTAAAGGTGTTTACAATTGAAATGCATTGCAGAATATTTCACATATTTAATGGGCTCAATTCTGTATGCATCCTTTTCTGTTCCCACTTTCAGGCGCCTCGCTGCCTATCAGATGCGCAGGGGCCCTCATGACAGCAGCTCATTCTCGGTCGTCTTTCACAGCTCTTCTCGCTCGAGCTCTGCGTGTGCATTCGTGTGGGATTCTTCTTGCCCGGGGATGCAAAAATTCGGAACTACGTGGATCCCAGCGCACTTATGATGGCTCAGTAAGTTCGTGATTTCTTTGAAGTTTTTCTCGGAGGGTGTTTACAGAAGTATTTTAACTTCCTCACATGTCGGTTCTTAGTCTGGACGTTTAGTTGTTGCTGTTGTTGCTTCCGGGAGCGCTCTTTTTTGCCGCATTTCATGATGCTTTCGAGGGATGTATGCAGCGACGGTGTAACTTAAATTCACGCCTTCACGGTGTGCTCGGTAGGAGCTGGAAGGCCAGCGCGTGAAAAAAAAAAGAAGTGACGTATGATGAGGAGGACTGTGCGCTTCAGGTTGACATCAGGGGATGTAAGGATAGCACTAAGACTTTCTTTTTTCTCCCATCTGCGAGCATCGGTCGGGCTATGAGGGGACGCCTCACCGCTAAATCTCTCGTGGTTACGCTCGAGACCAGCCAGTTCTCTTTAGTGTGCTTGGAGTGAAGGAAAAGTTTCATGGACCGCGCTAAATAAGACGAGCACGCAGACGACAAGACAAGACAGGCGAGAATATAGAATTGGTGAATTTTATGCTCTACAGCGCAGTACCATTAGAGACGCACATATTGGTAGCGTGGCTGTGGTAAATAATTCCATTTACTTGCGGTGCCCACTAGTGGTTTTCACTAGCGGTACCCACTTGCGGTAGTCCTAGCGGCCCCCCGCCTGTAGTACCACCTTGGAGTATATATACCCATGCATGGAGCTGCGACGGTGGCTGTACTACACTGTGCGTGTCATGCGCTAGCCATCGAACGAGCATCAACGACCTCCATTTTCTGTCGGCATGCTCTCATTCCAAATGAAATTATTGTTGTCGCTTTCTCAATTACTCGTATTGGCCCCCTTTCAGTCTTTTATACAATGTTATACCCCTGTCACACGGCCAGTTTCAATCACCCTCGAGTCGAGGGTCTTCGAGATTCTCAATCGCCATCGAACTCGCCGCTGCTACACGGCAAATCTCAATGGCCATTGAAATGGTTCTCGTGTCTCACTCTACGCTTGTGCGGCGCCACAATCGCTACTTTATAATTTACAAAAATAACAAATATTTGATAAATGTATACGAAATGCTTAAATACACGCATACGCGCATGTCGTTTAACATCCTTTTAATTGGGCGTACGCGACGGACAGATGCAGACACTGCTGTAGCCATTCTAATACAAGACGAGCCAAAACCAAGCCAGTCCAACTGCGTCGGAGCGCTGCTTCGTCAGGCTTAAGACCGGGGAAATCGTCATGATATCTGAAAAACAAGAGCTATTTTTCTCTTGAAACTTTATGCGAGAATAAGAATGGGCAAATCGAAGGAGAATACAACAGCTTAGAACACGATATTGCTTTGAGGGATTAGCGACGAAGCTGTTATCGCTGTGAAGCGGGCGGGCAGGGTGCCGCCATGTTGTCAACGTTAAGTACGCAAGCAACGCAAAGACTGCAACGCAAAATTAAGGCGCTTAATGCACTTAAAACCACTCTAATATATTTTTAAAATAATTTTACAAGCTGTTTACATTAAATGTTATGCGAATAATGTTTGTTCATGTTTCTGCACCGTGAATGTGTCGTGTACGAAAGTGCGCTTGGCGCCGCTCGGGGCAACGCTAGCAACCTTGGGCAGCGCTCGAAGGCCCTCGAAATCTCGATGGAGTTCTGCGCTACTCCGTTGACTCGATAGGCTATTGACTCGATCGCCATTGAAACTGCCCGTGTGGCAGCGCTCGATCGCCTTTGAGTCGATAGACTATCGGTTCGAGGGCCCTCGAAATGCCCGTGTGACAGGGGTATTAGAAGGCGGGTAAGTACTGCTACAGTCCGCATGTTGTGCACACTGCTTTGCATTTAAATTTTCTTCCAATGCGGGAGCATGCATCAACCCGACTCCTGAAGAGTTTGCTGGATGTTGTCAGTGTTCTTACGGACCTTCCTCTTGCAGCTGGAATTCTTCGTGTAATTGCACGCCTTGTATGGCGCCCGAAATCACCCACTTGTTCCCACCTCTCTTCACAGCTGTTATTTTGAAAAGAATAAATCAACGAAAGGCGCCCTTCGCAACGCCATGGGTGAACACGCACACATACCACCGGGACCACCTTCTCTCAGGGGCCGCTGTTTGTGCTGCAGTGCGTTGAACTGCACGTACGCTCGAGCACGGATACTCTTCTCCGCAGATAAGGAAGGGGCGTGCCCAGAACGGCGCGTGGCGGCGTCGACTGGCGTGATTATTGCGGATGGCGCAGGCGATGGGCGGCTCGCTTGCTCCGGGCCCGGCGCCATCTGTCTCGCGCTGGCCGCAGCGGCGCTCGGACTTTATCAAAAGGGACGCGGCATGATGGGAAGGGGAAGGGAGGGGGAAACGAGAGGCGGAAGCGCCGCAGGAACGCCCCTGCAATTCATTCCGTCCATCAGTCAATCAATCGGCAAGCCGCCGCTGAGGCCAACGAACGCACGGGGCCCGGCCGCTCTCGGGATGTTTAGGCACTCCGGCTGTACGCGTCACGAAGGCGCTCTCAGAGAGTGCGAGCACGAACATAGCAGGCGCCAACAAGGAAGCGGCAGCCACTGTGTGTCGTGTATGTAACGTGCTTCCCAGGAGGCCGGGTGGTTGTGTGAAAAAGTGCGGGGACTTTGGATAGAATGATCTTCACCTTGCGTACCCTGGCTTTCTTCGCTGCCTTGAAAATCTCATCGCGTGAAGATAATTGACGTCGTCGTTGTTCATCTCCTACTGAAAAATGTATATAGGTTTGAATGGGTCAGCAAACGGGGTTATGGCACATTTGGTTTGGTTTATAATTTTAAGGTCCCAAAGCGACTCACGCTATGAGAGACGTTGTAGTGGAGGGCTTCGGACCTAGGGTTCTTTAACGTGCACTGACACCGCACAGTACACGAAAAGAGCGGGTTCGATACCACCCGAGGCAGTATGATGAAGGCCCATGTACTGAGGGATATCAGTGCACGCAAAAAACAACCCAGGTGGTCGAGATTATCCGGCGCCCTCCGCTACGGCGTCCCTCATAGCCTTAGTCGCTTTGGGACGTTTAACCTATAAACTAAACCAAAATGTGCCACATTCATATTTGCTGACCCATTCAAGGAGATTCGTGACCGCACAGGGTTGCCCGTAATTGTAGCGAGGTTTGAGCATTGTCAGAATGCATAAGACAGCTTTTACCCCCGACCTCCTCATTTATTTGGTGTAAAATAACTGGTCTGATCGAATGATTGATTGATAATTCGTTTCAGGCCAAGCTATTTCTGATAAGCTGTCCCATGCGACGGCTTCCAGGGCCAGTCCTGTGACCTTGTATTTTGGCGCCCTTCCTTTCTTGTTGTTTCACTTTTTCAGCGGCCAAAGAAGTCTTCAGTCGCACAAAGCTTGAGTTCTTAAGCCTTATACCAAGCCAATCGTGCTCGTCTGGGAGCTGCACAACTTATTTCGGCTTCATGCCAGCAAGTTGTGGCCCTTCTGAACTCGCCTTTCCTTCGCTAGATATTTTTTACACTTCCACAAGCTTAAATCCCTGCACTGCGCGCTTTCTGTCTCTCATCTTTTATTACTGCCACTTTCCTCCTTATGGCGCGGTTGAGGTACAGTCACTGCAGCGCCACTTCCTTTCTCAAAAATCACTAATATTTTTTATTACGTAAATTGTTAGCGTTGCTCTGTGAGGAAGTATTCGGATCTTAAATTTTTTTTATGTTATAAAAGCCAATGTCAGGCAAACTAAAGGATTAGAGCACTCCTAATCACGGCTATCTCTAAGACCGGAGCTTGACTTTTTTCGAAGATACAGAAAAGTGCCAATATTGATGGCCATCTCATACTCGTTACAGATCTCCCGTTGTGTCACACAAAAGCCCCTAGGAGGACAGTTTCGCTCGAAGAGGCATCGTAATTCACAGTCGTTAAAATCTTCCTCGTGCTTTGGGAACGTTTACACAAGCGCATTTTTTTCTTGTCATTTAATTGGAAATATTTCAGCTGAAATCGCCATTTGTTTAGCGTTTAATCTGTTTATTTTTGGTCTGTTACAAGACTGCGACGTGAAAAGTCAGGAACCTGAATTATTCCTGCAGGTGATGCCAGAAGCAACACTGTTCATCTTTTTAGGAGCATTTTTAGCCTCCTTCGCCTGAAATGTGTTCGCTTTAATTCTGAAGGGAACAAAAAGAGTTGTACAAAGTATGCATTGATTCTATAATGTCACGATAAACTGCAATAGTTCTAAACCAGTTCACAAGGAAAAGTAAGGCTTCTAAAGCGCGTGCCCATCACGGACGCAGTACCTAAATCTCTCATTAATTTAATTTTTGCACAGGATTTCCTTCCTACGTGAAGCATCGACTAATATGTAGTATGTACACTTCTCGTTTATGACGTGAGTTACGCGGTGTGCACCTTCAGTGTTATTTTTATCGTGTGGCACATCAAGGATCCTGTCGAACGACGGCTACTTAACAGTAAAACCTGTGTGGTTTCAGTCACTTTATCACTTCCTCTGCGAGTAATTATTAGCAGTTTGAATCGTTGTACTGCCCGTGTTTTAGAATTCGGACCATTCTAAGTTTATTTCGTTAGGCTTGCAGACACTGTCAACAGGAATTTACAGGGCCTTTTGTCATATATTAAATCTGCCTCCGCACATTATAGACATGAAATAAGAGGAGAATTTAACGTTGACCACAAAACATCGAACTTGTCTCCACGTTACTTGAGCGCCTGGAAAATGATTGCTGTTCTTAGATCGCCCGTTGTGTCGCTCAGAAGGCCCGAGGAGGCCACTTCCGTTCGAAGAGTCATCTTGAGCATGCGCTTTCTGCTGACCGCGTGCATGCCTAGCCGTAAATTTGTGCACAGTATATAAAAACTGCGGCTGAAAATAGCGACGTGTAAGGGCAGACCCACCGTTTGGTTTGGTTTGGGTGGGGGGGGGGGGGGGGGGGAATGGCGCAGTATGTCTCACATCTCGGCGGACACCTGAACCACGTCGTAAGGGAAGGGATAAAGGAGGGAGAGAAGAAAGAGGTGCCGTAGTGGAGAGCTTCGGAATAAGTTCGACCACCTGGGGATCTTTAACGTGCACTGACATCGCACAGCACACGGGCGCGCCTATGCGTTTCGCCTCCATCGAAACGCGGCCGCCAAACCAAACCGTGGGCAGACCCACCGACCCGCCGCGGTGGCTCAGTGGTTAGGGCGCTCGACTACTGATCCGGAGTTCCCGGGTTCGAACCCGACCGCGGCGGCTGCGCCTTTATGGAGGAAAAACGCTAAGGCGCCCGTGTGCTGTGCGATGTCAGTGCACGTTAAATATCCCTAGGTGGTCGAAATTATTCCGAAGCCCTCCACTACGGCACCTCCTTCTTCCTTTATTCTTTCGCTCCCTCCTTTATCCCTTCCCTTACGGCGCGGTTCAGGTGTCCGCCGATATGTGAGACAGATCCTGCGCCAATTCCTCTGCCCCAAAGCCAGTTTTAAATTTTCAACCGTCGGCAGCGTTGTAAGCGAAAAATCACGCGCATGGATCTGGTAGGCGCTCTCGAGGCAGCAACCCAGGTCACGTGACCGTGTGGCGTCATCACAACATGTCCATGGGACAGTGCGCAAACTGCCCACTGGTCGCTCGGAAAGAGTAACCTGAGTCGCACAAGTACCACCACTGCGAACGCCTGCCATCGCAGAGCCAGGCGGGGTATGAGGGATCTATGCATGTAGAGAATGACGTTATGTGTATCTGGGAATTAACCCATTACGCTTCGCGTCATACGCTTAAGGCGGAGCTTAAGTGTCCCCTTCGAATTTATTATGCATAGTGTGTGCATGCGCGCGCACGCTCGCACAGACACGCATGTCTGCCCTCGTGAGCGCACTGTGTATGCGTTCTAGTATGTATTCATCGTGCAACCTTCCAGCTTCTGTTTGCACCGCAAGCTGCACACACAGCGCCTAAATGCCCGCCCAGCCACGCTTAACTGGCGAACAAGCGCGCAACACTTTTGCGCTAGGCGCAGGTAATTTTTTCTGGCTTATCGATACATGAACACAACTACTGTGACAGCAGAGCTCTATTCGGCACCCCGCGAGTACCAGAAAGGTCTCATTAACTTGGGAACATGTGTGCTATCGCTCGTCACTCGGCACGCTGCGACCTTTAAGCGCCGGGAACACTGGTACCGGCTCTGTCCATTCGCAGGTGAACCCGATGCCCCAGTGGCGGGCAGACCATGTTCGTAAACCTTATCGCACGACTGCCGTCGCATGAACGCGGCTTCCTTTGCATCTGCCGACGGAAGGGACTGCACGTCTTTACTATCTTCGCCCTGTAATCTCTTTCTATCGCCCCCTGGGGTTCCAGACACCGACTCGCTTAGACCTTTTACGAGCTGCCAATTATATAGGTGCCGTCGCGCTGATCTGAGGCTTTTCTGGAGTCATTAGAGAGGAAAGCCTTTCTGCTACGCTGTATTTATTCTTTTTTTTATTACTCACGAACTAGTCTTCGGGAGGTCAGTCGTCATCCTTGCCTATGCTATATCCGTCGTCAAAAGTTTAAGCACCGGCTAGCGACGTTATAGTCCAAGAAAGCTTCCCAAAAGTGTGCGGCTCTTTGCTCGCTCATTTCTGTAGGCATCCAAGTATATAACTGACCTGGAAGGCTGCACTCCAGCAGTGCTTTGTGCGCGCCGCTGGTTGCCTACGCTGGACAAGTTTAGTGACCCTACAGGCGTCAATCGCTTTCCCCTTGACTCTACGGTGCTTCGTGACGAGCCCGGGGAAAGCCCCAGAGGGAGACGTTAAGTCATGCGAGTCGACCTTGCGTTTGGATTGCTCTTGACGGAGAAAGGGAGGGAAGCCAAGGCCGCACTTCAGTCGGCCAGCAGCCTCGCACTCCGCCACGCCCCACCATCTTCACACACCCGCACACCTGTCGGCGGGTGGCAGGCCCATGCGGCGTTCGCTGAAGCGTTCCGGCGGCTGATTTAATTGACTGTTTTGAAAGCAGTAGGCGTTTCTCGGAGCCGGCGCACAACTGTTTTTTCCCTCGCGTTTTTGGTGAAATATAAACATGCCCCTAAACATTGAAGGAATTGGCACGTCCGAGCGAAAAGGGCGCAGAAGGTGGGAAAGTCCGGGCGGTGCCTCTGTTCCTCACGGTGGATGGTCGGAGTATTGCTTTCATATACTGGAAGCACATCTTGTGCACTGTTTAAAGCAGAGCGATTCACTCTGAACACAATGCGCGTATTATTGCCCATTCGCAGTGTTCCTGCCTAAGGATTTGATACGTAATAGTGTTCCTGCATCTGTAGCACGCTATGCTGGGGTTGGGGGTTCGGGCAAGAGAAGTTCGGATAGAATTTCGGCATCGTACCGTGATTGGATAGGCTGAGGCCTCTTCTTTAAGGGCTCCACCGGAAGCGTGTAGCATATAGTTAAGGACTTCCGTTCGTGGTTACAATAACCCGTTTGCTTCTTTTTTTATTATCGAGTAAAAATAAGTTTCAAACAGCAAGACACAACAAACCAAAATTGAAAGTAGTCCTAACAGCCCAAAAGCAGGCGCTGTGCACGACGCAGACCAAGGGACAACAGCAGTCCTCTTTGTCGGCTGCTCGAGCACAACCTGCTTGTTTATTTTTCTGGTTGCAGCCTTCGAGGTGAGTGCACTGAACGATCTCGTTCGTGCGCGCGTATTTGCTTCTGCGGACGCCGTCTTTTTCGTGGCTGGTGCCAGAAGGAGCACGAGTTGCAGTTTCTTTGTCTTCCGCTTTGTTTGATTCTACTCTAGCTCCGTCTTGCTGTGCACCTGCAGAATTAAGCTATGCGTGCCGTGTATTACTGCTGCCCCCCCCCCCTCTCTCTCAAAACCAATAAAGCTAGACAGTAAACCGAAGCCCCGACTGCGCACTGGCGGCAATGTGTGCAATGGCGGGCGGGGAAGCAAGGCTCTTTGCGGGTGAGTGCCCTGGACCGAGATGGAGGACGTCTTGGTCGATGTGAGTGTTCTTCGCCAATCGGCGTCACTCGGTCGGACATGCTTTTGAAGAATGTAAAAAGGAAAGTAAGGCGCGGCGGGAACTTTCCCCGGTGCCAGAGTCGTTGCCCCGGTCTGACCTGTGCCGTGTGGAAGGTCTTGCCATCTTCGTCACCCCTTTGTTGTCTGAACGAGACCGAACGTGGGCTGAGGGCAGCAATCTTTCATTTTCTTCTTATCTGAATCTCTTTTTGCACTCGCCGCCCCGGCATTCCTGTCGTCTTGTCGTCATTTGCCACTTGACTTCTCCGAGCGAAGCAAAAGGGGTAGTAGCCCTTGTCTGACGGATGCGGCTTCCAGGCTGGAATTCACTGTCCGCCACGCGTGGACGGGCCGCAACGCATCGAAGAGGAACCGGGCGGGATTGTTCTTGTGTATCTTTCTGCCTCTGGACTCCTTTCATTGTTTTCCTTTTTTTTTTGCTTCTTGCAAGATGATTGGTCGTGCCGTCTTGGCAAACCTGTCGTCGCCGGCATTTGGCTTCTGTGGGCCAGAAGGAGCGGGTCTTGATATATTCGGTGAGGGCCGAGAGCGCAACCGCTGCATTTGTAGACACGGGCGAGGAAACATTGAGAAGGAACTGGGCGCAACCCTTATTGCGTCTCGTACCCTTTCGTGGGCCTTCGATTTTTTCTTTTTGCTTGCGTGACGCCCCGGTTACCCTCTGCCCTGGCAACCCTGTCTTCACCGTTCCTCGGGGCAAGCCGTGTTTGACCGTCGCTGCAGGCGGAGCTGCGGGCAAAGAACGCGTGCCGAGGCGTGTGCAGTCGGGACGAAACACCCTGAAAAAAGCTTGACGACATTCTTTTGTCCTGTGCCACTATCCTCTCTTTTGCTTTTGGCAGCCGCCTCGTCGGAACTTGGTTTCTGCCGGCCGAAGTGGAACGGCCATGTTGATGAGAACGGCACAGGTTGGGGCCAAAATATGCGAGATTGTATGCAGCAGACTGGACAACGAAAAGGCATCGAGCAGCGCTGTTTTGATCTGCTCTTTTTGTCCTTTAGTTTTCTTGTTTTCTGCAGGACCTATGCACTCTGTTCTGGTTACCATCTCCGACCGACTTGGGCCAAAGCCAGAAGAGGTGCTGAGGTCGGCGGAAGGTGTTGCAGAAGAGAGGTTGGAATTTGCTTCGGGTGCATTTATAGGCAGGGCGGAATGGATTGAACCTGGCGGGAGCAGGATTGATTTAGTGTTCTTATTTTTTTCTTTATATTTCTCCTTTTGCGGGCGGCTAAACCATGCCACTGTCGGCACGTTGTCTACCAGAGGTAAAAAGAAAAAAAACGCCTTGGACTGGCTCGGTGGAGACAACCAAAACAAAAAAAAACAAAGGTCGTCGCTGAAACTGTCGGCGCCGGATCATCAGAGCCGGCCAGAGCGGCCATTGAAGAGGAGCACAAAAGGAGTATTTCCGTGCTTCGTTTTCGGTTAATGGTCACACCTGTGCTAATTTCTCTCATTGTTTCTTTTCTTTTTTAGTGGATGTTACGCGCTGCAGCTGTGTAGTTCTTGCGGTGTCATTCGATTGATGCAAACGTGAAGAAAATATAATTTGCTGGACTACCGGAGACCCGCCGCAGTGGCTCAGTGGTTAGAGCGCTCGGTTACTGATCCGGAGTTCCCGGGTTCGAACCCGACCGCGGCGGCTGCGTTTTTATGAAGGAAAAACGCTAAGGCACCCGTGTGCTGTGCGATGTGAGTGCACGTTAAAGATCCCCAGGTGGTCGAAATTATTCCGGAGCCCTCCACTACGGCACCTCTTCTTCCTTTCTTCTTTCATTCCCTCCTTTATCCCTTCCCTTACGGCGCGGTTCAGGTGCCCAACGATATACGAGACAGATACTGCGCCATTTCCTCCCTCCCCCTCCCCCTCCAAAAAAAAGAAAACCAATTATTATGGACTACCGGATCCGATAAAGATATTCGTGCGAGAATTTGCGGCTGGACGGAAGGCACTGAAAGGGAACGAATGGAAATATTCCTCGTCCCCGTTCGTGCATTAGTGCGCATGCGTGCATTCATTACGTATTGGGCCTTTGGGAGTGTGTTCGTCGGCTGGCTTGGCAGTATATGAATAATGAAAGTGACTGAAGAAGGCAAGAACTAGATGTCACACACTCCTTGCTTTCATTCATGTTTGCTCCTGTGAAAACACAGGAAAATAACGGAGCAGGCAGACCTTCACTCGATTCTATCTTGTACTCCTTCACCCATTCCTTCGCTGCGTTGTTCAGATATCCACCCAGAGCAGGGTAATTACCTCGTGGGCTTTATCCGCAGAGTGGCCACAGACAATTGACCACGGCCTCTCCCAGAGGAAAACCCTTAATATGACAGACGATCTCATCACCAGCCGTTCAGCTTATCACCTTCCTTATCAATTGCTCACCAAAACGCAACAAGACAGAGAAGATGTTCTTTTCGCTAATAGATATAGTGCGTTTCCATCCACATATGGCATACCCGCGTATGCGGAATTACTTGCAGCGCAAGATAAACATCGCAAATTTTTTTCTGACGCAATATCTGGGCCTCATGAGTTATGCTAAAGGTTAGCCTTTCATTTTGGGTCTGCCTATCACCTACCGCACCTCACACAACACAGTGGAAGTGAACGTGCTGAAATTACGAGGGAACGGAGATGCGTCGAGAACAGCAACTACGGGTTCTCGCATTCGGTGACGTGCTAAGGAATGACTCCAGACGGATTATGCTGATCCGTAGATCGCCACAGCGCCTCCATGAGAACGACTCTCGTGCAGAGTGCATGCGCACCATTGCCGCCGGTGCTTGCACTGATTTTCCTTCGCATCTGTTCGTGTTCCTTCACGAGGTGGAATCCGGGCGGCAGTGGCCGTCGCATTTAGGTTCCGATAAAAAAATTTCCGAAGTAATGACTGCGTGGGCAAAGGAAGAAAAAATGGCCCTGGGGGATATAAGGTAAGAGAATCCCATGGCCTCACTAGAACGATGGGTTCTTATGGTTCTAGCTGTCAGAACCTATGATTCCAATGAGTCCAGCTGCCATTGGAACTCCAGCCAAGGCAATTGTAATTTCATGCCTGGCAATCGGAGCAGGCAGTCCGGTTTCGGCTGCTCTAGGGCTGGCTCCATGGCTGGTTTCATGACTGGCAAATTGGTTCCGTGACGTGGAGTACGTTGCAGAGCTCGAAAAACTGAGTACTTTTAGAATGAAAAAACAAACACAATAGAAGTGTGAGAACTGGTGTCGTCAAATGACACGTGACCACATACTATCAAGCTTACTGTCAGACGAAAGGTATTGGTGCGTATGACTGAGTGCAGTGTACTGGTTGCACTGCAACTGCTTGCACTGTTATGCAAAATACGTCTTTATGCAGATGATTGCGCCATTTATCACAGCATCAAGTGTTCCTCTGACCATTATTATCTCCTGAGAAATTTAGACTGTATACCGCGCTGGCGTATTAAGTGGCAGATGTCTCTTAACCCCACTAAGAGTCAGTTTGTCTCCTTTACACGTAAACACGACCCATCCCTGTTTAGTTATACTCTAGACGCTGTACAGCTGCCGCGAATGAGCGAATATAAATATTTGGATGTTTATTTTTCATCTAAACTAACCTGTAATAAACATGTAGAATACATATCAGCAACGGCTTGCAAAATGCTAAATTTCATCAAACAAAATTTCAGAAATGCGCCTGCCAAAATTAGAGAAATACTTTACTAACGTAACATCTATTTTGGAGTACGCCTGTACGGTTTGGGACCCCCATACTAAACTTCTTTCCGACATGCTTGAAAGGATACAAAACCGTGCAGTTCGATTTGTCTGCAATAATTATAATTTCACGTCTAACGTTACATTACTTAAGGATGGGTTGGAATGGGAACTATTAAGCAGGCGAGAAAAAATTTGCGGGTAGAAATGCATTACAGAATGTAGTTCAGAACAGTTAGAGTAGACAGAGAAGCTTACTTCTTGTCTCCTCATTTTGTGTCTTAGAGATGCGATCCCCAATGCAAAATAAGAGAATTTAATTGTCGGACCGATGCCTTTCGTTATTCATTTTTTCCACACACTGTCAGCGAATGGAACCGACTTCCAAAGAAAATTGCTGAATGCCACAGTGAAACATTGTTTCGGGCTTTGTTGTCAGATGTGCAGCTGTTTGTGCGGTGCATTCGTTTAATTTGCTCGTTCGTCCCTTTCATTTTTTTCTTGTTTGCTATTGTGGCGCCATTCTGTTCTTTTCTAGCCTTTTTTTTTTTTTGCTCTCTCACACAACGGTCTCTCGCAAACAATATGAATTCCCCCCCTGCAATAGTGCCTTCGGGCGCTGCAGGTATTTTAAATAAATAAATATCGGCGTCCAGTTGAAATCTGCGGTAATTAATTCGCGGCTTTTGAAGTGGCCGTTTTTGTGACGGTTCTTTGGCATATAGAGGCAGTAGGATAATTTTATTCATCATACACTTCAGACACCTCCCTCCTATCCTTCTACGATGTGGTACGTCCGCTCTTCCCACGCAGATAAAGGGACAACCCCCCCCCCCCCTCCGGTCTTTGCTTCAGCGCTGTTTCTTTGTAATTCGCCAGCAGCTTTCCCAGACTCTCTTGCGGCCATCGACGCCGCGCGCTCTAAAGTAGCAGCCATGAAGATAGCCCAGGTCAGCAACGCCGTCTCCAGAACTAATGTGCAGAGCGCACTCCCCAGGCGACAAAAGTTTAAGATTTTCTGCTCACTGCTGGAAAGCAATCTAATTTTAACCAACTTTATCGTACAAATAGTGTTCGTATGGAATGTATTTTTTTTTTCACTTCGCGCCGCTCTTCGTTCAGATTGTTTCCTCCGGGCCATTTTTACTTTCACCAGTCGAATTTACATGGAGCCGAAATGCGAAAACATCCCTTTCCGAGCCTATGCGAGTGGGACCCATATGGCCGGTGTTCTCCTCTACGGCGGTTGTCGTAGACCGTTTCGGGACGTTAAACGAGAATCGTTGGTTCGGTCCTTCTCATAATCGTCGTCAATATCTGTCTCGCTGACCCGACTGCAGAACCAATGTCTCTTCCAGCGACAAAGTCACCAATCCTCTGCCACGAATTGATGACTCCTTGGACCGGCTGTGCTACGCCACGTACTTCTCGTCGCTAGATTTACGCAGTGGCTATTGGCAAATTGAGGTGGACTAACGCGACCGGGAAAAGACCGCCTTTATTACACCGGATGGTCTGTACGAATTCCGGGTGCTTCCTTTCGGCCTGTCCTCGGCTCCTGCAACCTTCCAGCGGATGATGGATACCGTGCTTGCCGATCTAAAATGGCAGTCCTGCCTAGTGTACCTGGATGACGTCATCTTCTCCGTCACGTTCGAAGAGCACCTGAGGGGCCTGCCGCTGTGTTCGCAGCAATTCGTTCGGCCGGCCTTTCCCTAAAGCCCGAGAAGTGTCACTTCGCTTTCCAGGAGTTGAAGTTTCTGGGCCACATGGTGAGCGCTAAGGGAGCCAGCCCTGACCCCGATAAGACTGCCGCCGTCGCTGCTTTTCCCGTACCAACCGCTATATGCGCAGTGTGCTCCGCTTTCTGGATCTCCGTGCCTATTATCGGCGTTTTGTGCACAATATATTGATCATACCGCGTCATTGAGACTGTTAACAGACATGCTTACACTGAGCCTGTGTGCTAGCAGGGAATGTTGATTGCGAGCTTCCTTGAGGGCTTCCGGATAGATTGCTTTCTTAACGGGCCACAAAGAAGCGGGAAAAAATTCTGAGGGCATTTAAGTCTGCATACGTGCAGGAATACGAAAGCATGGAACTTTCTAAAACGTGGGTTTTTTTTTCCCGCTACGCTTGTAGGCACGACATTTTTCCGGTTGTTTTATTAATTATTATTTTGTAACTTTTTCTTGTTTTTTTCGATTATATCCTTATTTTCTACTTCATTGTAACCTTTTGTGAATCATTTTTAAAAATTTTTTCTGTACAGTTTTAGGTATTTTGACTTTCAACTTCTTTTTTCCTTTTTTGTTTTTTACTAATTACTAATCACCCATTACGTAGTAATTGCTAAGAGTATATGTTTTATAGCAACTATGCCACTGATGAGGTCATAGTGTGACAGATTTCGCGGGCGGACGGACGGACAGCGACGAGCCATTAAAGGCTTAATTTCGACTGAATAGAGCGGAACGCGAAGGAGTAAGAGTGACCCTCTGTTTGCGCGGCTCTGCCAGCTCTGTCCATGGTCGAGGATTCGATATCGGCTGAGTGGAGAAGATAATGCAAAAGCGCCAGTGTACTGAGATTTTAGGTGGAAATTGAGGAACCGAGGCTGGTCAAAATTGGCCCGAAGACCTTTCCTAGAAGCCGCGCAGCTTATTCCACAGTTTTGCCGTGGCACGTAGACATCAGTCCATTAACCACTTTTCATCGCTTTTTAGGGCTTCTTATTTTCTGGCACAAGCGCCAACTTGTGGTGGAAATCAAGGTAATTGTAAGATACTTTGGCTCCTTTGCGGCAGTCGCTGTGTTATTGAACTACACCGAATAACCGATTCCATAGCATTTTTGTGTAGGCACTTACCTTGAAAATATGCTGTGCGGCGTAGTCGTCGATGCAGACTTCCGCTGACCACGCTTCCAACGGCCAAGGGCGAGAACTTCTGAGCTGCAGGGTCGCGCGAACACTCTGCGAAAAACGATGGCTGCAACTGACGCGTGCTTGGAGGCGCGTCTATCTCATCCGTGCGCGGTCGTATAGTGTGAGATCGGCCATATTGTCCCGAACGTTTCCTTCGACGGCTCGTTGGGGGTCTGATGTGAACGTCACCTGTGCTGGGAAGTTGCCTTGCAGCTGAGTCCAAGTTAAATTAACAGAGAGGAAGGATTCGCAGTGGAATCATTCGTTGGCGGGCACGTTTTTTGTTTGTCGACCGTTCGTCCTAAACATCCTCCTTCCCCTGAGGATATGTCTTGCGCTGGCAGCCCTCCTTTGCTGGACGTCGTCTTGTCCTTGACGTCTGCGATGCGGTGCGCGTCTTTTGTCTTTTCGGTGCTTCTCTTTATCGCTCGAATATCTTTTCTCTGGGATGTCTTTTCCGGTCACACAACTTGAAATAAAAATGCAGGATACGTGGGCTGACCAGAAGTCGCCATGCTAAATTGGAACGTTGAATCCTTGCCCATCTTGAGCTCCTTAGCAGTTGGGTGCTCGTTGCTTTGAAGTGGCACACTGGGGCTGTGTGTGACGACGACCTCCTATGGCTAGGTGCTCGCTGTTCATCTCCGTGTGCCTTACTTGTCAGAGGGGATGTTCTTTCTTGGTTGTCTGTACATCAGGGAAAGTACAGCCAGGTGAAGTCTTGAAGAGAACAATGGGCACGCGCATGTTCTTCTCAATCGCTGCTGTTCCGTTTAACAGTTTCCAATAGGTTCGTCGCAGAAGCCGCTGGTGGAAGTAAAGGCGAAAGAAAGGTCTGGACTAATGATTCACGGCGCTTACGTGCGGAAAGGGGGGTGGGAACGGTGACAATGGGGTTCTCCTGGACTAGAGCAAACCAATTTCTCTCGAAGCAACATAGGCGTTCAATTGAGCACGCGATAGCGGCAGACGCTCGCAGAGTGGATAGAATCTTTCGTCTACGCGGAACAGCAGGTCGACAAATCGACGCCGGCACGCCAGCGGCTCGGCGAGAGTGAATCCTCATCTGTGGATGCTTTTTCCGTTCGCGCAGCAGCCCATTCTCGAGGGAGGCGAACTCGGTGTTACCGAACTTGTTTGAACCGCTCCAACTTGCCCACCCGGCGTTGCCGGAACGAATCGGACACCGTCAAAGTTGGAGGGAGTTGCATTTCCTCCTCTCCACACGGTGTGTGCCCTCAAGGAGGAACGTGCGCGCCTCCCGCGTGCGCAACTTCGCAGAAAGGGAGAGTGCAGTAAAAGAAAAACGAGCTTAATAAAAGCAGTCAACACGCGGACGTTCTTTTAGCAGCGGTTGCCTTTACCCTCGGCTTTCTTCTCCGAACACGTGAAGAGCGCGCGTATGAGTCAACCACGAATTGGGAGTTCTTGTCGGGGCCATTCCTACTCTCCTTTCTAAAGATAACCGGAAAGTTCGGCCTCTTAGGGGCAGGGCACGCACAAACAAAACTCCGTATTGCAAAAAAGAAAAGCAAGCTTAGCTGCCTCGCTTTTTGTTGCATTTTGACGCCCTTTTCTCATTACCGTACCGTGGTGAGCGTGCGCCGCAGTGGCTCCGACATGAAACACTGCCGGTCTGCGGCATTTCTCCCTCCTTCCTTTCTTCTTCCGAACGCCCTAAAAACACGACAGAGTTTGGTAAACAAAATCAGAGGGTAATACAAGACATCCTGCCTATGTCGCGTAGTGGTCGTCGTGTATTTTGCTCTCCTAAACCAAAAATGCATTGTGAGGAATAATTCCTAAATGAAAAGAGGAATGCCACAGTCCTTATTTTTCGTCATCTCTTGGTGTAACCTCTGCGATGTCACGGCGCTGCCAGCTGAAGCTACACGGAATAGTAGAAATGCCCTGTCGTCTTTGTAAGTAATTGGTGACGGCACTCCGCCGCCCTAGCTTCACTGCCGTGAGGATGCTTTCCGCAGCTCCTAAAAGGGAGGATGCGGCTGACACAGACTGCACGCGATGATAGGAAACGTCCTGTTGACGTCTCGCAGTGTACGGTATCTGCCCTGTCTCTTCTTGTGGTCACAGTCTTCCGTGGAGCCATGCGGAGGCAGAAGTAGGGTCAATAGAAACTGCCTCTCTCCTTGCTAGGCTTTTGCGACGTCCTGTTCGTTTGAGAATTTCACCTACTAGCAACGTACACCCAGCTACATGGGTGCTTCTCGTAATTTTGGCACGACGTAACAGTGGCACGACCCGTTGGAGCGGCTGCGGGCACGCCAGCTCGCTTCACATGCCGCGGAAGAGGAGTGGAGAGGGGTCGTTACTTGCAGGTACCATCGGTCACCACCTTTGTGCACTCTCCACCGCCCTGTGTAGCCCTGTGTAGCCCTTCGCTCTCCTTTCGTTATTCGGTCACTTTCGCTTGTCCGCATTTCTCCTGCCTTGTCGGAGCTACGCGGCCGAATTTTACCGTCTTCTTGTATCTTCTTGCAAAGGGCCCTGAAGACTAGCAAGAAACAACAACTGCTAAACGTGGAGAAAAGTGGGTGGGCGAAAGTAAAAAAGAACTGAACAGAGGAACCATTTCTCAAGTTGTCACGTCCTCGGAGGCGGGGCGTCGAGTTGTGGTTCTTTCCTTTTTCTCGGCAGCCACGAGGGCAATCTTGTATCGCTTCGTCTTTCTCAGTTCATTCTTGTTATTCATCTTCTCTTTCGTTTCGAAAGCGTAGCCTACACCCAGTGCGGGTCCAGAATGGAAAGCGTGCAGCGTTCAGCTTAGCGGTGCCAGCGAACTCGATCGCTTCCTTTTCGTCTCGCATTATGGGAAAGGCGTCCCGGAAAGCGGCTTAAGAGGGCGGGACTGCCGAGAAGCGTCGCCGCCTTGTGGTCGACCGATGAACCTACCACCCTGGAGACCGGCGGACGTTGCCGCTGGGTTCACCACACTC
Source organism: Amblyomma americanum (assembly GCF_052857255.1). Taxonomy (NCBI): domain Eukaryota; kingdom Metazoa; phylum Arthropoda; class Arachnida; order Ixodida; family Ixodidae; genus Amblyomma; species Amblyomma americanum. Next base: position 151,319,946 of record NC_135505.1, read on the forward strand.
GGATACCTACTGCGTCATCGTGCTCCGAACAGCCACAATCGCCGTGTAGTTGGACGCACTGCGCTACCAGTGCATCGCGTTACTTTAATAATAATAATAATAATAATAATAATAATAATAATAATAATAATAATAATAATAATAATAATAATAATAATAATAATAATAATAATAATAATAATAATAATAATAATAATAATAATACGGGAATACTTCATCTTACCAACACCAGTAAACGTTGTAATCTACCAGCAGACTGTACTTTAGACCCCAACCAGGATTAGCGGGCTGCTGGCTTCTCGTAAGGTTCACAGCCTCGCCTGATTAGATTGAACGCACGGGTCAGTGCTTGTACATGCTATCATTATCAGCGCCTGACTAGAGCCCCCTTCAGGATGTCCCCCAGTGATCCCCGATTTCAACAGCTTCGTGCTAGCGATGGCTACCCTACTCCAGCACACTTTCTGGGCTCCTCGTCCTCTGTCGCGTCGACGCATTGAGTGTTGAAAGCGGTGGAATGTCTGTCAAACATGCAGAGAAAGGACTGCGACTACACAATTAACGAAAAGGCAAAATTAATTCCCGTCAGTTCTTTTTCATTCTGTGGCGTGCCGTTGTTCCGAAACTCCGTGTATATGGCAGTTCCGAGAGTGCAGAAGGAATTGCTTTGATCAAAAGCTAAAAGCAATTCTCATACGGTAGTCGTTTTGAAACCCCATCAACCAAGAATTTAGGAGAGCAGAAGAAAGGAGCGAAATAAAAAATGGCCTCGCCCCTTCTTTTTGCGCTAATACCTTTCAATAATGTCTCATCAGCCAGTCGAGTATAATCGACACAGCACGCTCCTTCGGCATTCTCAGTGCTCTGAATGTGCAGCATTACTTTTTGTTGCAGATTGCTTAACTTTGTAGACGAAGTCGCTTGCCGAGCGGTATCTCTGTGTCGACGTTTCTGTAATGCACTTCTTTTTTCTTCACAAAGATGAAATTACTTGAGGTTATATAACGCTATTGAAATCATCGTCGCGGCATTGCGGTTTAATGCTTTCGGCGCGAAGTTTGCGCATAAAAACAAGATAATACGGTTACTCGCGACGGCAGGCCTTCCCGAATGTGCCCACAATTTCCTGTGCACTTGATTCATCGGCTGTTCGCTAGGAGCAGCCCGTGCCGTATTTGCTTCCGGGCGTCACGGGCACATCGCGGCGTCTGTGTATGAAGAGACACGTTGGTGCACTACGTCCTCGGTGGCGCTTCCCAGCTTTCGTCGAGCGAAACCCGATCACGCGTGAAGGATTCTCTCTACCCTTCATCGAGGAACAAGTGCGCGGTTTCTTCTTCGGCTCAGCGGTGTCCCATTTCCCGCACTGCCAGCTCAGACCGGAATTTCAGCGAAACACGCTCGCTCTATCTCGCTTCGCACTAGCTTCTGGGTGGCTCTTTTTTTTTTACTTTTTTAACGGTAACAACGCGAGTTCTTACAAAACCGTCCATCTGTAAACTGAGAGATTAGCTTTTAGCACGAATCTTCGAGGCAGAGAGCGACTAGACAGATAGGTTAAAGCAGTGTGAAAGTTATTATCATGCAGGGGGGTCGGTGAATTCTCTCCAAGTACATGAGTTAAAATCAGATTGTTTTTTTTCTCTAATCTTTATATATGCACAATTTTTTATGACGTTTAATTTCGCTTCTTGAGTGTAATCTTAAAAATAAACTTTTAACTGTCATCTAAACCTTAATGCGAAAACATATGACTCATCGGCAGCGAAACCCGGCGCTGTCGTCGTTGACCACAGAGGGGATCACTAAAAAATCACAGACGACGTCACCGTGGAATAAAAATAAATATAAAATTCATTCCGAAGGCACGGGGAATTGAACCAAAGACCTTCAGATTTCGAGACGAGCATGCAAACCATAGTCCACAAAACTTTATTCTTCATTTGTTGTTCATAGTCGAAAAGATTACAGCAGCACAGCAAAATAACAATACCAATACAATGATCTTTTTTGTGAATGAATGCAAAGGTCTATCCTTTGCATTCATTCGAGGCGTCCAAATCCAGTGCTCTATTGAAACTCTTATTTAGGCTTATTTTATTGTCTGATGCGATACAGTGCTGTTTTTCTTTTCTCTTTGCAACAACAAAAAAATGTGACTGTCTACTGCCACACTCTGCTGCTGTATACACTGTAAGGGGGCGGATGATTTTTCAAGACGCAAATGTGCGGCTTTTCCCTCCACCTCCTTCCACTTCTTTGAGGAGAATAAAACTTGTATGTATGTATGTATGTATGTATGTATGTATGTATGTATGTATGTATGTATGTATGTATGTATGTATGTATGTATGTGTGTGTGTGTGTGTGTGTGTGTGTGTGTGTGTGTGTGTGTGTGTGTGTGTGTGTGTGTGTGTGTGTGTGTGTGTGTGTGTGTGTGTGTGTGTGTGTGTGTGTGTGTGTGTGTGTGTGTGTGTGTGTGTGTGTGTGTATGTATGTATGTATGTATGTATGTATGTATGTATGTATGTATGTATGTATGTATGTATGTATGTATGTATGTATGTATGTATTCGAAGTCGCGGCCACAATTGAGGCTGGGCTGGGATTCAACCTCCCAGTCACGTCATATGGCATGAGGTTACTGCTTGTCGATAATGATGTGCCATACGACTAGTTTAAAGGCCTCGTCACCCGGAAAATCCGGCGTTATTGGCGTTTTGAGCGAAAATTCGCGAGCATGACTCTGGCAGGCGGTGCCCAGCCAAGGAGGCTGGTTGACCAGCTTTGTCATGTGACCATGCGGTGTCATCACTTGTTTCTGAGCAAACTGCCTACCGTGGCAGATGGCAGCTAAATTAATGATTGGTCGCTGGGGAAGAGCAAGCTTAATTCATTCCAGTTTTGAGCGATCTAGCAAACTTCAAATGTTTTTCAATCACATAGGCCACAAAACAGCGTTGTTTCTCGGCGCGAAGAAGGGTGACCCTAGTTTATGCATTTACTTACGACTGCATGCTAATGTGAAGGTGTGTCATTAGAAAGGAAGGGAAGAAAAAATGAAATTAATTTTTTTTTTCGCATTCAAAGCTCGTAGTCTTAAGTGCCCTCCGTATTTTTTTTCGTATTTACCGCTCTTATACTTGATTGCTGCAGTCTTTGTCCTCTTGTGAATGGTTACATCCGTCGAAATTGGAGAGTTTTTTGAAAATTTTTGCGTAATTTATGCTGCAAGATTGAATTTCATGGTTGTCCATGTTATTCAGCTCTCTCCTAAATATTGGCGCACGTGGTAAACCAGAAACCGAGCGGAGTTGACGAGAATCGATGGTGATTGCGGCTGTCCGCAACGAATTATCGACAGGAGCTTTCAAGTTCCTCTGAATGGAAAGAAAAAAATGAGAAGAAAAGTGGCGCTATAAATGGTAACGGCTCCACTGCCACCATAGTCCTTTATGAAGAAAGCAATAAAATTCCAATAAGGAAGGGTGTCAGCCAGGGAAACACGATCTCGCCAATGTTATTCACCAAATGGTTACAGGAGGTCTTCCGATGCCTGGATTGTGAACAGTTGGCGATAAGAGTAAATGGGGAATGCCTTAGTGATCTGCGATTCGCTGCTCACTCAGGAGATGAACTGCTAAGCGTGATCAATTACTTAGACAGGCAGCGCAGTGCACTACTGTGGGCCTAAAAATTGACATGCAGAAAACCAAAGTAATGTTCAACAGCCTAGCAAGGGAACAGCATTTCACAACTGGTAGCGAGGTGCTCGAGGTGGTAAAGGAATACGTTTACTTAGGGTCGGTAGTGACAGCTTATCCGGATCATGAGAGGGAAATAACTAGCAGGATAAGAATGGGGTGGAGCGCATATGGCAGGTTCTCTCAGATCATGAATGGTAGTTTACCAATATCCCTCAAGAGAAAAGTGTACAACAGCTATATCTTACCGGTACTCACCCACAGGGCAGAAACGTGGTGGCTAATGGAAAGGTTCCAGCTTAAGTTAAGGACAACGCAGCGAGCTGTGGACAGGAAAGTGGTAGGTGTAACGCCAAGGGACAGTAAGAGGGCAGAGTGGGCGAGGAAACAAACACGTGTTAATGACATCCTAGTAGACATCAAGAGGAAGATAGGGGCTTGGGCTGGGCATGTAATGCGAAGGCAAGATAACCGCTTATCCTTTAGGGTAACGGAGTGGATTCCAAGAGAAGGCAAGCGTTGCAGGGGGCGGAAGAAGGTTAGGTGGGCTGATGAGATTAAGAAGTTCGCGGGAAAAAGGTGGCCGCAGCTGGCAAAGGACAGGGTTAATTGGAGAGACATAGGAGAGGTCTTTGCCGTGCGGTGGGTGTAGTAAGGCTGATGGTGATGATGATGATTATGATGATCAATAATTGAGCTCCGAACCCCACCACAATTTGTTCCCTTCCAGTGTGTCTGCAAGCTGTTGTAAAATAGCTCTTCCACAGGTATTCTTACATACAGATAACATACATTGTGTTATGCTTGCAGGCCTTTATCTGATTAATCAGAGGAGGGACGGGAAATGAGGGACTCGTTATGACATACATATGAAGGAAGCCTACAGTAACTGAAACCAGGAGACAGGGGAATGTTTGTATATTTTTTGTAGTTGGCCAATGAGAAACAATAGTGCATTCATTTAATAAAGTATAAAGAATTGCACGAATATTCACGCAAACTCTCCCAATATTTCGCAACATTTCATTACTGATTATTTTTAAAGGCGCACTCAAAGTGCGGACAATGTAAGAAGGCATAGTTTTAGAGCATTTACTGCAAAATCTAAGGCTGACACCCTGCTGATGAAGCAGCCAAAAATCTCAACAGGCCTAGCTAGGGGAACGACTTCGTACGTTGTTGTAGAATTTTTTTATTTCCTGTGTCGGCGAAGCTTTATCATTCTAGGACATTCAGTATTTGGTTAAGTTTATAGTAGTTTGTTGCCCTACAACACTGTTATTCATAATAGGTGTTTTCGTTAGGCCCCCAAAACGACAAAATGCAGTAACTTGCAATCTTTTGTACTGAATTTTGAATAAATTGGCGTATTAATGATACTAGGTCGGAAAAACAGGAGGAAGGTTGTTTTCTGATAAATCTAAGCAAAGGGGCAAAGTTTAATTTGCAATTCACCCTCGATTTATCATTTTATTCGTTCGTATTCCGCGCCGCTCCTCCGTTTATCACTGACCCGAATTTCTTCCACGAGTTCTCGGAACTGCGTTCACACTGGGTTTCATTAAGCGAGCTGGCCGAACTAAGAAGCCTCCCATTGGCGGCCTGTTTGCATATGACGACCCCCCCTCTCCAGCTTTTCTTTTCTTTTTGTTGGGGTACCTTACTTTAGGTGCAATCATGATCCGCCTTGTATACCGGGCAGACTTTGGAACCCTTCGGGGGGAACTTCCGTGCCGCCGAATTCCCGTGCATAATTGGGTGTGCCCGATGCGTCGACAGCGTTTGACGGAATAAACCACGGTAAAGGAGGGGTTCAGTGTTTACGCTCTAGTCGTAATATTTGCGAAGGCACCACCACGCATTGGAAATTTGAGGAGCTGTCTGATTTACATATCGGCATTTTGGAGCTGTCTATCTCACGCTTTGGCGGTTTAGGGAAACGTGCGGAGCCAAGGCAAGAAGCTCCTCCGCGCTATTTTACAAAGAACACGTTCCTCTCCACGCCAGCTTGGCTCTATGGGAAAACGCAGCTGCAGATCGTGAGCAAATTCTGAGGTTACAAAAAAAAAGAAGAATGTTTTAAAGAACGGTGACATGTTGGTATCTTATTGACGTAGGAAAAAAAAAGATATAATTTAGCATGCATTTGGGCCACTGCGATAATTTATTCTGCACTTCAAAACCAAATACAACACTGCAATCTCCATGAAATCTCGGATGACTGAGAAGTGCACGCTTTTAATTAAAAGCATGAGGGTTGCCTCTGGGGGACTCAGGGCTCCACTCCTTGCAATCAGTTTGGAGAAAACCGTATACAATGCAGTCATCCTGAGATGGCGGTGGGCGCTAAAGCCGGTCTGGTTTTCGTTTGTTCTTCGGACTGACCCGGATAGTCGCCGTTTCACCTTGCTTGCCGGAGTGATAAATATCATAAAAGATGAATTAATGCTGCCGGCGTTTTATGACGGGACTGTAAATTGGAGACGCAACTGGTGACTTCGTTTGCGTTCCCGAGCTATTCGTTCAGCGTTTAGAGCAGAAAAATAAACTCCGGTATTTTTATGACTGTCTCTTGATATTCATTGAAACTATTGGTGCAGGGCAAAGGAACCAAAAGCCGCGTACGTATTTCTGTTCAGTTTTCTTGTTTTCATGATATGAAAGACTAAAAGCTCTTTACCTCATTATCAATAATTATCTTGGAATAAATAAATCCGATTAACTTGAGATCAATACTAATTAAACATCAAGGCACCGTCATAGTAAGTTTATCCCATTACCGACTATAAAAATAATTGTTTCAAGTTTAGTTATTTTCCCTGAATTTGTAAAGACTGGAACTCTCTTCCAGATTCTGCTGCTCGGTCGTCATCATTAGGTGTGTTATGACCATCTGCATAGTTAAGGCCGATTACATACGTGTCGGAAACACTTTATTACTTTATATGCACGGCCCTTGTGCACGTGTTCATGCTCGCGATTGTACGCGACTGTATACGCCAGTGTTTACCGGTGATGACTGCGGAACTATCCGGGTGTATTCGCTCACCTTTATTTTACTGCAAAATCATGTGAAGATGCTTGAGCTTGATTGTTTATTGGTGCACGACCTCACCGTCGAGCTTCAATGGCATTCAGCTGGCATTTATTCGCTGTTCACGTTGAAGCTCGCATTGCTTTCAACTCACACGCGATCGCTTTGTTCTTCGCGGGCTTTTAGACGGCACTGCGGGGATACAGTTCCGGCGCCGATCTGAATTCGACGCGTAACTTTTCCCGGAAGGCAACTGTGCGCTTCCATGCTGTAGCCCGCTCCGCTCGGGTCAGGACATCCCAAATTCACGGTGCCTGCTCCCGGTTTGGAAGCTTTCGAGGAGAGGAACCTTTGGGAACGTTTTAATCCCCGAACTCGGCTTTCGAATGTCTGTCGTGACGCTTTCCCGTCGATCCTATTGGTGCCGCGTGTCTTCGCAAGAACGCTTTTGCCCGCGCCTTTCTCGAGCGGCTTCGCAGTGAAAGCCCCTTGTTGTTCTTCAACGTCCCTTTTCCTTCAGCAACGAACGCGTCCGATTATTTTCGCAACACGTAACGCGCTACATGTCCTCTGCCAAACGTGATGTGGATTAACCGTTCAAAGTTTTAATAAAGGTGCCTTATTTCCCGGAGATCTGTTTGCTGTCCAGTCTTCTGCTTTCTGGGCTATTCATGTGTAGTGTAAGCGAATCTTGAGAGTTTACACCAGCGCCACCGTCGTAACCTACGTTAGTATACGCCCTGTATTACCGCCCTGTATTAACGCGAACATAGCCAGACAGAGCCAGCGAATCAGTTTTTACTGCCAACACTAGAGTGTGATGGAGCTCTCCTCAGCGTCCTTTTAATGATTACCCACAGTGCCCACTTGACGCTTTCCCACATCTTTTTTTGAGTGCCAGGAAAACGTGTGCGTTCACCCCGGTGCAGACGAGGCAACTGAACGCCGTATGGAAACACTGCTCTCTGGGGGATGCATTCTGGGGAGGACCACGTGTTGACGTGCTTCTAAAATAAAACCATGCTTTCAAGACGTCCACAGCACAGCCCCCGTAACTTGATTCCCGTTTCCTTTGCTCGCTCTTCGTTCCCGGTGGACATCTTCTGAGCGGCAAGTGGAGCAACTCGGACTACTTCGTTCACGCGGCTTCGCATTCAAGGAAAAACGATGCGGCATCGTCGACGTCAATGTCGGTGAGGCCTCCTCACAGACTTCGCGAGGCTTCGTCGCGTCTCGCGTTGCTTTGCAGCGGAGAAATCTGTTTTTGGGGTGCTTGTTGGGAACCGGCTAGGCAGCCCTTTCGGAACATCCGGCTCTTATGACCCAGGTCCATCTGATAAAAAAGAAAGACGAAGAAAGCCGGAGAAAAAAGCTGGAGGGGAGGGGGGAGTTTGTCGCCGGCTCCACCTATCACGTTCGGTTAGTAACACTGGGGCATGACACAATTCAGAGCGTGTGTCCCTGCATAGAAACTTGGTGCGCGCGGAAGTTCCGACCGCCTGTTTGGTTTTCTCAACCTTGCTGACTCTGTTGACTGCGCCTATATATAGCCAGAAACCTGTCGTTTTTGGCTTCGCAAACTTGTCGACCGCATATCGCGCCTACGCAGCACCGTCTTTTCTTTGTTGCGTATTCACTTGTGGGAGGCATCGGAGTCCAGTCTCTTTTGTGTTTTACACTAGCTCACGTTCACCGAGCCTCCTGATAAGCAGGGGGCTTTTATGCAATCTCAAGGGCCCGATATTGCGCCGCAATGGACTCGGCACAGGAAAGCAAATTTCCATCTGTTGCTGGCGTCTGAGCCGTCCTCGCCTCTGCCCGACTTCGACAACTGCTGGAGCACCGATCCAACTTTCCTTCCGGAGACTGAATGACGCGTCTTTGTTTTGTAATGGCTGAAACGCGTTATACCGTTGCATTTGGCCTTATTTCCAAATCCGGTCTTCCACTAAACGCTGTCCCGTGATGATGAGTTTGGTTCGTCCGTATATTTAGTGCGCAAGTACGCACCTGCGGAAGAGTCATTCCAGCCCTACTCCGCACCCGTACTTGTACTGTGTACGTGTGGACGTGTGTGGAGACCAACGGTCGTAAAACTGGCCAAGGTCTCAAGCTTATACAGCTAGTGCTGCAATACGTGGACTTCAGGGGGAACCCGCTCCGTCAGTGCAGGGGAAGTGGCCTGCATGAGGTCGCCTGGACAGCGCAGAAACAACCGCACACTTCCAAGCGTAGATGGCGTTAAAAGAAGCGGAAGAAGAAGCTACTGTCAGCGTCAAACGAAACCCGAACAAGAGAATTGAAAAGCGAACTGCAAAACCGGAGGATATTACAGTTGGAAGGCAGAGTTCCAAAGCGGTTGATTTTCATGTCGAATGTGTAAAGACCGTTCTAAGAAAGTGTTACGCCGGCATTCCCCTCCCCAGGCGCCCATATATTTTATTGTTTGTGCTCGCCTTTCGGTTGTTTTGTTCGCGTTTCATTTGGCGTTGATAGAATCTCACGCGTAAAGGAATTCATTTCATTTAATTTCATTTTAATACCTTAAAGACCCACTGGGGGTATTACATAAGAGGCGGGTGCAAAAAGTCAGCTTGAACGAGTGTTAAAAAAGTGGCCGGTAATAGATTCAGCGAATGTGGATGGGCGCGTGATGGTAGCGATGTCGTTGGAGAGGTAGTTACAGTCCACAGAAACACGGTGAAAAAAAAAAAAAAGAAGCGCCACAGATACCAGTGCGGGCACTTCATGCTGCATTTCATGCTGCATGTTTATTGAGGTGCTGCGCTTATTAGCCTGCAAGGTTTTTGCAGTAAAGCAAGATGGTTCCTCCGAAGCGGCCAAGTAATCTCCGGGATAGCTGGTACCCAGATGGTATCCGTATTGCGATTTCAACGCCGGGCGTATATTTAATAGCGCGAAGTGATTATTGCGGGTTTCGCAGAGTAGGTCGCTCCTTTGTGTTGGCTTAGTTTCGCTTTAACTGTGTGCGAGGAACTCCGGCCATTGCACATTAAACGCGCGATTATTTAGTGACTTATTATTGGTTAATTGATCCCCTAGGGATATCTTACAAAACCCTAGTCAGACTGATAATCGAATATGCTGAAGTAATATGGGTTCCTAGCTCACACAGCAACGAATTGTCACAAGCTTGGTAGGATTCAGCGACTCGCTGTAAGGTTTATCATTAACAAATGCCATCGAAACCATTCTTCAACACATCTCTACCAACAAATCCAACTACCAACGCTAGAAACCAGAGCCAGATAGGAGGCTGAGTGATTACGGCGCTCGGCTGCTGGCCCGAAAGACGCGGGTTTGATCCCGGCCGCAGCGGTCGAATTTTGATGGAGGCGAAATTATAGAGGCCCGTGTACTGTGCGATGTCAGTGCACGTTAAAAAAACCCAGGTGGTCGAAATTTCCGCAGACCTTCACTACGGCGTCTCTCATAGCCTGAGTCGCTCTGGGAAGTTAAACCCCCATAAACCAAACCAAACCAGAACCAGATATGAAAGACTAAAAACTCTTTACCTAATTATCAATAATTATCTTGAAATTAATAAATCAGATTACTTTGAGATTAAAGCTAATGAAACATCAAGGCATCGTCATAGTAAGTTTATCCCATTACCGTCTATAAAAAATAACTGTTTCATGCTTAGTTACTTTCCCCGAATTTGTAAAGACTGGAACTCTCTTCCAGATTTTGCTGCTCGGTCGTCATCATTAGGTGAATTTCTATGCCACTTAGAAAATTTTATATATGGCACTAGCCCAGTGCGATGAGGGCAGATTGCTGCTGCATAAGATGGCTGTTGTTCTGATTTCTGTGTGGTGCATTTTTGTTTTGTTTGTGTGTGTATTTCAGAGACGATTTTTTGATTGACTATGGTTTTCAACATGTTCTGTATTACTTGTTTTGCTGTTCAGTTTCGTTTTGTTTTTTTTCACTCCTGTTACAGCCTCTTAAGGAAGCTGACAGTATTAATAAATGAAATGAAATCGACATGAAAATGCGTGCCCAGAAGCTAGGATGCTAAGAATGATGGTGCGGTAATTTTGACAATGCACTAGCAGGTCATGAGGGGCAGCATAGTAGACTTCTTTCTAGAGGAAAGTACACGTAATAGCTCTGTATTCCCAGTGCTTACCTGCGAATGCGAAACTTAAAGCTTAACGATAATGGCTGATAAGAAATTCAGAATCGCGCGTTTACCTGCTGAAAAAAACAAAAAACATTACGAGGCAGGAGGAGAGCAGTGTCAGCTAAGAAGAAAAAAACGCCACTTTATGATACCACCCCCTAAATCAGGAACAGCGAATGGGCGTATGTGCGGGGGTGTGACTGTGAAGGGAAGATAAGCGATATCCGTTAGCGCAACGGAGTGTGTTCCTGAGTGGCAAAGCGGGGCAGGGAACGGCAGAGTGTCAGGTGGACGGACGAGATCAGGAAGTTTGCGGGGATAAGGCGGCCACTGTCAGCTCAGGAAGGGTTAATTTGAGGTATATGCCTTTGGCCTGCAGTGCAAAAACCTGTGGCGATGAAGATGAGGATAAAACACAAATGCACATCTAACCCCTTCAATCGATGAAACGCCTCGATGCGGTCCCTCCTGGCCGCATGCGAAACTCCCACATAGCTCGGCGCAGAAGTTTCGTGTGACCATGAAGGAGCTTTCAGAAGCAAAACGACGCGATAAATCAGTGTTATATCAGCTCCGTTTTCACTGTGAGTATTACGCAAAGGATGTTTGTTCTCTGACTTGGCCGAATGGCGTTCGTTCCGGGCAGTCTCTTTGTTGACCCGAAGGCGCCGTCCTCGAGTGTGCGTGCAAACGAATGGGCGTCGTCCAACGGGGTTCCTGCTGCCAGCAGAGAGTGTCTGTTTACGCGTCCAATTCAGTAGAAGCGGACGCCTTTCACAGCGCCCGAGATTGCATCGCCGCGCGGCTGTGTGCAAAGCGAATGAAAGGGCGGAAGAGAACGCTAAGAGGCAACGCTGACAAAAACAGTTGCTGAAGCTATCGGTTTTATATGGAGCGGATGAATTGAAAGCGACGTGGAACGGTCAGGCGGGCGAGTAAAAGTTATTTTTTTTTTCAAGAGGAGACACCTTAGGAGGCACTGAATGAAAATCAGAGAAAGGTAAAAAAAACACGTTCTGGAAACGTGCCTACGGACGGACTGCAGCACAGAACTGAATACCAAAACATTCCGATATGTGGGCGCGAACGCTCGACATCTCAGTCGTGGAAGAATGTTGCTGTTTGATATGGGTGCGACTTCCTTCTGGATTGTTTGCTCATTGCTTGCATAAGGGGCTTGAGAGAATCTGCGCGCAGCTGGCCGTTGCGTACAGAACGCCACCTATCGACCACATTGCTTTGACAGGCCTGCTTGTTGCTGCTCGGTGCACGCAGCACATCGGAAACCGCGAAATAGATTTCCAGTCTTATTCTGAGACCCACCACCTTGAGTGGTTTAATGAATCGAAGAGATTGCAGAAGTCTTGCAGGGTTTGAAAACGTAGCTTAGTAAATTTGCAGAAATCAAAGGAGAACACAACAGCAATTAAGGGGACGATGCTAACAGCGTTACTTCTGTGTCCCTGTAGCCTAGGGATAACAGCATAGATGCATAGTTTAGTATATTCACAGAGAGTGGTGGTCGAGAGAGGTTGGTCAGATGGTCCCTGATAATCGCAAAGTGAACAAGGGAGGGGAAAACCCCCGGGGTGCTTGCCAACGTTTCGACAAGAGGCCCAGACGAAGACAAGTCCTCTCGTCGAAACGTCGACAAGCACCCCGGGGGGATTTCCCCTCCCTTGTTAACTTTGTGATTACAGAGAGCGAGGCAAATCAGGTAGAACAAAAAGGATAAAGGATACGCCTAGCAGCCTTAATCCTTCTCTGTATTTCGAGTTAGCCAGTTCATCCTTCAGCTATCCAGGAAAATTACACCAAACGGCATACATGATGTGTCATATAATTTTTGCCAAAGCTTTAGAGAAAAGCGGTAAGCCACAGCTAAGTGAAAGACAGAATTTTATCTTTGTCACACGTCGCGGTTTCTCACTGGATAGAGAGTTCGGCTACTGAGTCGGAGGACAAGGGTTCAGTCCCGGCCGCTGCGGCCGCGTTTCGATGAAGGCGAAAGACAAAAGGCGCCAATAAGGTGTAAGATGTCAGCGAACGTCAAAGAACCCCATGAAGTGTAAATGAACCCGAAGCCCCCCTCCCCTCGCACTACGGCCTTCCTCGTGTCGTTTCTCGACCTTAAACGCCCCAATTAGCAATTTATTCTTTATTTTTTGCTACTCGGCCAATAGCGACGAAGAGCCGGCATTGTTTCAGGGCTTTACCCCGATTGCGAAGCAAAGGAAGAAGAGGAATAGGCTAAGGATAAGGGAAACAAGTAACCTTTGTTATTGGAGCTCAAAACAAGCTGGTTGTTGCCCCATGGCGCCGGTTTCACAAGGCTCTTTCGGCGCCGTTTTGCTGGATACCTGCAGCATTAACCTGACGTGCTTGATGGATTTCAGCTTTTGTATGCCCGGCGTGCTCGTTGTCTGAGCTTTTATTCTCATTCTTGCGAGTGCGTGTTGCATTTTTAGCCTGAAGTAAGTCACAACCAGCCACCTCCCTCTGCCGCTTCGCTGTGTGTCTTGCGTTCTCGCCTTGCGGGTTATCAAGCTGCCAGGCAAGGGGGTTTCGCGTTATCACCTTTATCGGTTTCGTGTTGTCATACACCGGCGCCATCTCTCATATTTCAAAATCTCATTATACGAGGCGGCTTGATGCAGGTTTTGCTGGTCTCTTCCTCCGATCAGTGATTCTTCGTCGCAAGCAAAACACCATTTTGTGAGTTGCTGTCAATTGCTATACGTATTAAGTATTAATATGAATTTCATTAATGAGTTCATTGCTTGCGAAGTAGCACTTTTCAATAGGCTTCAACGTCGAGTGCTCTAGAGGGACTTCGCTCTCTGAGTGTGTTGAAAAGAGCGAGCAAAACAGGAGCTTGATTCCAGTTTAAGGAATTGGACTTTTTTCAATAAATCAGTAATAGAAGTCCCCCATGATTTTAATCGGATCCTTTTAGTTGAGTGCGCGATGCGTGATTCACAGCGTCATTGCCTTCAAAAGGACTGCGTTTATTAAGCACGATCAGCGAACAGCCGGCACTAAGCGTTTATGCAATGTGCATTCAGATGGAAACATTAATGCGTTATCATTGTAGAAGGGTCTGTAGAAGCAGAAATGGCGACCTCCGTCACACGCAGCAAACTCGGAATATAACGAAATTTAGTATTCTACATCGGATATAACGAACCTTAGTATGCCACCTTGAGAACAACGATGTTTAGTGTGTGAAACTCGGATTATAACAAACCTATGTATTCCACCTCGTATATAGCGAACATTCGTGTGTTGGCCTCGGATATATAAAGAACCTAATCGTACGACCTCGGCTATAACGAAATTTAAAGCGTCAACCTCGGACATAACGAAACCAAGTATACCGCCACACGAAAAGAGCAGTTAAGTGTGTGTAGTAGAAATGTGAATAAAAACTTAGTAAAACCTGCTAAGGCTTTCAACCGATCTACCGAAGGTTGCCTAAGAGTTTATAGAGTTTGTAGAGCTTTGTGACCTATTGGTGCCGGCGGATGGAGCATACAGTGGCCCTCATTCGTACAATAATAAATTATTGTGAAGCGCACTGCCGTTCCTAGGCGCCTGGCTCTTCGTTGCCATAAAAAGTAAGAGACAGCCTTAACATATTCTTACCTCGTGTCCATGCAGAGCCCAACCAAACCGTACGACTGAGCTGTCAGAAGAGGGCGGGGCCTTTTCTTTCTCTCGTCTTTCTGTCGATCGGGCTGCCGCGCCGAGGTCTGCGATGGTGCCCCCGACTGGACACGAATGTGCACCTTGCGTCCTCGTCGGTTTTCCAATTGGCTACGCTGGGAACCGCGGCTGAGAAACATCCTCTCGAGCGCCGATCTTATCGCTCCAATTACGCTTGCAGGGTGCACCCGTTTTAAGCTCTTTACCCCCTTTTTGCTCCCTTTCATTTCGACTCTCCTTGTCCTGCACCGTGTTTCACACTTCTTTACGCCTACCCATTCACTTCACTTATGTTGGTAGGCGGTTTTGTTGTTTTAAACGGCATTGCTTTGTTTATGATCGCATCGCGGTTAGCTCGACATGTCAGTTTCCAAAGAACCGAGGTTAGGCTAAACCTGAGAGTAGCAACTAAAGGAAGGTACAAACAGAGAAGGAAGATTATTGGAGGCTGCATCCAGATCTCGTGTCGAGCGGGGGCTCACTTCAGAATGTTTTCGCTTTAGTTCACATTTTGCCGGCTTTATTTGTTTTATTTTCTTTTGTTAAGACGGGGGAAACAAGCCATGTAAAGGAAGTAGTAAACTCGCGCCATCCTCGAGCGGTGCTCATCTGTGAAGGGTTGCGAAAACTTGAGGCGTGCATTTTTCTTATTGTCTGTTCTTCTTAGCGGACGTGTCTCTCAGGGCGGGAAAATTGAGAGCAGTTGTAATAAAAAAAAAAAGACAAGAAATGATGGATTTATTTCCACGCCCGACCCCCGGGTATTCAAAATGTTCCCGAACAGCCTTTCCCTGCTCGACGGAATAACACGCCGAGCGTGTTATTCCTGTGAATTTGCGATGTCGTTGCGCAAGGTCGTCATAAATGTGGCCAGATGCAGAACTGCGAAAGCAGGACAGAGGTCAAAGTTCGGAAATAAATACGTGAAAAGGAGAAGGGCGATAAAGAACTGGCCGACCGATGAGCTACGGCCAAGGAGACAAACGCCAGAAGGCCCCGCCACTCAGACCCGTCTTGCAGTTCCTGTCGGGCAGTTTCAATCGCTCTTCCTTTTATTTTTGGTGAATGCAAATTTCTTTTAAAGGTCGGCTGACCGAGCAGTATGAGCCCGCCAGTGTTGCGGTGAGCTGAGAGGAAGAACGTTTGGTTTCCACTTTTTGAACGGCAGTGTTAGCAACGTGCCTGTGGTCGAAGCTAAACGTTCAGGAAGAGCTGATATTCATTAAAATTTTTCGGCTAATGTTTGTTCTCTTCTTCTCTGTTCCTATGCTTACTGCGCCATTATTTATTCCTGCTCTGTGCGCCATTTCAGAACTTGGATGTGTTTCTTCGTAACTGCAGGACACCTTTCTGAGCCGAGTTTTTCTAAAGCAGCTCCAGTCGCAGTTGTCAGTCGGAGAGCGTGACTAAATGATACCACCCGGACCGCCATGAAAAAATTCATTGACGCCACCCATTACTCGTCTTGCAATCCAGATGTGCCTGCATTAGCCAACTACAAAGCCACACCAAAATCACAACACAGAGTCCACACCACAGAGTCGCCTTTATGCCATGACAAAACAAAAAACCGACCAGGCCTAAAATCGCAAATTAGCACTCGATTTCCCGGGAGTGCTCTGTCGCAAGCCGTGGCAGCCGAGGCCGTCTGCAGGGTATTTTCAATGTTCGGCAGTCAACTGCTGCGCAGTACATGTCTCCATCCGCGACGCTCGCCACGCCAAAATCATCAGCTGAATGCAGTCCACTCAGAACTAGCCTGGGCTTAGTAGTCTGCAATAACCCTTTTCTTTGTTTTTATTTGGCTGTGCGAGTGAAAGTGTTTGGCAGTGCAATTCAGAGCTGGCAACTCTTTCATCGATTCTTGGCAGCGGCTGTTCATTCGAGTGCCTTTCTAGAGCACCACGTGGCTGCTTGCACGCTACCCCATTATTAGGACAAATCAGAAATGCTAAAACCTCCGATATCCGTTTCCTTCAGCATGCTACTCACCGCCACAGGCGCCGCTGTGGCCCGGCTCAATGTCACGGGATAAAATTCCAGCTGCAAAATGCAAACGCGCACGTGTGCTGTGCGATGCCGGCGTACTACGTTCAAGAACCAGACATGAATCCGGATGAGTCACACGCGTAACTCACACTAGGCTTCTAAAATCCTGTCAGTCAGTCGACGATTGATCTGAGAAAAAAGGTGCTTCAAAGGCTCATTTCAGCTTTGCATTTTTCAGCCATCAGTTCCTTCCTTAATGAGTATGGCTGAAATTTAAGGGGTGTGACTTAGCGGACGAAGTAAAACGTGCGAATGAGAAAAAAGACGTAAAAATGACCAAGAATCAATGTCTTTTTCAGTAGTAGTAGTCGTAGTGGTAGTAATAGTAGTAGTAACCAGCAAGAGGGAGTTGGGGACGCGTCAACTTCCGTAATATGCAGCTAAATTGCAGTGGTTCGCGAAGGAAGTAATAAGGGAATTAAGCAATGAAAAGGACGCAATCTAGAAACCAACTGATTTAAGGGGCCCACCCAGTGATCCGCAGCTGGCGGTGCACCTACCCCGCGTGCGTTCGCATGCGGCGGCTTCATAGCGGACGTCACGGCGAAGCTCAGAAGTATGCACTTTTGGGGTCAGAACTGGGCGGAACATACGTCAGAACAAGATCAGAGTAGTGCCCCACGTCACCCGAGACCTTCGTGACCATCACGGCGTGCCCCGAATGATGTCCCGCTCTCGGGCCTTTCACGTCCCCTCTTCGGCGTGTCAGTTGTCTCCGCCTTGCACTGGAAAAGGGTGGGGCGGTTCTACGGCCTCGAGGCTTACACATCATGGCAGAACCACGAGGCTTACTCAACAAACCTCGAAACAAACTGCTTCATAGCCGGTCCCGTGGTTTTACGACCCACGTGGGCAACTGACTGCGACGAGCGAAAATGAAACGGCTTTTGTCTGCCGAGTTATGTGCACTTTTGTCGAGGCGAGAAACGCGCAAGAAGGGCATTCGAGGTATTTCATTACTTTTTTGATGTGGGCGGAAATTCTGTGAGGAAAATGGGGGGAAATTCTGGGGAGTGATATCAAGCTCACAGTTGCTATTTGTGCCAAGGTCACAAAAGAAGAACAATAATCCTTTGCGAGATTGAATGATTTATCATCCTTCCTTTTTGTATGCCGCTGGCATCCTGTTGGCGCTCAACATCATGCCTTATGTGAGTGTGTTGGTGCCCCTGCTATGTGGCAGTTGGTGTCGCGGATGTTTGCCGTTGAGTTGCACCGCCATCATGCATCAATGTGGTCGCTTTTTGAGCGCCCATTATTGCCACAACCATGTACGTACGTACTTTGGAAGAGGCGTTGCCTGCTGCGCGCTGAAATGCTCTGTGCAATTCACCATTTAATGTGGAACTTGCGGGTAATGGTTTGCACTTTCCTTCAGGACGAGTTGTCTCTTGGTGTGGAGGCATTACTTCTCCGCCGATAGGCGACAAGGTTCATCACGGTGAACCAAGGAAAGGTGGTGTTTCCGCCTCTCCCATTCTAGTTATGGACATTGTTTATCGCAGCACATGGGCAGATTCAGGGCTGTGCACGTTGTTTTTACTTGGTGTTCGTTCCCGTTCATTGCATGACCGTTTTGTGTTCCAAATTTAGACTTGGTACCTGAATTGGTATTGGTATTGGCAATGTCTGTGTGTTTTGTCGAGGCCTTTTAAATATTCAGAAGCCCATCTAATCTGTGAATGAGTCAGTCCGTGCATCTGCTCATCCGCTGTCAGTATGATGTCACTAGTCTGATTGGTGCGGCGCCTTGTTTCTGGCTTAGACGGTTCCTTGGTCGGACAGCCTGCAATCAAACTGTTCTCTCGAAAGACGGCCCGGTGGATGCCGTAGCGTGTCACGTTGCGCTAACATCACTCACTATATACTTCTTTGCTTATGTGAAGGACGAGTGGAAATTCGCAACATGGCAGACACACTTAGGCGGCTATGTTCTACATGCAGGTAAGGCCTTGGCCCCAAGACCTCAGCGATTTGGGTTTTCGTACAGACATGTAGACGTGCAGTTACAGAAGCCCTGAAGCACAATACACAAGAGTGAGGTAGAAAAATTGGTCCTTATCCAGGCGTCATCACCATTGTGCCACTGACTCTTAATTAACCTTATCCAGCTCCAACTGCGGCCATCTTATCCCCGCATACTTTTTGGTCTCCTTCGTCCACCCCACTCTCTGCCACCCCATGCTACATTTTTCTTACCGTGGCATCCACTCCGCTACACTAAGAGCTCATAGATTATCTTCCCTTTCCATTGCGTACCCTGGCCGTGCCCCTTTCTTGTTGATTTCAACTACAATCGCCTTTCACGCATGTTTGCTCACTCCATGTCTCTTCAGACATCACGGCCGCTCAAGCGCCTCACTTCTCGGTTCCTGAGTAAAACCCTTGATCGGAGGACTTATGACTACGGAGCCAAAGGCTATGTCATTCCAATAGATTTCTAAAATTTCGCCATACCATCTGACATCCCACATTTCCTGATTACTCTTTGCTACCTTTGATATTTACCGGGGGACCCGAAAAATTTGCCGGCGGTTCGCAGTTCCATGTAGTGCATGTCCTGTCCGTGTCTGCTTCCACTTAAACCCTGACACCCGGAAATAAGCAAAATCAAGGACAGGATGGCATTTCCTGCGCCAAACCCATTACGAGTGCTCAGTAGTGCTAATGTTTGAGTGTACACATTGCTATACACTAGCATAATCAGCGCTAAGCTCACACACTCGTCGAAAGTGACCGAATAAAGGCTGGTCACGGAGTGCACTGGGACTATTTACAGGCGGCCACACGCTCTACGCGCATGCCCTGGAAGCACGAGTTAGGGCCCAAAACGTGGTTTCGTCCTTCCTATTCTAGAAAGATACCCACTGAGCCGATGCACCATAGGCTGTGGCAGATGTCACCAGCGCAATCTGAAGCATGCCGTTCGGTAAGGGAACGGAAGGCGCACAACAATACTTCCAAACAAAGAGGAAACGATTCGCTCTCAGCTGTACACTTACGCCTTGTCTACCATGTTTCTTAGGGATATCTGGCTTCGTGTTATCACCTTCCAGGAAGTAGCATTCAGCTTCGCCAAGAAGTTCCTTATCCTCTGTTGCAAGTCGAGGGCTGAATATGACCATCAAGTCCGATGAGCATTCACTCGCTATTCAGCTTTGAGACCTCACGGCCAATGTCCCAGTAACAGCTCCAGATGAGCGTGGCACAATGTGGCCCTCTTTAGGTCCTTTGTTTATAGGCGATGTTCGTTGGATAACAGCCCCCTCCACCACACCGCCTCCGGGGATGTAGGCTGTGAAAGAGAGAAACTCCTGAAATGGCGTTAGAAGAATTCTGTCTTGCATCTCAATAACCGAATACTTGCCGAAAGTGCTCCAAATCTCTTGAACAGTTTCAAACACTAACCATCCGAGATAGATAGCAGGCATCGAGGCGAATGCGCCAGTCAGGCCACTTCCACCATTATGAATGCAGCAGTCACATTGCACGCGAGAACAGTTAAGCTTAATGGCTCAAAGAGCCTCAAGATTACCCAGAACAAAAAGAGCCTTTTGTGCGAGCGTCATAAAGAGGTTCATCGCCCACGACTGTGTTGGGAATTCTTAATTTCGTGTTTGGCTTGGCTATTGTGGGGGCGAAAATGTGGATTCGGCTCCTGGAACAAAGACTCGCCGGAATACTCAGTACTGTGCGCTGAATAAATTATTACATCGGTGTGTTTTTTCGCCATTGAAATGCATGTATTGTAAGGAATATTTAGTGAGTTCTGCTCCGCGGGTGCGTGGATTTTGGAACTGAAATTACGAAAACAGTTCACTTCAGTGTCGTTATTTCGGGAATAGACAGAAACACGTGTCAGGGGACGAAGGACAACAGGAAAGTTCATTCTAATCTTTCGCAGTTTATAGAAAGAATGAATGTGTGCGAGTGTGGCAGTGTACAGGCGAGGGTATGGAACTTGAGTATTTGTACTGAGATGAGATATAGCAGCGTTACGCGGTGTAAGTGCTTGATGCGTAAGATTATCTGGGAAGCAACGTAACAGTATCTCTTAAACAGATGTCTCGGAACAGCTTTTAGCAAGCGGGGAGTGAGGCAGAAATGGTGCGGTTCAAGCGTTACAGCCTAGCGAAAATAGAGTGGCATGATGCAAACCAAAGCCATGCACAAATCAAAGAGCACGCATCAAAGCAAATCCCAACAGATAAACAACAACAAGCCATGAGAGCATGACTTGTAACGTTCGAGCATATGAGATCTTAAAATGGGATAGCTATTACTTCAGTGGCACAATGAGGAAATTTTGAAACTATGTTTAGCAGCCAGGGCTCAATAAGTGCAACCGCCGTTCACATTTTTTCTTTTGTCTTTATGAGATATTTGAAAGGCCTTCTAATTTATTAGCGGTAACTCATCATTGCCGATTCTCGACGACCCGCACTGACATCAGTCTTTTAAGCGCATCGCAAACTGCAAGAGATGAGCAAATATGGCCCCCGTGGAATTCAGTATGCATGCCTGCACAAATTCACAAACAATGCCGAAATAAATCTTCTATTTCGCGGGATATACCGACGTACAAGATAAACCCACAAACAAGTGCAGGAGCAAGAATTGTGAAATGGACCGTTTATTGAGCAGTCAAGAACAGAGATTATTTTTCTTGCGCCTGCATAAGACTAATTTCTGCACGAAAGAACTAACAATGGCAGGGAGTGGGCGAACTGGTTTTCAATTCTGACAGTGAAGGCGCTCGAAAAGGCAAGGACGACAGCATGAGAGAGACATACGAAGCACTATGTCTTATTCTGTCGTCCTTGTCTTTTTGAGCGCCTTCACTGTCAGAACGAAGGAACTGATCAGAAAAACAATGAATTCGGTTTCAGCTCACATATCTGGCGCGAAATCATCGACTGCGTTATAATAATTTGCATACCACATGAAATTTTATTTCAGATGGATTTTTTTACTTCTTATCTCGAAGGACCTAATCTTGTGAATTTACACACCGAGCGCTTTGCGAGATCACGCGTTCTCAGTATTTGAACATTTTAGAGAGACGTCCACACAGACCCACCAAGGAGCAGAGCGGTAGACGCCCAACGCGTTCACACGTGCTTCCCGATCTGAAGCGGAACGACGGACGAGGGCGAAATTCTGCGCCGCCAAGAAACCGCGAATGCGGCGTTATTTCCCCGTCGCCACCTACGCGGCGAGAATGCTTCACGAGAGAATTTCACTCTGCGACGGAAGCGGTGAATTAGGACATCAGCGTGCCTATTGATAATAAATGCCAAGGCGTGGACGTGACTTTGGAAGGCTAACTCGGGCTTCGGGTGGCTTTTACGCAATAAGCGGTGATTGAAGAGTGCGCCCCATTCATGCTCGAACGTGAGGACACCCGAGACATTCTCAGACCGCGAGGAATTCTGTTTTTATTCTCAAAGTTCGCGTCGAAGGCTTTGAAACACGAGGCTCTTACGACAGTCCATTACCGGTATGCACCCTGAAGTAATTTCATCTCTGGGGAAGAGAAAACAAGCACATCATTAAAACTTCGAAACCGGAAGGCTCAACTCTACACTCCCCACGATTTCCCTTTGAAACGAAAAAAAAATAAACGAAAAATTTAGAAGGCTAAATTATAGACCGGGAAGACCAGCATACATGTAAATGCCGAAATAAGAAAAAAAACAGTACAACTGAGCGGCCTGATGCGAGAGCGTGGCAGCTTGACAAATGCGTCGTCTTTTCGCTCTATCATATTCTTTTTGTCTTTCGCATTCTCTATTCACATTTTCGTATTTATTTTTTTCGCAACCAGCAAACAAGGAAGGGCGTCCAGTGACGCAGACTGCACGAAGGGAGTAGCGTAGGGTATGGCTCCTCCCTCTCCCGTTCTCCCCCCGCGGCAGATGAGACGCCTTCGTCCATCGTGTCGAGTCGGCAGCGATGTGTGGCGCGGCTCCTCTGAGCGCCCAGAACCGAAAGTAAAACATGGCTGGCGCCCGTCTTTCATTCCCAGTGAGACACTGCTAGTGACGCGTCCCAATAGACTTTCATTTCACTGAAGGCATTTCTCGGTGACACTAGTCGTGCCTCCTCGTTGTTCTCGGAAACCTGGTACCAAAAGGAGATCGTGAAGAGTGTGGGGTGGGAAACGTCGGCCGTACGTTTCCTCTCATTGCCTGCAGCTTGAGTAAGCAGCGCCCTTTTCAGAAAGTATCATCACTCACACCAAAGAAGCTGGGGCGACCGAATGGCGTTAGCAACTGCATACAAAGACGACAGTGCTGATACTCAATTTTCTGCAGCTTAAGGCGACTGTGCATGCTGTTCCTTTATCGAGGTAAAGCGATACAGCAAGCCTAAGGCATTGCTCTTTTACTTCGGCGTTATTCCTCGCCAAGCACTTCTAAGGCGGGCAGAAAAGGCCACGACCATTATCACGTGACTTTGACGCGACGCCTTACTTTCATCATCTCCGCTTGCCTTCGACAGACTGTACTGTCCCTCTGTGGCATGAGGAAGATGAAAAAAAAAAATGCGGGAGACGTACCGCTGACCAGCAATCGTTCATTTTCCCACATTTCTGCACAATCTCTCCACCGTCTGGGAAGGAGAGAAGGAATGAAGGTACCTTGCAATACAAGAAGGGAGAGAGGAAAGATCTTTTTTCCGAGTTATAGTTGAGAGTGTTGTGCCCCATAAGTCGCTTCCTATTGGAGAATGCTCTAAAAGTTTACGAATGTCCCGGAGTTCTTCTCTTCCAATTCCCGCTTGTTTCATCCGTACGTTCTCGACCAGTACTCGGGAGGAAGAGTAAAAGCAACCGGTCTAAAAGAACGCCGGCGCAGCGACTACATTTATTACCCTTTGAAGGCACTGTGTACACAAATGTTTACATGGCGCATTCGAAGCTCTTTTGCAGCGGGGTCCACCCAGCACTCTTTTCATCGCCACAAGGGAATTTAGCGTCCTTCACATTGCAAACAGCGTGCTTTTGAATGCCCACCGACGAAAGCATCGAAGAACGTTTTTCAAAGCAACCAGTGTGGTACCACATCCTTCCCCATTCTCTTGCAGAATAATTTTGGCAAGCGGAATAATGTCAAGTTATACTCCTGAATTTCTAATGCCAGGTGCATATTCAAAACAGAAAATGATTCTACGATGCCTCGGAATAGTCGCTCAGCTCGCTTCTGTGAATGCTCCGCGGTTTTTTATGCTTGATGCCCTTGCATGTTTTGTCTTCCATTACATGTCTGAGCTCTAGTACGCACTGAAACTCGGCTCTGCAGGCGGCTTGCACTTAAACGGAATAGCAGCATCCTTTGCTGGCTCTGCTCTTCTCGGCTCACTTCCCCCCCCCCCCCTTCACGGTAGCCAACCCGCTGGTTCGTCACACGCGCACTGTTAAAGAACAAATCAAATAGCGCTTATCCTGCCCTTACTTAAGTACAATGCGATATCTGCATGCTGCCTACATGCTTCTCGAACGAGAACGTAGCCTTGAGAGAGGAAACAGAGAACGCTACGTTTTTCGTTTAAACAGTATTTCTGATCAACTGGCTCCAAAGTGTACATTGTTATTCTGCGTACATGCCCATATATGCGCGATTGGTCATTCACTACTTCACATTCGTTGGTCGCGGGGAGTCCATACCGCTACTGGCGCAATGGTGCAGCGGTTAAACGATGCGCCACTGCTCTTGCCAGGTGGCTGCTTGCGGAACACAGCCACTGGTGGGGCTTGTGAGACCCGGGTTGCGGTTCTCGAGCAGCCTCTCACGATCAATCATTACTTTGACTACCACGGTGAGCAGGGTGCCACCTGCCACGGTGGGCATACAGGTTGTGATGACTTCACGTAACCTAGATGGAAAGTGGCCACCTGCTTTCCTCGACCCACCAACGCCGCTGACGGTGAGGTTGCCGCTGAACGGGGCCCTTAACGCTACCGCGTTAAAAGCAATGCATCGGCCTTCTTGCTTTTAAGAGCACAGTGAACTACTGCGGAACAGAGCAGCAGTATAGCACAGGGACGCGCCGAAGCGATTACGGCGTGCCTCGGTGGGTGCAAATATCGAACGAAAATTCACTCCACTATATAGCGGTGGTGCAGCGGTTTCAGGATTGGCATCGTGCTGCGGGAGCAGCGGTGTCTTACCTCCAGTGTGGCCAGTCATCGAACGGGAACAGGCTTTCGTCTGACCTGGTGCTGGGCTCTCTAAGGGTGAAATGCTTGGGGAAGAGGGGCCGTCAATGGGGGCGGCCTTTTCCGAACTAGACGCCCTAGCAAAAGGGCTCTTTGACCTAGCTGCTCGTGTAATTCGAGCCAAAGAATATAAAGTTGGCAGCAATGCTCGCAGTGCGATAGGAGCTCACATTTAGCGACAATGGGACAATTCGCATCGTGAGAATGTGTTATAGGCAGTAGACTTTTGTAACTTGCGATCAGCCGCATTCACCAGAATAGAGCAAAAGGCATTTAGAGAAGAAATTGAAACTGACATCCGCAGGCATACACAAGTTAGCCATTTCTATTGGCGAAAGCCAGAGAGCGTATTCGCATAAAAAAGCAACAGAATAAATAGGCGATATTCTGCTTGTTGAAGTCCTTAAGAGAGATTATTTGGCGCACTCGACAGGACAGCTTTCAACGCTTTGCTTCCACCTCTGGTTTTCGTGCTCGCCTTTTTTCTCCCGATATTTTCTAGTGAGACCAGAGCACTCTTTCACTTATTTTTCTCTCTTCTCCCCTTCTAGTTTGAGCTCGAATACGCTCGTATTCCGAGCCACTTGAGTGCGAGAGACTCAAGCATAGGAAGCAGCCATACGCAGCATTAAGGATAAGTGTTCGGAAGCCGCAGATGGCATCGCGCAGTGAGACTGCGTAGTGGAGACATGTCGGAAAGAAGATTTCAGTGAGTGGTACGCTCACTGGTTCAAACGGAGACGGCGCAAGTTTTAAAGCATTTACAGTGGTGCGACCAGTGTTTATCGCAGGAGATACGAGTGAACTAAAAAAATAAAGAACTGTGAAACTGCTAAGAACCCCGGACGTAATCCTGGGCGGAGGTGAAGTGTGTGTAGTTCTATATGCGTAGAGCTTCGGTCAGAAGTTTACGGGGTTCGCTTCTGAGCCTCGCAATGAATCCCGTACGGCACTCGTGAAGACCGTAGTTTCTTGAACGATGAAGGCGAGGAAGTCTGGAGGCGCAGTGTTGCCATAAGTGCCTCGCTACACGGATGAGAAGGAAAGTCTGCGGCCTGAATATTTTTGACAAAATCTGTACATGCGAAGAGCGAGCAGCGCGCATGTCTTAGTTACTAACTTTTATATCTCCCTCGTACCACAGTCTTTCGCGCGCATTCTGCACGCGAGTGCAAAGTGGTTGGCTGCGGACTCCGAACTCCGAGTTGTCTCCGGTGTTCAAGCGATTGAAAGCACGGCCCTCTTCCGTCAGGCCCCATTGTCGCGCTTCTCGGGTTGAAGCTTCGCTCCTTTCATTTCCTGAACTGAGCTGTTCGGACATCAGGCTCGGTTCCTTCGAAGCTCCTATATCGAAATGTTCACAATATGGATGGAACGGCGTACACAGCCTAGCAAATGCAGCCTAAATAATTGCCTGGAGAAGCCCGTGTGCATTCGTGTTGTCGTCATTCCAGCTATCACAAAAGCGCTGACAATTATACGCGCTCGCAGTCGGCGAATCATCCAGTACATCTCATTAAAATATCCCCGCTTGCATGATAACGCTTCTCTTGCATGTGTGATTGGCGCTTGCGGGCTTACGTCATCGTGGGCGTGTCTTTGCTTTTTTTTTTCTTCCCAATCGCCGCGTCGAGAAATGCGCATGTAGGCACTCCGAGGGGTTCGTGCTTATGACAGCTGGATGATGGCAGAGTTGTTTGGGGGCACTGAATTCCTTCACCGCCTCTCCGCCCTCGCTGCCCACTTTTACGCAGTTTTCTTTCGAGGTTCAGGTGTCGAAATCCCATTTACCCGAAGCGGCTGGGAAATATTGGCGCCAAATTCATAATTAAACAGTTACACGTTCGGGGTACGCTCAGTGGGTTTTGAACGACGGGCGCGGGAAACGATCAACTCAAGTACATGTAAGCTGAAGTAAGTTGTGGTTCTGTTCCCTAGTCTCCTTATTTTCCTGTGAACGTTATTTTGCGAAGATCATTTCTAAACGAAGTACATATAAACGACGCTGCACAGAATTTTGGGATTGAGATCAGAAGGGCGTCGAAATATTAATAGTTGTTTACCGCATTCCGCTTCACTCAAGGTCGTATCGTGGAAAACTCATTAATAAACTCGCGAAAACTGTCCGATTCATTTATCCTGTAGTGACCGACGTGCCCTGTACAACAGAGGTTGCACTAATGCTCACAGCTTTCTTTTATGCAGGAATGAGAATGTGAAATCAACGCAGCATTATAAACAGCGTTTTCTGAAGAAAAAAAAAACTTCTGAAAGAATCGAAAAAGTGTCCGCCTTTAGGAGCAAAGAGGGCAGGCTGGACAATCCCTTAATGCTGAAGATAAGCGTCCAGCCGAAACAACCAGGAAATTAAAGAGGCTGAGTTCAGTGTATCCAGCTGACAGGGTGATTTGAATTTCTCTGAGAATTAACTTGTCATGCAATACTTTCTTTAAATTTGATGTTTATAGGCGTTCAGAAAAAGCACAATGTGATTATTATCCTAATTGTGTAGTGACGTACTGTCTCACTAAATCTACCTATATTTCACATGTCTTCTATTTAGTTCAAGGAAGATGTTACCGGAAGTTGACAACCATATCCGGTCTTTTAGTTGCCAGGCCAACGTACAATTGAGCTTGCTTCCGTTACATGACTAACCGCCATATTCAACCACTTTCATTGGTCATTGGTAAAAGCAGAGAACCACGAACACTTTTCACCTTCATATCATGGGGAGAGCGCGAAAGAATGGAAACGATGCAAAAAAATTGCGGCTGCTTTCACAAAACGTGGCACGCTTTTTGGAGTATATAAGTTTTATGAGGGACTCTCGTTTTGTGAAGAATTATTAAGGGCGATGTGTCTGCACACGAGGCTCGTGATCATGTGTGAGAACCTCAGCCAGAAGCCTGAAGCCCCTCAGCGGCCATCTTACCTCGCAACTTGGCGCCATCATTTCATGCTGAGGACGACGAGGACGAGAACATGTCGAAGGCCGCCTTGAGCTTGCTCCCCATTTCCGCCCTCCCTGAGCTGCGTAAATTAGGTAATACTGCGAAGTCAATAGAAATCACGTGACCGCACTCCGTTGTTCCTTCCGTCTGGATGACGTTGCGAGCAGAGTTATTTGATTACACAAGCTGCGAAGCTCTCCGCAGGACAAGTGTAACGAAATGTGGCGCTCTAATTGCGCCAAAGCTGCGGGGTTAGAGGACGGTCACGCCATCTGATGTGTTCAAACGAACTCCTCAGCGGTTGTCGAAGCAGCAATACTGTGGGGAAATAAACGTTGCACGGAATCGTTTGTGCAAATATTTAGAACATAGGCCGCGCCAGCATGTGCTAACCTCGAAGATTGGCCACTGGCCAAGGCCAGATTTTCATAGGCAGTTTCGGATCTGGTGGGATTAAACAACTACGGAGCGCACGTTTCATGCGTAATAGCACATGATGATAATCGCCTGTGTCGCACTAGGATGCCGAACGTGGTTGAGCAAAGCGTGAAGACTTTGCTCAGCAGCCGGGATTTAGCGGCATACCGCCAGTGATATTTCGCAACAGGCATCGCGACGGCTTCTGGAAGGCACTTTTTCCTATCCCTACATCTCTCCCAATCAAATCACCGAGCATAAAGCACGCTGTTTCGTACTTTCGTCTTAGGCAACCGCTAGAGTTGCTTTCCCGACCAGGCGCATCCAGCAAGGACGCCTCCTCACTTCGCGAAAGTCGCTGTTCCTCGGTGGCGGTGACAGCGTCTCTGTTTCGTTTCTTTTTCACCGCTCTTCAATGTTTACAGAAATCACTGCGTCTTTTCTGGCATCAGTCTACTCGCTGTCCATTAGAAATTCGTGCCAGGGACTTGCGAAGCTTCGTTTGCAAGGTTTCCTCCATAGCGGCAGTCCCTGCTACCGGAAGTAGTCGCTGAATGCCGTCGCACACTTCGTGCTAACTAATCGTCATCAACACCATGTTCATCATTATCCGAATCCAATCTACTGTTAGAAAAAAGTGTCGTTTCCATCGTCGATCTTTACCCAGGCAGGAGCGAATGGCCACTGCGCATTTCTCGACCCAAGGCCTTACTCTTTCACAGCTCCCTTCGGCCTCCCGCAGTGTTCACCCACTGCCCGTTTTCAGCTGTAAGCGTTAATATAGGCTTAATCACTGACACTTATACCCGTTCACTTCTGTTAAAACATTTTCGAATTGCCTGTGCGTTATCCAACATATGTCGCTCTTGTAACGCTATACACCCGCCACTTTCCATCGCCTTGCTTATTGTGCTGCCCTCTGGTTTGAGTCAAAGTGATTACGCATTTTCTCAAGCAATTACGGAAAAGATCCGAGGACTCAGTTCTCGCAAAAATAAAGGAAACAACCTCAGTTTTACCGTACTGGGGGATAAACGCAACAGTTAAATGGGCGAAATGCACTTCGCCAACGGATCACATAATAATTAGCGCGAGAGAAAGCAAGAAATCACAGCTTCCGAAGGGCGCAAAAGCAACTTTGCGCAGTGGTACTATGGAATACGCTGTAATATGCCCGAAACAATCGCCGGCCTACGTTTTTTCGTTAACAGCGAAGGTAAAAGAAAAAAAGCACGGCAACCCCATAAAGCATATGACGTAATCAGGCTAACACTTCCCCTAAAAACCATGACAGCAACAGCAGTCGTCGACTTCGCCAGTAATAACGTTGCCAGCAATAGTCGCCAGTAATAACTGTTTCACGCAACGCATAGCGACGCATGGCAACACAATTGGGCGATAAAAATGCGTCGTCCTCGGCAGGCAAATTGCGGCATTCCGGGCATTACTTCACTTACGTACAGTTTCATTCATAGCTATGATATGGTTTTTATTTTCTTACCACATCAGTGCTTACGTAACATTCCCAGCAGGCGCTAATTAGCTATTAACCAGCACCGACGAAAGCACGCGACTGAAAAAAAGGGCGCCCATTCAGGCGCTTGCGGTATAAAGTTGGCTCAACTTGTTACCAAACGTCGAGCAGTTCCAGCTAACCGGCGAGCAGACTCTCGCCGTAGATCTAGGCTTCAAGGCAGCGACAGACCGCGTTAAACTGCCGTTACGCGGTGACAGTTGGGAAGCTAATGAAGATCTGCCGCCGCGGTGGCTCAGTGGTTATGGCGCTGACCCGAAAGACGCCGGTTCGATCCCGGCCGCGGCGGTCGAATTTCGATGGAGGCGAAATTCTAGAGGCCCGTGTGCTGTGCGATGTCAGTGCACGTTAAATAACCCCAGGCTGTATAAATTATGCGGAGCCCTTCACTAGCCTGAGTCGCTTTGGGACGTTAAAACCCCATAAACCGTAAAGCATAATGGAGATCTGAAAAATCAGAACAGAAATGGAAAAATTATCAGGCAGAAAGCTGTCTCCCTGAATAAGATAAATAATGATATATTTCCATGTACGTTTTCCAACAGTTTTTGAGTCAGCCTTGGCAACGAACTTTGGAAGCAACAGAACAGAAAGAGCCAGATAATAAGGCAGAAGAGCGCGCCGTTCGAGGCACAATTAAGACGCTCATTAACCGGTCCGCAGATGAAAACGCCGTTGACCTGAGTCGCAATAAGCTCCATTTTACGATGCCGATGCCAGTGGGTCGGTTGGACGCTCGCGCCCACCATACGCAAGCGGTTGTGGCCGACTGCTTCACTCAAGTTTGTCCGCTGAGCAAGCATCGTCATTTTATGCGGCAGCAAAGACAGGCACATTACAGGGAAGCACGCACGTGTCGAGCCCGGTGAAACATTTTACTACTTCAGCTTGAAAAACCGCTTCTGCAAAGAATGCGGCGCATCAACGTCACTCCCTCCTCGCAGGTTCCGCGGTAAAAAGGTCTAAAGTTTGCCGCGGGCCCGCTAAAGCTAAAGCCTGCGTGTATTACCATTGCACAAATGGGCCGTCCAGCTGCTGAATACCGAGGAGACGACGTTTGCGCCAAAACGTTTCGCAACAACAGTCATCACCGAAGCAGCAGTGGCCTTCAAAATAAGTCGCCTGTTTGAGGCGGGTTGTGCGGCGGATCTGGGACTGCAGCTAAGCAGCGCATATCGGAAGCATTATCTCTAGTGCTGGCGCCTCACCAATGACTATCAATCTGTCATCGTCATGCCATATTCGAAAAAATAAAAACTCCAGCGCACTGCTGCAAACAGGCCGTCGTGCCTTTTATTCCGAACGTGGAGCATGGAGTGAGGCAAGAGAGACGACGGACACGCGCTACTTCCAGCTAAATTTTATTAGAATGATTGGTAGGAATATATTGGCACACGAAAGGGGAAGTCATGTCGCACGGTTCATGCAGACGTACTTAATGTTATTTTTCGCACCTCACCTCAGCTTGAACCGCGGGACATGAACACTCAATGAAACACTCAACGACACATGAACACTCAACGACCACATACAATGCACTCATTTTGTAGCTACTTTCAACACCGTAGCAGGGACCCCCTTTTAAGGGACGTTAGAATTATGTAATGTGGCCCTAGCTGTAGTAACTGCATCGCACATTTTTCGCTTGCTCTCGTCTGCCGTACAGCTATCACACAATTTCTTTCCTTTATTTACCCATACCCCTCTGAAATGAACTGCTCGAGGATGAAACAAAGAAAAATAAAAATTATGGGAACGTTTAAGTCGCCTCAATAATAGAATGCAACAACATTAGAAGCAACATTGTTGCTACATGTTCCTGTGTCTAAGTTTTTTCGCCTTATAGACAACGTTTTCACTGTCATCGTTTCTCGATTTGCAAACATATGATCATGCGCTACGTATATCTTTCGCTGCTGTGGAAATACCTAGGAGCCAACTAGTCTGCACACCCCGCCGCTGTAGAGACATTTATCCGTGCCAACTGGAGCTGCCCGACGCACGTCGAAACTCAACGACGAGCAATGTGCTTCTTACGTCTCTTCTGGGGTGTCTTCTTTCACGTCGGGGGACCAGACCCCGTCGCCGCCTTCATCTGTCCAGTGCACCTTTTTATTCTCATCTCCAAGCCTAACGCCTGTTGCAAGCTGCATGTCTAGCCCTTTTTCGGTTGCGCGCTGTACATTTTTTAGTTTAGTTTTTTCTCAACGTTGTCACGTGACCTTGTGACTACATGACCCTCTGGCAGTGGTCACATTGACAAGTCAATAGAAAGGCGCTGATCACTTGCTTTCGAGATGATGCGTAACTTATCCACGAATGACTCCGTCAAGAACTTAGTCGGGCTCGCTTTCTAGGAAACATTTCGTTTGGCCGGCTGGAAGCTTTTTTTCATCGCCAGCGCTTCAGCCAGGCTGCTGGCATCCTTCGTCGCAGGTAGATGAGGAAATCAAAGAAGAAGATCCGCATTCAAAGAGCAGTTTGTCAACTAGCGCGCTTTGATTGCCTAACATAATTAGATTTATTTAGAACAACCCTGTAAATCCATTATTTGGAGCAGAGATATGGAGGAAAAGAGTTTCCTAAAAGCAAGAACGACTGAAAAAACGCTTTGAAGCCTCCACCCTTAGACATTTGGAAGCTAACTTCGTTTAGAATCGGAGCCGTCCCTCCAGTGAGCAGCTTTCTGAATGCCTGCTGTTTGAGTGCAGTCAGTATTGAGCCAGTGTGTCCTGCCGGCTTGGCGTATTTGTCAGGTTTGTTTTCAGTAAGCGTGTTTGCTGCCGCTGTGAACACACGGGCTCAGAATGGACGGGTATGAAGCAAGATTAGATTCGGATTCAGTGACCAACGGAATAAAAAAAGATTTACAGGGCCCTTACCTGTTGCAGGTAAAGACCCTGCAAAAGTAACGGGAAGGTAAAAAATTTCAACTTTCTTAGGAGCAAGGATCATGCCCTATTAGTGGTGGACAAAGAGGGCGCCTTTCTTGTGATTCCAAAAGCTCCGTTACTCTGACAGAAGGCAAACGAGGCTATGAGAAAAAACTTTGTTCTTAAGACTGTGTCCTTAACCAAGGTCCGGCATTTCTTCTGCGTGCTCTCTCATTGTTCGTGTTTTTTCGGCTCCGAAACTATGTTCTATAATGCAATTCAGAACCAACCAGTGCAGCTCTCTACGCTTAGCGTGGAAAAATGGCTGAATTTATCCTTCTCTGGCAGAGGCAAGCGACCTCTGCCTGAGGATGAAGACTGCGTTAGCGCTTAGAGCATGAACGCGGTGATCCTTCTAACGAGTTGACGTCATGAGAAGCCCTTGAACCAATGCGAAAAGTCGAATCATAGTTCGTGGGGCAAAATGAAAACTCTGCGCACATCTGCCGAGTGCATCAGAATTTTAAGAGTTAATCTTGAGCTCAACGACCGAAAGCACAAGAGGAGGAGGAAAGGCGGGGGTAAGAGAGTAAAGATATGAAGAAGGTGACAGCAGAAACAGCAAGAATGGTTTGAATTTATGCGGGTTAAACATCCCAGAGCAACTCATGGTACGAGGGACACTGTAGAGGATCGCTCCATACTTTTGGCGAGTTCATTTGAAAAATGCGTGTCTCTGGTAAGGGCTAAGTCTCTGCGACAAACATAAAAAAATTGCATGGAAATCATGTGAAACCCCTAAACCGGTATATTTACACGAAGTCCGTAGGTATAATAAAATCTAACTAGGTTTTCTTCCTTTTCTCGGAGACCAGAAGGCTGGAAGGACTTCAACGTCTATCCGTCGGAAATAGCAGTTAACTATTGCCACGAGCAGATTAGTACTTTCTTCGCTGAAAAAACCTGGAATTGCAAACGCAACCTCACAGGAGGTTAGCCTTGGACTTTTTTAGCTCTTGTAGAGATAGTGTCTCTTGCATTTTGGGTCATGGCTTTGTTGTTTCGACGAGTATAGACATAAGCATTTTTTTCGAGGTTCCTGAATTTCGGAGCACGCTCTTTACTTTACAAATGGTAGAAGGAGTGCCGAGGAGATTTACAACGAAATTACCTTCAGCTGATTCAGCAATCCCAAGCATTAGGTTGGAAGGTGCTTGGAAAAACTGTGATCTTAGTAATCGTATGCTTCTGTACTTTTTTCAAAGAAGTCTTCAATCTTTAGGAAGCGTGCAGATTTCAGCCTTCTTTCTCATGAAGTCTGTCCAAAAGCAAGGATATCGATTAGCCGGACCTTCAAGTCTTCGATTTGGGTCTTTGCAAGACTCGGCTAGTTCACTTTGAGCACGAAGCGGGGCGCCCTTACACTGCAGGGCCATTCAGGTACTGCGACCAAAGAACACTTTTCCGTCCTGAGGGGCTAATAATATGCGTTGCGTAAGCAGCCAGCAATATTTTAAAATCTTTGCAAGGAACAGTTCTTTTCTCCCTGACGCAATAACCTTATGGAATACCCTACAAAACGACATAGTTTTATGTAACAATCACAAATCAGTTCGCGCGAGACTAGCCAGTCATTTTCAGAACATCTGAACATTTGGTCGACTTTACCATAGATTATTCAATGACTTTCATCTGTGCACACCACCACACGTACACTTGTTGCTGTATGTCTTCGTTCCTTGTCCATGTAATTCCTTGATGGTCTTTATTTGCTTTTAAGTTTTTATAATCTGTAGTCTTTGGGTTCATTGTGCATGTGTTTTCACTATGCGTGGTTTACACCAATTGTAGCACCCCTACTTATGCAGTACCCTCGGGACATTAAGAATGAAACAAGTGAAATTAAATATGTTTCAGCTGAGCGGTCTGGGCGTTGGATGGCCCGCGAAGCGTCTTGGAGTGATTCCTACTGAGGCGTGGAGCCGCCGAAAGAGTTTAAACGATTTCTGCCCTCTTCAGCCTATCTATCTTGTTTTTGGTGCTTCTTTCAACCATGAGCATCTAGAGAGCTAAGACAAAGCAAACTGCTGAAGGAGGCAGTAAATGTCTTCGGGGACATCCGCAGCAAGACAAATTCTAAAAGAAATAACAGGAGAGACTTCTTGACACCTCTTCGTTCGCCTTATTTTAAAGAACAGGCTTCCATATTGAGTTTTACAAGGGTCGCTAAATACTGTTGGAGCTTTCGTCACAAGGAATTACTTTCTCAGTTCGGTCAGTTGCCTTCGTGCCGATGGGCCAGGCCAACCTGTTGTGGCTGAGCAGGCAAACGACAGTGGCTGCCAGCCGTGACGCGGCAGGCTTCAGCTGCCAATGGGGAAGGGGAGTCGGGCTGCAGTATACCATTTCTGCATTACTTAACCAATGAGTAGATAAATCCAGAAATAATCGATACTTATTCGATCAAGCAGTCAGTCAGTTAGCCAGCTACTCAGTGGAACAATCAATCAGTTATTTTATTAGCAGCTTTATCATTTGAGGTGTCAGGGCCGGCAGCTTGGAAGCAATTTCTGTAGTCAGCTGCGATGGCAGAGGGAGGGCTGACCAGCAGGAAGGAAGCAGAAGGGTAATTAAGAACTTGGTTTATGTAAAATAATGAAATTTTGATTTATGTTTCGCTTCTACGCATTTTGCACAAAAAACGGCTGCCAATTGGGAGTTTTTTTTTTATCTGCCGTAATTACCTTCCCGGGGTGTTTTGTCGTTCCGATATTTGAAAAGCCGCGACTACTTTCGTCACAAAAAAGTGGTTCATAAGAGGAAAGTTCCCTCTATTGTCTACGCGCCCAAATAATGCATGTTTGGTTCTTATAAACCAACCTATGCAAACAAGGAGGCAACGTGGCAGTGTTTATATGTAAGTCGGAATGAAATAAAATGAAAAAAGAGTTGAAGAAAAAAACACAAGTGAGCTGCACATTTGGGGCAACCGGAGATAAAAAAAGGTCGAAGTTCTCCTTGGGAACAGCAGGAAAGCCACCTGGACTGCAGGACAAAAGAAGCGCCATAGCAACTCTCCGCACCAGAGCAAGAAGCAGAGTAGTTGTGAAAGATATTCGCTGAAGTGTGAGGACTCTTGTTTTGTTCGGAATAGCCCCCTGTAAAACGCCCCAAATGCTGTTACTTCACTCCTCTACAATGAGGAAAGGGAGATTTCAACTGGGGCCCAGGAGAGGAGGGGAGACGGAATGGCGGGGAGGTCATCTGTTTCGCAGAGTTTGTCGAAAGAAGATCCCTCGCAGTCCTCGTTGCGTAAAGTTCCTGATGCTGTGCCGGGTTTTTGAGCGCGATCGCTCTCGACAAATACGAGCAATAAAAGAAGTAAACTAGAATGACCAGCATGGCGAAAAGAAAAATGGGTATACGACGCATCTGTTGAGCGGCACCCTTTGGGAAGGCCTGCTCATCGCCTCAAGAGAGTGTCGTCGACACGCCTCCAAGCTGCCGAGTGTTTTCACATTTTAAAAACATGCGCTTTGAGACCAGTTGAAAGCTCGCTGGTTAAGCCGCGGGGAAATTCTAGCCACAGACTAAAACTCAATTGTTCATAACGAATTACCCAGGCCTTGACGAAATAAAGAGAAAAAGGCGGGATTCTGCGCTAAGCCTAAAAACGAGACTCAGGCTGTAGCACGAGAAGTGCTGATTATCGCCTATAAGTGGTGGAGGGGTGACAAGCGCTGTATCTTGTAAGTACGGCTCAAGAGTTGTTCCTGCCTCCTTTCTCGAAAGAGCCGTGAGGAGATTTAGAAATAAGTGGGCTGCGAAAGAGGGTGCCCTTATCCCAGGTTGGCGTCCCCCGATGGTTTATCACTTCCTTTTTCCAGATAGTGTCTATACTGAGGTTCTCTGCATCTTAATAAACCCGGGCGCACACTCACACTTTTCTTCTACATGCCGACATATTGTGCTTAATCGCAGAGCCAGTGCTTGACACTCTGCTTTATAAGTTTCTAGAGAGCCTTATACTTTGCCGGCTAACTCCACCATGATCCCTATAACTTCACTCTATAACTTCACTCCATCTTCAGGGCCAGATGACTATAGAATGGTCTTCGCGCCTATTTAAATTAATAACAGGATTTTGAGTGCTCTAACAAGGGAGTTTTTATTTTTATTAGTATCGTGTGTTGTTTCGTTGGTCAGAAATTTAGTGGTGCGAAAAAACATTCGACAGACGGAAACAATGCCGCCAGCTTGATCGAAGGAATAGCTCGATAACTAAGAACAGAGAAATAAAAAATGGCTAAAGAGCATTAATTTTCTATGAATTTGGCTAACACTCGACAGTTTTTCTGATTGCGTTCATTTAAGCTTGAGTTTGAACACGCTTCCTTGCGCTTTAACCTGCGTGCTTACTGGTTTCCCACTTGAAATAAAAGGTGATGTGTGGTTTCAGTGATGATGTCCCTGACCCGCTGAATTTCGCTTCGCTTAAGGGGACTCGGAGGACAACTGAGGTTGGCCTGTATCGGCGGGCTACGGCATCCCAAAGAGGCTGATAATTTAACGAGAAATTTCACCGAAAATGGAGCTTTTATAAGTTAGTACAAAACGCAATTGACGTACAGTCTTCAGCGCCGATTTCGCGAGAAAATGCATGCCTCAATTCAGATTTTTAGCGCGGATTTTCGAGTCTACGCTTAACCCTCATTCACTCCAAAACGGTGACAACCGGTCCTTGCCGGTAAGGAAGTCATGCTGGCTGTAAGTTCTTGAAGTGCAATTTTTCAGGTGATAAATACGCCTTTTGCCGCCGGACGAATGTGATCATATCCAGAAGAAACGAGAGAACCAATTTCTGCTGCGAAGAAATATTCCGTGGAGTTGCTTTCAAAGGGTCGGCCTGGAGCAGGGCAGACAAACCCCGCTGATGAGGAAGAATATTGCTAGAAGTCTAAAAGAAGGCTTTGAATTCTTTCAAGGCGTTTGCTGCATCTTTCATCCCGACATTGTTTTAAACATTGTGCTCAAATACTATATTCTACAGTCAAGAGAAACTGATTCAACGGATCGCATATAGATCTTGGATTTTTGCGTAGTGACGTCTTTATGACTATTCCAAGTAACTCTTTGGTTTCGTATTTTCTATCGTCAAAAACATATTTGCAAACCTTTAAGTACTCAGCATTTACGCCTTGCTGATAATTGCCATAATCAACTGCGATAATCCCACTGGCCTCTTTCACTGATCTAAAACTGTTTTTTTTTTTTCAAGTAGGATATGTCGTTGTGGTAAGAGGCATCAACGTTACATACAGAAAATCATGAGGGTTTATTATTTTGAAACAATTGCTTTAAACGGATTGCATGAATTATCGCGCGCATTTTTTTGTTGATGATCCTATTTCGGCTTAGATTCAGCAACGACGGTAGGCTGACTGCAGAGGATAGCGCGCGCTGAAAGCAGACGTACGGAGGCATCAAAAAGAATCTCTCGCAGAAAGCCTCCTATGCAAGTTCAGTATGGAGCAAGCCAAATAAAGTAGAAGAAAAAGTCAGTGCTAGAAGGCTTTGGAAGCGAATACATCTGGTGAGGCCCAAATGCTCTCACTGAAGGCAGAAAACTCAACACGTGTTTCCGAATGAGAAACAAACACAGAGACAGGCCACGCAGATTAACGAGCGCCATTGCGGAGTAAATCCCCTTTATCCTCGGGACACGTTGGATAGACATCGCGACCCATTTCGTACATCACTGGCTTATGAGCTCTATCCCATCACAACAGCTGGCTCAGTTCGCAATGAGCAACTACCCAAAACAGTCGGCTTAGTCCACAGATGGCGCTGGCAACCGACCATACAGAGTCGAGCTACGTAGCTTCATCCGCGCGCCAACTGCTTTCATTCGTCTCGTTCGGAGACATCGCTGTCGACCGGGCGGAAAAGTGCGGAGGAAACTTTCGGCAGGCCTATATTACGAGATGGGGCGCGTAGATAAGCAGACAAATTATCCAGCGAGTGAGGGAACGGTGGAAGGCACGGCAAGACGTGCTGTGCCTCTGGTCGTCCGTGGTGTAAGGGAAACTCCACTGGGGCAGGAGGGCAGTGCGCGCACTGCGCCGGTGGGATTCAGAGCAGAACAGCGATTCCGGTTCATCGTACACGACAATGCAGTGCACACATAACGCACGGGCGATGCGAGAAAAGAGAGAACGCAAAGATTCTTTTCTGAGCTTCGTCTCCCTGCTGACTGCCAATGGCAGGCTGTGCGGAGGAACACTGCGCAGCTTCTGTTCCCACTTACTGTTAGCCGATCGGCATTAAAGAGTATAGTAAACAGGAAGCGAAGTACTCGAAAGGCAATCGGAAACTGGCGGCTGGATGCCTAGATTCGTTCTTGTGAAGTGGACACCAGACTGACAAAAAAAAAAAGTAGCTTGAAAGAAAGAGACGACTCACAAAAGGAAAAGAGAAAGTAAAAAGCAGGGCAGACGATAGTTGATCCCAAAGAAGAAAGAAAAAAGTACTACAAATTGCTGAAACGAGCACCTATCTGAAAAGAACCGATCGTTGATCAGTTGCACTCCGCGGCGTTTCACTGTCCTATCTCGGATTAAGGACGAGAGCCGTTAGAAAGCCATAGCCGATGTGTTGTAAGCAGAAGCCGTGTTTAATTACAGACTCGTTGCAGGTGGGTAAAACCCGTAGTTAGATGGGTGTCTCGGCTAAGCCTATCATCACTGACCACAAGGTCGGATCAGGAGCTGGCGTTGCGTGCCAAACGTTTTGGGTCAGCAACTGTTAGGAGCTTACTGTGCGGAGATAACGTTGTTTGCACGAAATGACAGCGCCCAAACGTCAGCATGAAGAGTGACGTCATCATCAATCATATGACCCGATAATGGGTCGCGTTGTTCAATGATCTGCCTGTGACCGGCTGAACGCATTAAGCCTTCATGACCTTCGGGACCTTCGTCACACAATATGGTCATCATCATACCTCACTCAGAAGTTCGCGTCGCATTACCTCAATTACGCTTCCATCAGCTTTAAATTTAGTCAAATTCTGGCCATGTCTATCTTTGATCCACTCTATCAACAAACAGAGCACGGTTTGAAGCAGTGAGACATAGCCTACAGTCAATGTGCGCTGGTAACGGTCGCATCCGACAAGACTTCTGACAACACTAAATACAAATTAGTCTACGTTGGAGTAAAAAAGAGCAAGTTGTTTTCTAGCGCGCTGCCTTTTGGGGCAGGATATGCCGCCCGTGTTCCAGGGTTAATTTCTGTCACTGAATACACAAAATGCTTACGCTTGGCAATGAAGGCAAATTCCCACCGAAAAAGCACAGTGACTTAATGCAGGTGGCAATGTGAGGAGGCTTGACGTCAGCTCCAAGAACTTCGCACGTTTTCGAGAAGGAAATTTGGTTCCGTTGTCAACCTTAAGTGTTCCGCATTTTAGTAATCAAAATCTAACCTAGGCCTTGGTCCGCATACCCTGCCTTTAGAAGGGAGTGCGCTAGAGGGCAGCTTACTTCCCATAGGCTGATTCGTGTTTAGAGTGCAGGGATACCTGCCGGGCTTGGTCGACGGGCGCTTCGACGCTCCTGCATTCTTCTGTCAGTTCTCCATCAATGGCTCCTCTGCTGACGTCTCTATTCGATTCCCCCTTTTCACTTGCACTACTTGATGGGACAGACAGCGAAGACGTTGCTGTACCCCCTGTCGCTGTCCCCTCACAGATGCAGGTTCATCTGTGCGCCTGGATGTGTCGTACACGCAGAACATTAGGCGAGCCGTGTTCGGGAGCCTTGGCCGCTGCGTTGAGCTCGAAAACATCGCTGAACGGAGGAAATCCTACGCATCCATCTGGGAAAGCTTTGGCCCCTCAGTTTATGAAAGGCGGTCGCGAGTAAGAAGCCTGCTTGGGACGCTTCCTGAATGGATTATTTTAGCTCGTACATGTTTCGGTTAAGAAGTTAGCCTTTAAAGTCGGGAGGCCGGAGAAGTATACCCTAATTTAAAATACCGTGTAATATACCGTTAATTAGTAGTGCTAGAAAGCTGAACGAAAATGCAGTGATTGTTAGCGGATGCGAGGATCAGAACCGTGCTACGCATCGATTAAGTGGTAAACGTACACACCTCTCCGTTTTTAACGTGCTGCAATGTCACGAAAACTAAAGAGGCTTATTAGTCAGGGAGCTGGATGCCTGGACAACAACAACAGTAATGATCGCTCGAGCACGGTGTCCTTTATTTTTCGTGATTAGCAATCGGGGGAGGACGTCATTCGGTGTGAAAAATTGCCCTACCATAGGCTTAAACACGCTGACGAGCTAGCTGCATTCTGTGATAAACAAAAAAATGCTGACTACTTTTGCAGAAGTCGCCAAAAATGCTTTCCTATGCTGTTCATTTTTTGTACCTACTGTCTATCAGACTCTCGCAATAAATAGCTTGTCTAACAGGGTAACAGAAAAATCACAAAGGCGGCGAAAATCAGAAGCGGCCTAGACAGCGACTAGTAAAAAAAAACCTATATAATTAGCCTCGATTTACCGGGCGCATCGTCAACTGAGCGCTTGATTTTTGTACCCGAGTCGATTGGGTCTCTCTCTGAGGGAAGAATCCACAAGAGAAGAGACATATGTCGCCTACGAACAGTGCTTTCTCCATTAATCTTTCCGAGTGTGCCTTAGTTAGCTCTCCCGTAAGGAATCAAGCTGTGAACAAGTTGCTAAGAACTACCGAGATAACGGCTACGAATCAGAGAAGAAGTTTTGGTTTCGATAGTCATGCTATACCGGATGAGCGGAGCGCGATAAACAGCCCAGTCAGTGCTTGTACCATCGCCCCGACGAATACGTCGTGAGGCCTTCATGTTGGCGCTGCGTTGCTCCCACCCCTTTCCACTCCTTTCCCCGCTCGGTTCCCTCCGTTCTTCCGGGTTATGTGCAAACAAGTCGACGACTTACCGGATGACGAAGAGCCCATCTATGACGGGAGTGAGATGTTTTGATGCGCACGTACGGAACTTTGTATGCGCAAGTACAGAGGGCAAAACTCTTGTCTAGAACACGTTCTGGGCGTGTGTCGGGCTGAACACGCGACACCGAGCGATAACATTTGGTTAAAAATGATCCGGATGTAAGCATGTACAGTTGAACTGAAATGATTTTATCGTCATTTTCTGCCTTTCTGGTCGCAGCGGCTTTGGGAGCTGCGCAAAACACAGTTCAGTGGTTCTAGACAAGTGTTTTGCCCTCTGTACGAGGAAGTTTCTTGGCTCAATTTGGGTTCTCTTACGGCAGATTTGAGCACAGCGGTGGGTATACGAGAGGAACTCTTTGAACGCTAACGGCACACACCACAACTTGTTTATCGTCCTCGTTTGGACTCAGTCGAAGAGGAAATTCGCAAATTTGACTGCCTAAGGGACGTCAAGGAAAATTCAGTTTGGCTGCCCGAGAGATGATCGGGCTGCCGCTCTATCTTTTTGTTTTCCTTCACGGCGCTTCCTGATTGTGCAGTAAAAAATCCGTGAAATTTATTAGGTTTCTCGCACTGGGGTCCATTGTGTACTACATCGGTGCCACTGAAACGAGAGTGTGTTGACTTGTTAAAGACGAACAAATTCTTATCGCGGGCTATCTTGTGTGCTGCGGCTGCAGCCTCACTCTACTCTGCCTGTCACGCCACGAGCCACACGTGTACAATCGTAGGAGGGGCGGAAACCGCACGAGGCAGGTGTAGCTTGTCTGATGGGCAAAATATCCGGCTGCTGACCTCGTGGAGCAGCAAATGCGACACATACAACAGTGGCTCTAAAGGTGAGAAAAAAAGCGACGGGAAAACGAGCGACACCTGTGTGGGGAGCCAGCCCATATGTAGCGAAATTTTCAACTCCTCGTATATCTGGTTCACTCTCGTATATCAGCACATCAAGGTGTCGCAAATGTACATTCGCGAACGTAGCACATACACACACAACCAACTTGCAGC
Organism: Amblyomma americanum; assembly: GCF_052857255.1. Classification (NCBI taxonomy): domain Eukaryota; kingdom Metazoa; phylum Arthropoda; class Arachnida; order Ixodida; family Ixodidae; genus Amblyomma; species Amblyomma americanum. The sequence goes on from NC_135505.1 coordinate 151,362,601, forward strand.
CCAATTTTCAACACTACTTCAGCCCGCACGCTGCCACATTTAGCTGCCTGTACACGCGAAACTACAAGAAATCGTGGCTTGGACATAAAAACAACGCTCAGATGCAAAGTAGCAATGACAATGTGCTGTGCGCATTCAACCCCGCTGTTGATCTCGGAGCTCTAGCGGTGGACAAGGATTTTAACTTACCTAAGTCGTGCGTACGTGCTACATTTTGCTAACAATTTTTACTGACCTAAGTCGGAAAGAAGCCCTGACGAAATTATTTTTCAGCAGTGATCGCTTGACAAACAAAGCATACAAGACATGACATGGGGCTTGAAAAACAACCCTTAACTCGTTCCTTCGGTGTCGCATACTCTAGCTCCCGGTACCCGGTACTCGTTGCGAAGGTAGCTCCACGTCTACGTAAAATAGGGTCCATACGGTGAGTTTAGTCCGAATCCGGCTACTACACTCTGTGTTCTTTCGTGATTTTGGACCAAACGTTGGCCCTTTCGGAAACGAGACTGCATTGGCATAACAGTTCTTCTCGAGAGTCAATGGAGAGAGACTAACCTTTAGTCTATCACGAAGAATCACTTAGGGCAGCTGTCTTTGAAGAAAATATTTAACATTCGAGCACCGAAATACTTTGCTTTACGTTTTATATTCACCATTCCTCGAGGTCGCCTATGCACATACTCCGCATCTCAATCAGCGAAAGAACTGGAGAACGTAAGCACGCCTTTGCCCATGTCACAGATTTTTTTCATACCTTGGCTCCGGACATCTTTATCCTTGCAGCTCATCGCTTATCCCGCCACAGCCATCCAAAAGCCGTTTATCCCGAGCGCGCCTGTACCCCGACATTCCAGAAATCATTTTTCCTACGAACAGTACAGGACTGGACCGACCTTCCTGGCCACTTAGCCTTGTTAACAGACCACCATCAATTTGAGACCGCAGTCGAAAAGCTCCTGTAAAATCACCTGTAATCCGTATTGCCGTTCTCCACGCCGAGCACTCAGGTATAAATAAATAAATAAATAAATAAATAAATAAATAAATAAATAAATAAATAAATAAATAAATAAATAAATAAATAAATAAATAAATAAATAATATACAAGACATTTTGGCGTCCTCCAGAGCGGAGAAGTAGGGATATCGTACAACTCGTCAACACCGTCTCTGTATATGAGTGGCTCATGTCCTCACGAGTGCAAAGTATCCATATGAGCGTAAACTACGAGCCATGGTTAACCTATACCCATAAATTTTCTAATCTCTATAAGCAGAAACAAGAGCGGTAAAGTTTCAACAATGTGTTAACCACGTTCCTTAGCTTAGTACATTCCCTAATGTCAAATACTCACTTGCCTCTCTCAAAGCAGGCCGTTTTATTCCTCTGGATTTTATTCTATCATAGGCTATCTGTTAGCCTCAGCATGTTTCAGTGTATGGTTCTGAAATAGGGACTTGATGTTTGTGCTAATGATCTGCTTTTGGGAACGGTAAAATTAGGCAAGGAAAAACATGCGGCATGCGACCTCTAAACGTCCTTGTTCAGCAAGGACGTAAACAGGAACCGAGGGGGTGGAAAAGAAAAAAAGCGGGGAGGTATACGAGGTAAAAAAAACTGCTTGTTACCCTGCACTGAGGGAAGGAATAGGAGAAGGATAAACAGGAGTTGAGAAGCTAAGTAAACACAGCGGGAGATAAGCTGGACAGACACTGCTCCTCCCACTGCGTTTTTACCTTGCTGCTCCTTGTTTGCAACATGCGTCTGCCTCTTTGTAGACTCTCTGCGCATTTGTCATTTGCAGGCCCCTCATCTGTCCCCGTAGAGGAATTACTCCCGAGCCGTGTCCACGAGAACTATGGGGCGTAAAAAGAGGTCGATGCGATGGAATGCCCAGAGACTGCCGGCCTAAATCGCAAAACCTTGCCACGCGTCTTTCCCGAAGAAATGATGAGACGGAAATAGGCACGCAGGAAGGTAGAAACAACCTACCCAGAAATTCTGGACAAGCACATTTTCAACCGGAAGTTGTTTATAAACGCAATTTTTTCATATATCGTAACATTCCGCGGTAACAATCCCTATATCGCACATCTCCCCGAGACAGGCTTGCAGTTTTTGCTATCGACATTTTTGCTATCGTCAAAAACGTTACCCATTGGTTTTCTACGGCAGCCTTAACTGCTGAATGCGCGCTATGGACAAATTTTAAAGAGAGATTTTGATACGCATCGGAAGAATGAACCATCACCTTCAATATTTCCACAACAGTACCTTACAATATACCACAGCTGCGTCATAATTAAAACTGATTTCCATGAATTTAGCTCGGAAGAAAATGTGCCAAGAATGAGCACATATACACGCGTGGAAATCATGAGCCTGGACCTTAGGGGAAAAAAGCAAAAACCTGAGGGGCTTCCTCTGGACGCCAGCACATTGAAGAAAAAGCCTTGCGTTACGCAAGCATATGCACTCGTCGACTGAAAGATAAAAAAAAAAACGAGAAACACCGGTGCCAATAATATGCGGCGCTGCTGTGTCTTCGTAGTGAAAAGTTGCCTTAGGTATTTCGTCAGTTCATTCGAAATATCTCTTATATGGCAATGAACTGTTTAGGATTTCTCTGCTTCTGCAGAGCAATTGAGCCCTCATTGAATGCGCTTGTAAATATGGCGTCCTTATTTCCTAGATTGTTGCAAATGGTGTAGCACGGGACGAATACATTATCCGAATATGTGTTTTTCGTTCGGATAGAACAAGTAAGTTCAATCCTTCAGTATGCGATTTAAGGAGCAGGACGCCACACTTAAACGCTGGGGATGACTATTGTTTGTTGGGAGGTGCTGTCCGACACAAGTGATGCTCTGGGGGCAAACATATCGCAGGAAGAGCTGTTTTGATAACTCAGCTCGATAGTGCTGTCTGCACTTTCTAACCAGCAGAAGGAGTCATATTGAGATGAGGGCTTCTGAGCGCTGGGTTTGAGGAAGCATACAGACTGAGTCGCCAAGCAATGTTACTCGTTGCGATAGTTGGTTGTGTACCACTTTCTTCCCTTCTACGTTTTCACATCCGATAGGCACCACTGAGATGGCTGAAATACGTACACTGCTGAGATGTGATGTAAAGTTGATGTACGCAACACAAATTTAGTTGCCATCGCCAGGAATTTGGCAAAGCGCTTCAAGTTCCGATGGCTGCCACCACGGAGCGCCAGGCATTAAGCGCTCTGAACGTTCAAATATGGCGCTTTGCCATCAGGCACGAATCCAGAAAGAAAGAAAGAAAGAAAGAAAGAGAGAAAGAAAGAAAGAAAGAAAGAAAGAGAGAAAGAAAGAAAGAAAGAAAGAAAGAAAGGGATAGAAAGAAAGAGAGAAAGAAAAGAAGGAAAAGAGAAAGAAAGAAAGAAAGGAAGGAAGGAAGAGAGAAAGAAAGAAAGAAAGAGAGAAAGAAAGAAAGAAAGAAAGAGAGAAAGAAAGAAAGAAAGAAAGAAAGGGATAGAAAGAAAGAGAGAAAGAAAAGAAGGAAAAGAGAAAGAAAGAAAGAAAGGAAGGAAGAGATAAAGAAAGAAAGAAAGAGAAAGAAAGAAAGAAAGAAGGAAAGAAAGGAAGAAAGAAAAAAGAAAGAAAGAAAGAAAGAAAGAAAGAAAGAAAGAAAGAAAGAAAGAAAGAAAGAAAGAAAGAAAGAAAGAAAGAGAATGATCCAGTGTCTGCAGAACGGGACGTGAAAGGCAGCTAGGCTTACCAGCACTGGTTGGCAGCTGTCCCGAATTGCTAATAATGCAGCCAAAATTTTGCCATAACGGAAAAATAACTGTTTGCTTCAGTGGTTAAAGGAAACACTAATAATCTGGAAATTCATTCAAGTCAAATTATGCTTGCTTGCGTTCACCTGTGCCCTTGTAGAAAAGCCAGGGTACGCGCATGCTTATGAGTCTTCTGCAGCATTTATATGGCATAAAGCCCAGCAAGTAATACCAAGTTCAGAAGCATCTCTTGCAACGAACATCACAACACCTTCATTATAGATGCCGCAGAAAAACAGACGCCGCAGGGTAAATTGCGAATATTGATATGATCACCTGCAAAACATTCAATGAGCGATGCAATGAATAATTTTCTCAGGGCGCAAGGTGTGCTTCTTGCGTCACCAGCACGCATAACATTTGTACTTTACATAGAATTAACTATGCTACTGTGGTTCTTATTCTCGCGGACATTTCGGAGCATAAGGGCATTTATTTCAAACAATTTACATTACCGCAAAGTCCTCTATAGTCACCTTTCTAAAATATTCCACAGCCAGCTTTTTAAAAAAAGCATGGAGCGTATGTAGTGCCTGTTTTTCATATTTCTGAGGAAGAACGACCAGTGGCTTGTCATTTCTGTTTTTAAGAGAAAAACATGCACAAGACTTGCAGCCCTCAGTATGATATAAAGCGCAGATATGAAATATTACACGGAAGATGAATTTTAGACGGCTTGATACTTTTGCTCCAAAGCATGTACAGGAGATGACAGAGAAGAATCGATGCCTTCCAAATCCGGGGAATCTTCCTGTTTCCTCGACAATATGGCATGTTTACCCAAACTGGGCGACAGGACACCAGTGCAGTGCCCGACGAAGCTTCGAAGCAGGGTCCCATCCACTGCGACAGGTGTTATGGTTATTACTTGACACTCTGTAGGCGGCCTGTTTGCAGACCACGCGTGCACGTATGCAATGAAGAGCGCAGCAGCAGGTGGTGGGTTGAACGAAGCTTTTCACTAAGCTTCAAGTTGTGAGCTCAATTTTCAGTCCTGCAGCAGCCGGAGAAGTATCATTTTCAGGGTGGACTTCAAAACAGGAAAACATGTGCGCGTTGCAGCAGGCCTCTTTACAGCACTAATCTTAATTTGCAGCTGCAGCGGTGTCCTGGGGCTGACATGGACAGCCTGGAAGTTCTTTCATTCTTCCAAATGCATCTGTTCTAAGCGCGCGGGTTGTCTTGAAAGCAGTACCATGTTGAGCACTCTAGTAAGCGCGAAGAGAGGCTTCGCGTGTCAGTTTGCTGTCCTCTTCACCGGGCTGTATTGTGCGGCACTGATCCCCGCAGAGAAGACCTTGCGTAGAGCAATGCAGTAGACAGGCGTGTGTGTATGGAGGTTTAGTTGCCCCGCCTCGCACGTTAACAGTCTAGTATACTTGCTGGGTTTCGGAGAGTTTTGTTACTGCTGCTGTTACTAGCGGCAACCATTGGAGAGCGCTGTATCGTCCTAACAGCGTAGCGTTAAGCACTGCGGCCCCCACTCTAACCAGCCGTCTGTCTGTCCATCTCCTCCGCACTTTCAAAGCCTTGCGCGGATGAGAAGGGAGGATGACAGATATGTGGCATCGTCACACGCAGGTGCACAAAGTGGCTGTTCCGCTGGATTATGGCTGCGTTTCCAGGCTTTTATGCTTTTGTACAAGCAAGACATAGCACAGAATTCAAATGATGGAAGACCTCCAGTCGGGGTTCGTTTAATAAAATATAAGTTAGAAAAGAAGAGAAGCTACTATCCTGAGTGACCAGGAATTTGTAGGTTCATGCGTGACCAAAGGGGAAAAGTTTTGAACTTCCGTAGTGCCTCATTGGGAGTAGGCATGCCGAGACTGCCTACAGAGTCCGCATGTACTTTCAATATAAGCTTAAGAAATTGATGTCTTCCGAAAACAGTGATGGTAGCCTCTTTGATAAAATGCTCAGTGACAAGTTCCTCGCGTGCATGGAGACGTGCTGAGTTTGATGAGTTGACCATAAAGCAATGGAAAGTGTCCTTGTTGTTCGTTCAGTACACGAAGGGATGAGGAAGGTACCATGATCCCGAATACGTGAAATGATACTACGGGCGGTCTCAACTACTAAGAAGTAAAATTGCAAACAAGGCCACAGACTTCTACGTGATGAAGTTTGCTGAGAATTTTAGTGCACCTCCGCTCCGCTGCACGAATACATGGTTCAGTGTCTTTTTTTCTGTTTTGTTTTAGCGTCTAATAAAGCGCAGAAAGCTGCCGTCCTGACATGAAAAAATACTTGCGCGTGGATACAGAGCGCTGTGATAAGGCTGCACAAGGACGCGTTGTGCAATTCATGGCGAGCAAGGCTGGACATAATAAGTAAAAGGCAGTTATTAATTTAATTTAAGAGAGAAACACTTCGAAAGACGCGATAGGCCGGCAGGTTGGCGCGTAACTGCAGCGCAGCTCACAAGCGAGAACTGGGAGCAAGACGAACGAGAGCAGTCGACTGACGCTTCTGTTCGTCAGCTAAGGACTTTTTGCGCGCGCATACGCAAACACGGGAGATGACGAAAGAGCACAGACATATGAAAAGAAATTGAATGTAAAATCGCATCTGCCTCCGCAACCACCATCAGCTAATGTGTTCTGCAGCTTCATTTTTTAGACAGCACTCAGTGACCCGTTTTTGGCGCAATGAATAATTCTAAGCTACTGTACTGTTATTTCACTGCGGTAGACAGCGGTTCCAGATTTATTGGCTTCCTTTTTGTTTTGTAGCGATAACTACATTACTATAGCGTTTCGAGCCTTCAGCGTGGCGGTGTCACGTGACCGTGGCGGCGGCACGTGACCAGCCACTTTGTGCGGAGCAGCTGCTGCTGCCAGCGAAACCGAGCTGCCACAGCTGTGCGCATGCGCCGTGTCAAGTGGGACAAAGATGAAGAAGGAACGCCCAGCGAAACGGAGCGGCGAAAGACTGACTTTGCAATTCAACTGAGCAAGTTCCACCCGGCCAGCTGTAGCTATCGCGTCACTCCAGGTTTAACCAGAGCTAAACCACAGCCGATTTTTTTCGCTCCGTGTTATGCATGGTTTCCCAGATATTGCCACACTGCGAGCCCCGCCATGCGGCCGAGCGGCATGACTGGGCTCGTGTGGGAGCGAAGAAGAGGACGTTCCCGTTCGAACGCGCGCTGCTGGGTTTTCTGGCCTTCGGATTAACAAAAGCCCTTTTTTTCGTGCCGCCCTACGTTTGTCGGCGACATTTTGGTGGAGGTGCTGGGTATCGTTCCATGAACGCTCACCCCGAGGGCAACTCTGACGCTGATCAGCGACGCTTGGACACAACACCCGTCCATAAAGCGAGCCGCCGCCTGCGAGGCCTACAACCCGAGTTCGGCCAACTGACAGCGCCGGTAAGGGCCATGACATCCGGGCCATGACAAATGGCGGGGCACTCCGGGAGTGCCCCGCCATTTGTCCTTCACGCACCTCGATCGCCGCCACCGTTCCACGGGGACAGGTTCGAGGACGTCGAAGACTGGTTGGCCAGCTTTGACCGAGTGGCGAGTTTCAATGAGTGGGACGGCGAGCGCAAGCTGCGCAACGTCTACTTTGCGCTGCAGGACTCGGCCAAAACGTGGTTTGAGAACCACGAAGCTTCCTTTACCACCTGGGAGGCTTTTCGTCGAGAGCTGCTAGCGACATTTACCAGCAGCGAAAGAAAAGAGAAAGCGGAAATCGCCCTGCGCTCGAGATCACAGCAGCCGAACGAGGGCGTCGCGATGTTCATCGAGGACATGACGCAACTGTTCAACCGGGCCGAACCTGCTATGCCCGAAGCCCAGAAGGTACGACACTTAATGCGTGGCGTAAAAGAGCAGCTGTTTGCCGGACTGGTCCGTGACCCGCCACGAACAGTGTCCGACTTCACCAAGGAGGCAATGGGTATCGAGCGCTCTTTACAGGAACGGGGCGCCCACTTCGGACGTCAGGCTACTGTAGCAGCCTCTTCCCAGTCCCAGTACACGCCTACGTCGCTGCCCGCCGAGGACCTTCGGGAACTTGTAAGAAGCCTGGTGCGCGAGGAACTGGCGAAACTTCGCTTTGAAGCTCCACAGGTCCGCGTCGCTGCCATTACGGACGTGGTCTGCGAAGAAATCCGACGAGTTGTGCAGCCACCCCCAGCTCCACATCCGGCGCCCTCCGTTATGACGTACAGCGAGGCGCTACGAAGTCCCGGGCCAGCGATGCGAGCCTTTTCCCCCATCGCTCCTGTGCAATACCTGCAGGAGCCAATCGCAACAGCACTCTCCGTGCGGCAGGAGTTCAGGCCCCCCGTGAGCAAAGCGCACGTTTGGCGTACGCCAAACAATCGGCCGCTCTGTTACCACTGCGGAGAGCCTGGCCATATCCTTCGCCACTGCCCCTACCGCAGGATGGGTTTAAGGGGGTTTTCACCTGACTCACCTCGACCACGCTACGGTGAAAGACCACGGGATATCGAACAGTACTTGACTGAAAACGTGCAATCTTCGACCTCGCAGCGACGCCAGTCCCGATCGCCATCCCCAAGGCGGCTCTCTTCGCCCGGTCGCCCGTCATCCTCTGGCCAGTTCAGAGGTACGTCCCCACGCCGGGAAAACTGAAGACGGCGTCCTCTGGGGGTAGGACCGCCGCTGCCGCAGACAGTGAACAGCCTCCATCCGACGATTTTATGCGACGACCCCACCCGCCGACCTTAAAGACGATCCCACCGCCGACCTCACCGACAACCTCAGCGACGACCCCATCGACGACGGCACCAAAAACCTCGCCGACAAATTGTCAAACAATTGTTTCCGCCGCCGAAATTCTTGTTGCCGCCGATGGCTATGACGTATCTGCACTCGTCGATACCGGAGCCGACTTTTCTGTCATGAGTAGTAACCTAGCCGCAACCCTCAGAAAGGTTCTAACACCTTGGCATGGGCCGCAGATACGCACAGCTGGTTGCCATGTGGTAACGCCGGTTGGCGTCTGCACCAGCCGTATAAAGATCCGCGGTGCAACTTTCACTGGCTCCTTCGCCGTGCTACGAGAGTGCTCTAAAGAACTGAATCTCGGCATGGACTTTCTTAAAGAGTATGGGGCGGTCATCAACCTGCATGAGCAATTGGTATCGTTTTCGACACAGCGAGCCGTTGATACCGACCCCGTGCCGCACAGAGCACCATTACGCATCTCTGATGACCACACAACGATACCGCCGAGAGCAAGCAAGTTTGTCACAGTCCAGTGTGATACCAGCTCCGGTACTCGGGGCATTGCCGAAGCGAATATGTCGCTGCTACTGTCTCGGCAAGTTTGCGTTGCTCGCGCCCTTGTCGACCTTGTTCACGCGCGTACCACGCTCTTAGTGACAAACTTTAGTTGTGAACCCCAACATTTGACGAAAAACACGGTGATTGCCCATTTTGAAGAACTTGGCGAACATGCCGGCCAATGTGCCTTATCAACAACGGCTCCCGAAATAGCCGAACAGGACACTGCAACAGCCATTAGGACCGACGTGAACCCTGACCTTCTGACCAATCAGAAACGCCGCGTGGAAAGCCTTATTGACTCTTTCCGCGACTGTTTTGCATCAACATCCAAGGTTCGCCAGACGCCAATAACTAAGCACCGTATTATCGTCGACAGTGACCAGAGACCGCTATGTCAGCGTCCTTATCGTGTTTCGTCGAAGGAGCGCGATGCTATCCGCCGCCAAGTTGCCGAAATGCTCCACGACGACGTCATACAACCATCGACGAGCCCCTGGGCGTCACCTGTTGTCCTCGTCGCAAAGAAGGACGGCAGCCTACGGTTCTGTGTAGATTATAGACGCCTCAATAACGTTACCAAAAAAGATGTCTATCCACTGCCGCGCATTGATGACTCATTAGACCGCCTCCGCCATGCTACCTACTTTTCGTCACTCGACCTTCGTAGCGGTTATTGGCAAATCGAGGTCGACGAACGTGACCGAGAAAAGACCGCCTTCGTTACTCCTGACGGACTGTACGAATTTAAGGTGCTTCCTTTCGGCTTGTGTTCAGCCCCTGCGACGTTCCAACGTATGATGGACACCGTATTAACTGACCTGAAGTGGCAGTTCTGCCTTGTCTATCTCGACGACGTCGTGATTTTCTCCGACACGTTCGAGGAGCACCTGAAACGTTTGCGTGCCGTCTTCGAAGCAATTCGTTCTGCGGGTCTGTCTCTCAAGCCTGAAAAGTGCCACTTCGCATTTCGGGAGCTCAAGTTTCTTGGCCACATTGTGAGCGCTCAGGGCGTTAGCCCCGACCCAGAAAAGACCGCCGCCGTTGCTGCATTTCCCCAGCCAACAGATAAACGAAGCTTGCGGCGTTTCCTGGGGCTTTGCGCCTATTATCGGAGGTTCGTTCAAAACTTCTCCAAGCTCGCAGAGCCGCTGACTCGCCTGACAAAAGACTCTGAACCCTTTTTCTGGGGCCAAGATCAAAAAAAAGCTTTCATAGAGCTTAAGGCCCGCCTCCAATCTACGCCTATCCTTGCCCACTTCGACGAGCAGGCCGACACGGAACTGCACACAGATGCCAGCAATGTGGGCCTCGGTGCGGTGATTGTGCAGTGGCAAGACGGTGTGGAACGCGTGATCGCATACGCAAGTCGCACTTTGTCCCGTTCCGAAGTGAATTATTCCACAACGGAAAAGGAGTGTCTCGCTGTTGTGTGGGCAATCACAAAATTTCGCCCATACCTGTACGGCCGCCCGTTTCGAGTCGTCAGCGATCATCACTCCTTGTGCTGGCTTGCGAACCTCAAAGATCCATCGGGGCAACTTGCACGGTGGAGCCTTCGGTTGCAAGAGTTCGACGTCACCATCGTGTATAAGTCGGGTCGGCAACATAGCGATGCAGACTGTCTCTCCCGAGCTCCTCTTCCGTGCCCACCAGATGAGTCCGACGACGATTCTGCTTTCCTCGGCGCTGTCACCACATCCGACCTTGCCCACCACCAGAGGGCCGACTGCGAACTGCTGCCTCTAATCGAGTACCTCGAAGGAACCGCTCCGTCTCCGCCCAGACTCTTCTCTCGCGGACTTTCGTCGTATTGCTTAATAGATGGAGTCCTCTACAAGAAAAACTACGGCCCGACCGAAACTGCGTATCTCCTCGTTGTCCCAACCGCACTTCGTCAGGAAGTTCTCGCTGCATGCCACGACGACATTTCTTCTGGCCACCTCGGTTTTTCCAGAACATTGGGACGCCTCCGCCACTAGTACTACTGGCCACGGCTTGCTGCGGTCGTCCAACGCTACGTTCGAACCTGCCGTGAGTGTCAACGACGGAAGGTACCACCGACAAAACCGGCCGGCCTTCTGAAGCCAATTGATCCACCGCAAATCCCATTCCAACAAGTCGGCATGGACTTACTGGGCCCATTCCCGGTGTCCTCCATGGGAAACCGGTATATTGTTGTTGCCACGGACTACCTAAGCCGCTATTGTGAAACCAAGGCTCTTCCCCGTGGCACCGCGGCTGAAATTGCACAGTTCTTTGTTCACCACATCGTGCTTCGCCACGGCGCCCCCGTGGTTGTATTAACTGACCGGGGAACCGCGTTTACGTCGGCTCTTACACACGAGGTCCTCCGTCTTAGTGGCACCAGTCATAGAAAAACTACTGCTTACCATCCTCAAACGAATGGACTTACTGAGAGGCTGAACAAGACCATCACAGATATGATGTCTATGTATGTCGACGCTGACCATCGCAACTGGGACGAAATACTTCCCTACATCACGTTTGCGTACAACACCGCCCTCCAAAAAACGACGCGCTTCACCCCCTTCCGTTTGGTGTATGGCCGAGATGCCCTGACCATGCTTGACGCCATGCTGCTCCCGGATTGTACCCCCTCGTCTGCCCCAGGCGCTGACCAATTCGTTCGCGATGCAGAAGCCGCTCGCCACCTTGCTCGACAACGCATTCGCCACCAGCAGACAACTGACGCCCGGCGTTACAACCTCCGCCACAGGGAGGTGATTTACCAACCCGGCGAGCACGTCTGAGTATGGAGCCCTATACGTGTGCGCGGTCGCTCTGAAAAGCTTCTGCGGCGCTACTTCGGTCCCTACGAGGTGCTACGTCAACTCAGCGATGTGAACTATGAAGTGTACCCGCAAGGAGTTGTCCGGTCTTCTCGCCCGCCCAAGTCTGAAGTCGTCCACGTGTCCCGCATGAAACCGTATTACGCCCGTTAGCCCCTCCCGGAGTTCACATTCAGTGCTGCCACCACACGCCATCGCACTTTCGGTGTCTTCACACTCTTTATCCCCCTTGCCGGAGGCATCGAGGCGATGCCTCTTGAAAGGAGGGGGGCAATGCCACACTGCGAGCCCCGCCATGCGGCCGAGCGGCATGACTGGGCTCGTGTGGGAGCGAAGAAGAGGACGTTCCCGTTCGAACGCGCGCTGCTGGGTTTTCTGGCCTTCGGATTAACAAAAGCCCTTTTTTTCGTGCCGCCCTACGTTTGTCGGCGACATTTTGGTGGAGGTGCTGGGTATCGTTCCATGAACGCTCACCCCGAGGGCAACTCTGACGCTGATCAGCGACGCTTGGACACAACACCCGTCCATAAAGCGAGCCGCCGCCTGCGAGGCCTACAACCCGAGTTCGGCCAACTGACAGCGCCGGTAAGGGCCATGACATCCGGGCCATGACAAATGGCGGGGCACTCCGGGAGTGCCCCGCCATTTGTCCTTCACGCACCTCGATCGCCGCCACCGTTCCACGGGGACAGGTTCGAGGACGTCGAAGACTGGTTGGCCAGCTTTGACCGAGTGGCGAGTTTCAATGAGTGGGACGGCGAGCGCAAGCTGCGCAACGTCTACTTTGCGCTGCAGGACTCGGCCAAAACGTGGTTTGAGAACCACGAAGCTTCCTTTACCACCTGGGAGGCTTTTCGTCGAGAGCTGCTAGCGACATTTACCAGCAGCGAAAGAAAAGAGAAAGCGGAAATCGCCCTGCGCTCGAGATCACAGCAGCCGAACGAGGGCGTCGCGATGTTCATCGAGGACATGACGCAACTGTTCAACCGGGCCGAACCTGCTATGCCCGAAGCCCAGAAGGTACGACACTTAATGCGTGGCGTAAAAGAGCAGCTGTTTGCCGGACTGGTCCGTGACCCGCCACGAACAGTGTCCGACTTCACCAAGGAGGCAATGGGTATCGAGCGCTCTTTACAGGAACGGGGCGCCCACTTCGGACGTCAGGCTACTGTAGCAGCCTCTTCCCAGTCCCAGTACACGCCTACGTCGCTGCCCGCCGAGGACCTTCGGGAACTTGTAAGAAGCCTGGTGCGCGAGGAACTGGCGAAACTTCGCTTTGAAGCTCCACAGGTCCGCGTCGCTGCCATTACGGACGTGGTCTGCGAAGAAATCCGACGAGTTGTGCAGCCACCCCCAGCTCCACATCCGGCGCCCTCCGTTATGACGTACAGCGAGGCGCTACGAAGTCCCGGGCCAGCGATGCGAGCCTTTTCCCCCATCGCTCCTGTGCAATACCTGCAGGAGCCAATCGCAACAGCACTCTCCGTGCGGCAGGAGTTCAGGCCCCCCGTGAGCAAAGCGCACGTTTGGCGTACGCCAAACAATCGGCCGCTCTGTTACCACTGCGGAGAGCCTGGCCATATCCTTCGCCACTGCCCCTACCGCAGGATGGGTTTAAGGGGGTTTTCACCTGACTCACCTCGACCACGCTACGGTGAAAGACCACGGGATATCGAACAGTACTTGACTGAAAACGTGCAATCTTCGACCTCGCAGCGACGCCAGTCCCGATCGCCATCCCCAAGGCGGCTCTCTTCGCCCGGTCGCCCGTCATCCTCTGGCCAGTTCAGAGGTACGTCCCCACGCCGGGAAAACTGAAGACGGCGTCCTCTGGGGGTAGGACCGCCGCTGCCGCAGACAGTGAACAGCCTCCATCCGACGATTTTATGCGACGACCCCACCCGCCGACCTTAAAGACGATCCCACCGCCGACCTCACCGACAACCTCAGCGACGACCCCATCGACGACGGCACCAAAAACCTCGCCGACAAATTGTCAAACAATTGTTTCCGCCGCCGAAATTCTTGTTGCCGCCGATGGCTATGACGTATCTGCACTCGTCGATACCGGAGCCGACTTTTCTGTCATGAGTAGTAACCTAGCCGCAACCCTCAGAAAGGTTCTAACACCTTGGCATGGGCCGCAGATACGCACAGCTGGTTGCCATGTGGTAACGCCGGTTGGCGTCTGCACCAGCCGTATAAAGATCCGCGGTGCAACTTTCACTGGCTCCTTCGCCGTGCTACGAGAGTGCTCTAAAGAACTGAATCTCGGCATGGACTTTCTTAAAGAGTATGGGGCGGTCATCAACCTGCATGAGCAATTGGTATCGTTTTCGACACAGCGAGCCGTTGATACCGACCCCGTGCCGCACAGAGCACCATTACGCATCTCTGATGACCACACAACGATACCGCCGAGAGCAAGCAAGTTTGTCACAGTCCAGTGTGATACCAGCTCCGGTACTCGGGGCATTGCCGAAGCGAATATGTCGCTGCTACTGTCTCGGCAAGTTTGCGTTGCTCGCGCCCTTGTCGACCTTGTTCACGCGCGTACCACGCTCTTAGTGACAAACTTTAGTTGTGAACCCCAACATTTGACGAAAAACACGGTGATTGCCCATTTTGAAGAACTTGGCGAACATGCCGGCCAATGTGCCTTATCAACAACGGCTCCCGAAATAGCCGAACAGGACACTGCAACAGCCATTAGGACCGACGTGAACCCTGACCTTCTGACCAATCAGAAACGCCGCGTGGAAAGCCTTATTGACTCTTTCCGCGACTGTTTTGCATCAACATCCAAGGTTCGCCAGACGCCAATAACTAAGCACCGTATTATCGTCGACAGTGACCAGAGACCGCTATGTCAGCGTCCTTATCGTGTTTCGTCGAAGGAGCGCGATGCTATCCGCCGCCAAGTTGCCGAAATGCTCCACGACGACGTCATACAACCATCGACGAGCCCCTGGGCGTCACCTGTTGTCCTCGTCGCAAAGAAGGACGGCAGCCTACGGTTCTGTGTAGATTATAGACGCCTCAATAACGTTACCAAAAAAGATGTCTATCCACTGCCGCGCATTGATGACTCATTAGACCGCCTCCGCCATGCTACCTACTTTTCGTCACTCGACCTTCGTAGCGGTTATTGGCAAATCGAGGTCGACGAACGTGACCGAGAAAAGACCGCCTTCGTTACTCCTGACGGACTGTACGAATTTAAGGTGCTTCCTTTCGGCTTGTGTTCAGCCCCTGCGACGTTCCAACGTATGATGGACACCGTATTAACTGACCTGAAGTGGCAGTTCTGCCTTGTCTATCTCGACGACGTCGTGATTTTCTCCGACACGTTCGAGGAGCACCTGAAACGTTTGCGTGCCGTCTTCGAAGCAATTCGTTCTGCGGGTCTGTCTCTCAAGCCTGAAAAGTGCCACTTCGCATTTCGGGAGCTCAAGTTTCTTGGCCACATTGTGAGCGCTCAGGGCGTTAGCCCCGACCCAGAAAAGACCGCCGCCGTTGCTGCATTTCCCCAGCCAACAGATAAACGAAGCTTGCGGCGTTTCCTGGGGCTTTGCGCCTATTATCGGAGGTTCGTTCAAAACTTCTCCAAGCTCGCAGAGCCGCTGACTCGCCTGACAAAAGACTCTGAACCCTTTTTCTGGGGCCAAGATCAAAAAAAAAGCTTTCATAGAGCTTAAGGCCCGCCTCCAATCTACGCCTATCCTTGCCCACTTCGACGAGCAGGCCGACACGGAACTGCACACAGATGCCAGCAATGTGGGCCTCGGTGCGGTGATTGTGCAGTGGCAAGACGGTGTGGAACGCGTGATCGCATACGCAAGTCGCACTTTGTCCCGTTCCGAAGTGAATTATTCCACAACGGAAAAGGAGTGTCTCGCTGTTGTGTGGGCAATCACAAAATTTCGCCCATACCTGTACGGCCGCCCGTTTCGAGTCGTCAGCGATCATCACTCCTTGTGCTGGCTTGCGAACCTCAAAGATCCATCGGGGCAACTTGCACGGTGGAGCCTTCGGTTGCAAGAGTTCGACGTCACCATCGTGTATAAGTCGGGTCGGCAACATAGCGATGCAGACTGTCTCTCCCGAGCTCCTCTTCCGTGCCCACCAGATGAGTCCGACGACGATTCTGCTTTCCTCGGCGCTGTCACCACATCCGACCTTGCCCACCACCAGAGGGCCGACTGCGAACTGCTGCCTCTAATCGAGTACCTCGAAGGAACCGCTCCGTCTCCGCCCAGACTCTTCTCTCGCGGACTTTCGTCGTATTGCTTAATAGATGGAGTCCTCTACAAGAAAAACTACGGCCCGACCGAAACTGCGTATCTCCTCGTTGTCCCAACCGCACTTCGTCAGGAAGTTCTCGCTGCATGCCACGACGACATTTCTTCTGGCCACCTCGGTTTTTCCAGAACATTGGGACGCCTCCGCCACTAGTACTACTGGCCACGGCTTGCTGCGGTCGTCCAACGCTACGTTCGAACCTGCCGTGAGTGTCAACGACGGAAGGTACCACCGACAAAACCGGCCGGCCTTCTGAAGCCAATTGATCCACCGCAAATCCCATTCCAACAAGTCGGCATGGACTTACTGGGCCCATTCCCGGTGTCCTCCATGGGAAACCGGTATATTGTTGTTGCCACGGACTACCTAAGCCGCTATTGTGAAACCAAGGCTCTTCCCCGTGGCACCGCGGCTGAAATTGCACAGTTCTTTGTTCACCACATCGTGCTTCGCCACGGCGCCCCCGTGGTTGTATTAACTGACCGGGGAACCGCGTTTACGTCGGCTCTTACACACGAGGTCCTCCGTCTTAGTGGCACCAGTCATAGAAAAACTACTGCTTACCATCCTCAAACGAATGGACTTACTGAGAGGCTGAACAAGACCATCACAGATATGATGTCTATGTATGTCGACGCTGACCATCGCAACTGGGACGAAATACTTCCCTACATCACGTTTGCGTACAACACCGCCCTCCAAAAAACGACGCGCTTCACCCCCTTCCGTTTGGTGTATGGCCGAGATGCCCTGACCATGCTTGACGCCATGCTGCTCCCGGATTGTACCCCCTCGTCTGCCCCAGGCGCTGACCAATTCGTTCGCGATGCAGAAGCCGCTCGCCACCTTGCTCGACAACGCATTCGCCACCAGCAGACAACTGACGCCCGGCGTTACAACCTCCGCCACAGGGAGGTGATTTACCAACCCGGCGAGCACGTCTGAGTATGGAGCCCTATACGTGTGCGCGGTCGCTCTGAAAAGCTTCTGCGGCGCTACTTCGGTCCCTACGAGGTGCTACGTCAACTCAGCGATGTGAACTATGAAGTGTACCCGCAAGGAGTTGTCCGGTCTTCTCGCCCGCCCAAGTCTGAAGTCGTCCACGTGTCCCGCATGAAACCGTATTACGCCCGTTAGCCCCTCCCGGAGTTCACATTCAGTGCTGCCACCACACGCCATCGCACTTTCGGTGTCTTCACACTCTTTATCCCCCTTGCCGGAGGCATCGAGGCGATGCCTCTTGAAAGGAGGGGGGCAATGCCACACTGCGAGCCCCGCCATGCGGCCGAGCGGCATGACTGGGCTCGTGTGGGAGCGAAGAAGAGGACGTTCCCGTTCGAACGCGCGCTGCTGGGTTTTCTGGCCTTCGGATTAACAAAAGCCCTTTTTTTCGTGCCGCCCTACGTTTGTCGGCGACAATATTCATACATAATGAGCTCGATTTTGCAATAAGAAGTATCCTTTGATAGCTATAGCCCTCGCCCGTTTTCCTGCCTGCCCGCGTCTGTAATTAGCGCAGTGCGGCCTTTAGCATACGTTTAACTTCACACATATTTTGCTCTTGTTTGGAACGATTTAGATTTATGGTAGTTTAACGTCCCAAAGCGACTCAGGCTATGAGGGGCGCCGTAGTGAAGGGTTCCGGAAAATTCGACCGCTTGAGGTTCTTTAAAGTGCACTGACATCGCACAGTACACGGGCCTCTAGCATTTCGCCTCCATCGAACGTCCTTCAGACGTCTTTCGGACGTCAACAGCCGAGCGCCATAACCACTGAGCCATAGCGGCGGCACTCTCGTTTGGTACCCTTTTGTTTGTTTATAGTTGGCAATCATAGAGGCTAAGCGTGTTTTGAATGGCGCTGATCAACTGAATGGAGGCTTACCCGGGCGGACGGACATGTTTATGCCAAGAGCCGCATCCTTTGGAGCGGAATGGTGACACGGGCCAGCCCGCGTTTCAAAGGATGCGCTACAAGACTGCTGCAATCAGCGCAGCACCGTGAAGCGATCTATCTAGGTGGCGTACAAAGCTCTGCCATGGTGACATGAAGAAGCTTAATCACCAGCGTCTCGCAGCTTGTCGACGACAGTGCAGGGAATGTTATCAGCTCGAGCCAATGGTTTCCAGACTTGTGTAGTATGCTGGCTTGCGAGCGGGTGAGACCCAACCTCACACCTGTGGAAGACGCCGACTGGCAATCTGCGGACAATGGGCGAGAGGGAGTTACAGCAGCAGATTCAAATACGTAAAGCTTTTGTAAGCCTTTAGAGGCATGCCACTTAGCAGCGACGAACTTTCTAAATGGAAATGGAATTACTGAAGAAAGTATTCTGGCACCGCAGTTCGCAGCGCGTTCTAAATTCGAACTGCAGCAGTTAGCTGCTCCAAGACCCGAGGCGCCGTAGCCTCTTTTCTTCGACGAGCACAATAGTAGTGCCCCGAATGTTCTCCTCGTATGTCACACTCACACCAGCACGGAGTAGATAATTGCGTTCGGAGCAAACGTGCTTCTGTAACCGAATTTTCGCGCGAAAGAGGCGGAGGCGGCAGCCTTCTGGCCGGCACAGCCGAACATTCGTATCGTCTTTTTTGGCGTCGCTTAAGGCACGCACAATTGTTCCTGCTTCTTCGTCGTTTTGCCTAGCTGCGCCACTCGTTAAGCCTATTGCAGCTGTTTATACTCGATGTTAAGCGTTTTTTATCTTTCTGTAGTTCCCATCGCTTTCCCGATTGCGGCCTCTTATAATGGCCGATTCTCGTGGTTTGCGGCCGAGCGTTGCAAAATGCGCGCTGCATTGGAAGCCACGGACCGGCGTGTGTTTGCCGACTTCATCAACTTCCATCTGCGGCGCGGACGGATCAGACCAGCTTAACCTCGATCAGAGCTTAACCTGAATCTAATATCGTCGCCAGACGTGCCGACGACCCAGCGAAGCAAAACCATGTGCCAACCAGGCTAACCACGTGCTTACGCGCGTCTGTTCAGTTCAAGCACGTTAATTTTGTGCCACTTTCTTTTTTCGGAAAAGCCAATTTCAGGTGCAGCCTTACGCGACCGCTGGAAGTCTGCGATTGAGAAATATATCGCGCTAATTTACGCAGCTAATTATGAAAAATTGGGGACAAATACTTCTTGCTTGCTGTTACTCATGCCTTGTACCGCGTTTTAATAGTTAAGCTACGTTTTGAATTGCACTAGTTTCGCGTTGTCTTTTGTTAACTAAACAACA